>NC_089497.1:29322181-29688550 GCF_036850765.1 Saccopteryx bilineata | reverse complement strand
TGGAAGTTTATAATGATTTTGTGAATAGGGGAAATCAATGTCAATTTTTAAGAGTGTAAATAAAATGAACAAGGCTGAATTTCAATAAGAAAGAATCAGTATCCATGAATTAAATTGGTTAAAAGTAGAAAAACAGTTAAAAATTTAAAGGAATATTTTAGGAGAAAAAATAATTGAGAAATGAGTAAGAACAGACAGTTTTTGGAGAAATTATATAGTTGAATCTGACAGCTGAGAGATGGTGAGAAAAAAAGGAATCAATGATGATCGCAAAGTTTAAAGTGTGGTGACAGAAAGATGAGGTCATTTATGAAAATAGAAAACCTAAGGCTGAGAGACACTCATTAGAATGGTAATATCAAAACAAGATTTTAAAGTGAAATATGTGTAAAGATAATGAATATTAGAGTTTTTTTTAAATGAAGTATGATAACTGTGATAAAAATATTGAAAAAAAAAAAGAACCATGACTTTACCTCTTACCATACATAAAAATAAGACAAGATGGTCTGCAGTCTTAAGGGTCGATGTTAAACTATGAGGTTTCCAGAAGAAGTGAGAGAAATATTTGTGACCTTGTGGTCTTGGGGTAGGTAGTGGGCTGAATGGTGGCTCCCACCCCAAAGAGGAATTTGCCTCCTAATAGTTGGAGCCTGTGATATGAACTTGTAGGCAAACACTGTGATTAAGTTAAAAATTTTAAGAGGAGCATCTTATTCTGGATTATATAGAAACAGTAAATGTATTCACATCTATGTTAATAAGAAAAAAGTAGTAAGAGTTTTGAACAGAAAAGGAGGAGGCACTGTGACCATAGAGGCAGAGAATGGAGTGATGTGATCACAAACTAAGGAACTTCTGGAGCTACCAGAAGCTGGAAGGGGCACAAAGCACATGTCCTCTTGAGCCTTCAGAAGGAGAGTGTAGCTCTGCCAGTATCTTTTCTTTTTATACTGACAAAGCACTCTATGAAAAAATTTAAAACTTCATTCTACCTCAATAAAAAATAGCATATAAGAAATATACCATTTTTCTTAATTGTATTCCATTGTTTAAATTTACAATATTGTACTTTTAAAAATTTTAATTTTTAATTATATAAATTATAGTTGATATACAATATTATATTAGTTTCATGTGTAGAACATATGATTAGACATTTATATAACTCATGGAGTGATCACCTTGATAATTTTAGTACTTATCTCATAGCACACATGGTTATTACAATACATACTATTGACTATATCCCCTATACTGTACTTTATATCCCACCCTGCCAATATCTTGTTTCCAAATTCTGTCCTATGGAACTGGGAAAGAATAAATTTCTGTTGTTTAAGCCACCAAATTTATGAAAGTTGGTTACTGTGTGCATAGGAAACTGATAAAGTGTAGCAAAGGTTTCCTAGAATTTAAAAAGTAGCAAGGGTAACAGAAACAAGGAGAAACTGAATATCAAAATCACAAACATTTGCTCTTCTCCCAAACAGTGGGAGAAAAATATTTTCAACATATATATCCAATGAAAATGACTCCAGAATATATAAAGAGCTCTTACAAATCAATAATAAAAACACAACTCAATTAAAGAATGTGCTAAAATCTTGGACAGCCACCTCACAAGAAAATGTTTTACAAATGGCTGATAAGAATATAGCAACTTGTGTCATATTTAGGAAATTAAAATTAAAACCATAGCGATACTGTATACCTACTATAATTATAAAATAAAAACAATAGCAGCATTAAATATTTGAGAGGCTATGGAATAACTTCAGACCTTGATGGTGATATGTAAAATAATACACCATTTCAGAAAATTATTGTAGTTTCTTATGAAATTAAACATTCACATATTTTATGATATAACAATTATACTTCTAGATAGATACCTCAAAGAAATGAAAACAAGTATCAACAAAATGACTTAAGAGTAACAAAAACTTGAAAACAATCCAATATTAGTCAATAGGAGTACAGATTTTAAAGTATACCATATTCACTACCTGCAACAACAAAAAAGAAATATCTAAAACATTATGTTCGGTGAAAGTAGCGAGCTACAAACAAATATATGTTTGTTTTCATTAATATATAAAGAATAGGCACTGAAGAATAGGTAAAACTATTAACAAAAAGGCAAAAATAATCTATGGGGTAGAATCAAAATAGTGATTGTCCCTACAAGGAAGTGGGAAGAATTTACTGGAAAAAAGAAACTTTCTAGGGTATTGTTGGTGATGTTTTATATCTTGACTGGGGAGTTAGTTACACATTTGCTAAAACTCATCATACTATACATTTAGAATGTGTGCAGTTAATATGTAATAATATATCATTTAAAAAAGAGTTGATTAATCACCTTAAAATGTTTATATACAGTTTCTTTCTTAAAGAATTGCTAAAATGATTCTTTTGGCAAGAAAATATGTTAACCCAGAATAAAGAGTGAGTTGCAAGAAGGAATGGCAAGTAAAAATACTTGAAAACTTTATTAACCTAAAAATGCATTTAGGGAAGTGAAGTAAAAGTTCCACACAGGGTTTTAGGAGTTATTTAAACTGTCAGTTGTGGTTCTTGTTTTGTTTAGGAGGAAAATAAAGATGTTAATTGTTTTTTTTTTTTTTTTTTTTTTTACTTTTTCAGCAAAGTATGAAGTTAATCGTGTTTTAAAACTTAAAGGTTAAGATTAGGGTTAGGGTTAGCATAGAAATAAAAGCTATAACTTCTAAGTTAGCAAAGAAAACAGAAAACTTTATAAATACAACACAATATCAGAAAAGAGAAATAAATTAGTACAAATAATGCAAACACAAGTACTCTCAACAAAATTTCATTGATTCGGTGTACACAGTTGAATGCAGAGACTATAAGACGGGATAAAACTGATATGCACTATGCTGTTTATAAGAGATACATGGAAATTAAAAAGGAACATAAAGGTTTAAAAATAGAGGCTTGCCTGATCAGGTGGTGGTGCAGTGGATAGAGCATTGGACTGGGATGCGGAGCACACGGGTTCGAGACCCCAAGGTCACCAGCTTGAGCACTGGCTCATCTGGTTTGAACAAAGTTCACCAACTTGGACCCAAGGTCGCTGGCTCAATCAAGGGGTTACTCTGTCTGCTGAAGGCCCACGGTAAAGGCACATATGAGAAAGCAATCAATGAACAACTAAGGTGTCACAATGAAAAACTAATGATTGATGCTTCTCATCTTGCTCCGTTCCTGTCTGTCTGTCTCTATCTATCCCTTTCTCTGACTCTCTCTGTGTCTCTGTAAAAAAAAAAAAAAAAAGAGGCTTTATCACAATATTTATAACTATATCACCTTCACCTTTCCCACACATTCTCCCAACCCCTCCCCTCTGGTAACTATTCCTTTCATCTCTGCTTCTGAGTCTGTTTCTGTTTGATTATTACTAGAATTAGTGGGATGATCACATTGCAAGACACACAAATGTTGAATCACTATACTGTACACCTGAAACTAAGATAATAACAGAACATTGTATATCAACTATATTAAAATACAAATTTTTTTAAAATGGAGGATTTAAAGTGATCAATTAGAAAAAAGTCATAATTTCAACAGATATGGTAAAATTAGGCATTTAATTTCTAACTTAAAAAATATCCTAATAAACTAGTAATTAAAGGGAACATCTTCAAATTCATAAAAGATTTCCACAAAAACCCTATCAAGCATCACATTTAATTTTAAATCTTTATAAGAAATACTTTCAAAAAACTCCAGTGAATTCACTACTGCTCAACACATTACTGGATATCATAGCCAATTAACAAGAAAACTACTTGTCTTACTTAGAGGTTTAAGAATTGTAAACAATAAGGTGAAATTGTGATAATTTTCAGATGATAATTTCAGAGAATCTAAGAATGAGAAAGAGACCTTCAGAAGATAGCTAAAACAATATAAATATACAAAAATCACTATTATTTGTATGTATTAGTCTTAAAATATCTAGAAAATGTAGTGGTAACAATCCTACATTAGCAATAAAATCTAAAGCTACTATGAATAAATCTAACAAAAGACAAAACATTATAAAGAAAATTATTAAAGAACATAAAAGGAAAACAATAAAAAAGGAAAATATTGCTTATGGATTAGAAGATTTAGTATAATAAAGATGTCATTTTATCCAAATAAATGTGTAACTTAAAATAGTTTTCAACATAGGTCCAACAATTTATGAACTAACAAAATGTTGTAAAAATTTATAAGAGTAAAAAAGTAAATACCAAAAATTTAAAAGCAGAATTGAAAGGATAGCTACCAAATTAATGACAGTGGTTGCCTCTGAGCAGAAAGAAGAAAAGGGCTGATGAAGGGAATAAACTTAAATCTCATCAGGCAAGTTTTATTTTGTGTTATAACTAAATCTGAAGGAACAACTGTGACTATTGTGAAAATTCTGGCTCAAGAATTCATGAGTGTTTGTTTTACTGATAATATTACTTTTTTCTATAATACTGACTTTTTATTTGACAGGGTGTCCTGTGAAGTTTGGTAGACAGTTAACAGGATGAGTTTCTGTTTTAATTCAATTCATCTAAAATACTTACATTTTGGTTGACCTGCGGTGGCGCAGTGGGTAAAAGCGTAGACCTGGAACACTGAGGTCGCCGGTTCAAAACCTCAGGCTTTCTTGGTCAAGGCACATATGGGAGTTGATGCTTTCTGCTCCTCCCTCCCTTCTCTCTCTTTCTCTCTGTCTCCTCTCTCTAAAATGAATAAATAAAATCTAAAACTAAAAAAAACAAGTTAAAAAAATAAAATACTTACATTTTCACACAGCTGAGTTACAAAAAGGAGTTAGCTCTGTAAAAATAGGAGGAAAATAAACAGGTAAGCCATGTTAGTAAGTTACTATGCTAAGCAATTACTGCAGCTGCAAAGGGTTGAATATTGTTGTCTCAATGTACAGCTGCTTGGATGTCTTCTTGTTTGTGTTTGTCCAGCATTAGAGTATGTAAGAGAGAATGACTGGTATGGTTACAAGTTCTAATTACATTCCAAAACTTTACTATATATTTATATTACTAAGAATCATTTTGTTCCAATTGTTATTAACTCATTTTTATTAGAACCAGAGTTATCTACAAGTGAGTGAATTTTATGAGGGCAGCAAAATGCATTTTTAATCTGAATTAATGCTCATGTATTTTGTCAGTACTGAGAATGTAGAAAAACAATGAAACAACCCCCCAAACCCAAAGACTTTCTTAAAGGAGAATCTCTTTGGACAGAGAGGGAAGGATTTCTGAGGAATCCCAACCCTGGGACCGCGTTTATCAAGGCTTGAGAGAGTCAGCCTTATTCATGGGCCCCTGGTTTTTATTTATATCATCAGTATAATCTCTCCTTTATTCAAAAGAACCTAAAAAATTTTCTTGTAGAACTCATTACACAGAACACGTATCATTTTTGCAAACTCGTACTTACTCTCTTATTTTCCTAGTATAATGATTTATTTTAGGTAATAATTATTCAATCTAGTGTCTTTAAAGACATTCATTTCCATTAAAGCTATTACTGAAATTCATTAGGAAGAAAATTATATTCCTCAAATAAAAGTGTTTTCTTAAATATATTTTCAAAAATTATTTCTTCACCTAGTCATTTTAGTTTAAGGAATGCTATCTTGGGGAAAGCTTGACTTATTTAGTGTTGGTTGATCCATCCTTACTGAAGATGTTCACATAGACAACACATAATAGGCAGTGTTTTGTTTAATTTATTAATTGGCGAGAATCTAGGTAATAAAAAGAGGAACAGCTGGGTGCATGACACTTCAGAAGAATTTATCTTATGTCATGAGGCATAGGAAATATATTTATGTGACCTGGAAACATTGGTTCTAATCAAAGTGAAAGGAGAACTGAAATCTCTGATAAACACATGGTTGGTTGGAACTATGTCATATCTAGTTGTTGGGACTTAAGAAAAGGCCTAGGCAATTGGATGCATAATTAAAGATGAAAGGAATTAGGACTATTTGGTTTGAAGAAAGCATGATTGGGAAGTCACTGGCTATGAGTCTTTAAACATGACATTGTTAATTGGAGGATGTTGACCAGCTGTTCTCCAGTCCCAGATTGTCCTGCATGTAAGAAACATTTAAAACAACAAGAAAAAAAAATACAAAATACAAACTAGGTCAAATGAAGAACAAACTCTAGGAAGATACTATGGGCTAGAAGAAGACACTGTATAAACAACTATAATAAATTTATAACACTTGAGGAAGCTCATGTGCAGCCATGTAAATTTTATAACATACCAATTGCACAAACATTCTTGGTAACAACACATTCATGGTATTTATTTGGATTAAAGAGAAGCAATTATGAACAGGAGTACACAAATTACAAGGTAATATTTTAATATTTCTATAAAGCAAAAGAAAATGCTGCCAGGTGCTTACTTTTCTTTCAAATCACTGATGTCTTCCCTAAATTAAGCTAAAGATGAAATCTTTGCCACACTTCCTGGGATTCTTTAATCTTACGGTCATAATAGAACAGCACGCAACAGAGTGGAGGAAAATTGCATCTCCTGAAGTGTCCACATTTTTACATTTCTCTTACTGACAGTTACAAGCTGAGAAATATATGAGTTAATGAAATCTGTGTGGTTAAGATTGCCTCTTGCTGCACGGACAGAATGACACTGGGTTAGCTAGACAAGGCAAACCAGAAAACAATACTAATACATCAACAAAATTCTAGCATAATGACAGAAAGAGAGGGTCAAAATGGAGAATATAAATCCTATTTGCATGTAATCTTTCCCATTTTTTAGTACAAAAATATGCTAGTAGCAGAAATAATCTGTCCTTATGTCTGTATATTGTTTTATAAAGCTGACAACTAATTTGTTAATAACATTTGCTGAGTTATAATTTACATATAATAAAAAGCATCTAGTAAATGTACATTGGAATGAAGTTTGACAAGCATGTGTAGTTGCCACCACAAGAAGATACAGAATATTCAGCATGCCAACAAGTTCTCTGGTCCCTTCCCACCCTCCAGCCTCTGCCACAACTGAGCTGCTATCACCGTAGATTAAATTTTTCTCACAAATTGGCCTGACCTGTGGTGGCGCAGTGGATAAAGCGTCGACCTGGAAACGCTGAGGTCACCGGTTCGAAACCCTGGGTTTGCCTGGTCAAGGCACATATGGGAGTTGATGCTTCCTGCTCCTCCCCCCCCTTCTCTCTCTATCTCTCTCCTTTCTAAAATGAATAAATAAAATAAAATAAAAATTTCCCACAAATAAATGTAATCTTACAGTATGAACTCTTTTGGCTTTCTTTTCAGCCTAATTTTTTGAGATTCATACATATTGTTGTGTGTATATCAGAAGTTCATTCATATATCTTGTGGATAGACATCTGAGTTGTGTTCATTTGAGGGTTCAATGAATGAAACTGCTATAAGTTTTTTTTTTGTGAGCTTATATGGACAAATGTTTTCAATTTGAGACTCAATACCTAACAGTAGAATTGCAGAGTTGTTTAGTAGATGTATGTTCCTGAAAAAATTCTTTTGCAAGGTATTTGTGCCATTTTGTTTTTCCATCAACAATGTAGAAAACTTTCAATTGCTACATATCTTTGATCACACCTGCTATTGTCAGTCTTTTTTTTTTAAAAAAAACATATAATAGATGTATTGTGAAACGCTATTGTGTTTTTAATTTGCATTTTCCTGATGACTAATTATGGTGACAGCCTTATATTGGAAGGAGATGCTATCTAGGACTTTCATAGCAGGAAAGGAAAAGTTTCAAAGCTTAGTTTCAAAATTTCAAAGACAGGCATTAGATGCTAGCATAGCTGCTGACATTCAGTTGAAGCCAGTGCTCCTTTACTATTTGGAAAATCCTAGGGAATTTAAGAATTATGCTAAATCTACTCTGTGTTCTATAAATGGAACAACATAGCCTGGATGACAGGAGTTATATTTGCACCATACCTTATTGAATATTTTAATCCCACCATTGAGACTTACTGCTCAGAAAAAAGGTTCCTTTTAAAATATTACTGCTCACTGACAATGCACCTGGTCACCCAAGAGCTCTGATGAACAAGGAGATTGTGTTGTTTTTATGCTTTCTAACACATTATCCATTCTGAAGCCCATGGATCAAGTGGTAATTTTGATTTTCAAGTGTTATTATTTAAGAAATATATTTTGTAAAAGTATAGCTGCCATAGATACTGGGTCTTCTGATCAATCTGGGTAAAGCACATTGAGAACCTCTGGAAAGAATTCACCATTCTAGAGTTCATTAAGAACATTTTTGATTCATGCCAGGAGGTCAAAATATCGACCTTAACAGGAGTTTAAAAGATGTTAGTTCCAACTCTCATGGATGACTTTGAAGAGTTCAAGAGTTCTGTGGAGGATATAACCACAGTTGTGGTGGAAATAGCAAAAGAAGTAGAATTAGAAGTAGAGTCTGAAGATGTGATTGAATTGCTGCAATCTCATAATGGAACGAATAGATGAGGAGGAGTTGCTTCTTATGAATGAGCAAAGAAAATGGTTTCTTGAGAAGGAATCTACTCAGGGTGAAGATGCTGGGAAGATTGTTGAAATGACAACTAAGGATTTATAATAGTGCATAACCTTAGTTAATAAAGCAGTGGCCAGGGTGGAGAGGACCGACTCCAGTTTTGAAAGATGTTCTAGTATAGATAAAATGCTGTCATACAGCATTGCATGCAACAGAGAAATCATTACTGAAAGGAAGTCCATAGAGATAAACTATTTTATTTATTTATTTTTTTCATTTTTCTGAAGCTGGAAACAGGGAGAGACAGTCAGACAGACTCCCGCATGCGCCCGACCGGGATCCACCCGGCATGCCCACCAGGGGCGGAGCTCTGCCCACCAGGGGGCGATGCTCTGCCCATCCTGGGCGTTGCCATGTTGCGACCAGAGCCACTCTAGCGCCTGAGGCAGAGGCCACAGAGCCATCCCCAGCGCGCAGGCCATCTTTGCTCCAATGGAGCCTTGGCTGCGGGAGGGGAAGAAAGAGACAGAGAGGAAAGCGCGGCGGAGGGGTGGAGAAGCAAATGGGCGCTTCTCCTGTGTGCCCTGGCCAGGAATCAAACCCGGGTCCTCCGCACGCTAGGCCGACGCTCTACCGCTGAGCCAACCGGCCAGGGCAGCAATAAACTATTTTAAATTAAGATATAGCCATTGGGCCTTGGCCAGTTGGCTCAGTGGTAGAGTGTTGGCCTGGTGTGCAGAAGTCCTGGGTTTGATTCCCGGCCAGGGCACACAGGAGAAGCGCCCATCTGCTTCTCCACCTCTCCCCCTCTCCTTCCTCTCTGTCTCTCTCTTCCCCTCCCGCAGCCAAGGCTCCATTGGAGCAAAGTTGGCCCGGGCGCTGAGGATGGCTCTATAGCCTCTCCCTCAGGTGCTAGAATGGCTCTGGTTGCAACAGAGCAACGCCCCAGATGGGCAGAGCATCGCCCCCTGGTGGGCATGCCGGGTGGATCCCAGTTGGGTGCATGCGGGAGTCTGTCTGACTGCCTCCCCGTTTCCAACTTCAGAAAAACACACACACACACACAAAAGATATAGACATTGTTCTTTTAAACCTAATGCTATTGCACACTTACTAGACTACAGTATAGTGTAAATATGACTTTTATAGGTACTGGAAAACCACAAAATTCATGTGACATGCTTAATTGTGATATTCACTGTATTGTGGTGATCTGGGATCTAACCCACAGTATCTCTGAGGTGTGCTTGTATATCATTTATATGTGACATCTGAAAAAACAAAACTCATGAAAACAGAATAGAATGGTGGCTAACTTGGGCTAGGAGGTGGGAAAAATGGGGAGAAGTTTAAGCGTACAAACTTGGAGCTAGTCAATAAATATTTTGGAGATCTAATGCACATAATACTGATTATAGTCAACTATACTCTTTTATAAGCTTCAAAGTACCTAGGTAATTAGATCTTAATTGCTTTCATGACATACTAAAAGATAATTTTGTAACATGATTGAGGTGTTAAGTAACACTATAGTAGTAAATACATTAAAATTTATAAATGTATCAAACTAACATAATTTACACCTTAAACTAGAAAAATATTTTGTTTTACTTCATTATATCTTGTTTTTTTTTTTTCTGAGAGAGAGGCAGACAGAGAGACACAGGAGCATGAAGCTGCTCTTGTATGTGCCCTGACAGGAGAATCCAACTGGCAACCTCCACGCTCCGGAAGGACACTCAAACCAACCGAGCTATCTGGCCAGAGCTTAATTTCTATTTTTTATTTTCAGGGAGACAGAAAGAGGAAGGGAGAAGTGAGGAGGAAGAAGGAAAGCATTCATCTGTTGTTCCACTCAGTTGTGCACTCATTGGCTGTTTCCTATGTTGCGCTGACCAGGGATTAAACCTGCAACCTGTTGTTTCCAGATGACACTCTTAACCAACTGAGCTCACCTGCTAAGACTGTCCCTTATAGTTTTTTTTTTGTTTTTTTTTTTGTGGCAGAGACAGGGAGAGTCAGAGAGAGTGACAGACAGTGACAGACAGACAGGAAGGGAGAGAGATGAGAGACATCAATTCTTTGTTATGGTTCCTTAGTTGTATATGTGCCTTGACCAGGGGGCTATAGCAGACTGAGTGACCCCTTGCTCGAGCCAGTGACCTTGGGCTCAAGCTGGTGAGCCTTGTTCATACCAGATGAGCTCGTGCTCAAGCTGGCAACCTCAGGGTCTCAAATCCGTGTCCTCCACATCCCAGTCCAATGCTCCATCCACTGCGCCACCACCTGATCAGACCCTTATATCTTAATAAAATAAGTAAATTAATTATTTTGAAAAAATAAAATCTACTATTTTCACTTAAAAGAGAAAACAATGCTTAAAAAGATAAAGTCTTCAACTTGGTTATAAATATCTCCACATTCTAGTGCTTAATGTTTAGCTGTATCCATGATTTCTCATCCATTTTTAACCTCTATAGTTCAGCAATATTAAACTAACCTTAACTTCCTAATATAATGTTCTATCTCACCTGGAATTTTTGTATATGACACGTTTATTGTCAGATATCATTTTCTTCTTTTTTTTTTGGCTATTTTCCACTTTTCACTCATTTTTCAGGTTTCAACTTAAACTGTACTTTCTCTAGTGTGTAAGAGACTATAATGTAGATAATCAGGAAATAATTAAAAGAGAATTTATAAAATACAATAAAAAGTATTAACAAAATCCCTAACTTAGGAAGCTATTGTGTATACACTCATTGGCAACAATTTTTTTTTTGTATTTTTCTGAAGTGAGAAGCGGGGAGGCAGAGATACAGACTTCAACATGCTTCCTACTGGAATCCACCTGGCAAGCTCACCAGGGGGCGATTTTCTGCCCATCTGGGTCATTGCTCCGTTGCAACTAGAGCCATTCTAGCACCTGAGGTGGAGGCCATGAGGCTGTCCTCAGCGGCCAGCCCAATTTTGTTCCAATGGAGCCTTGGTTGTAAGAGGGGAAGAAAGAGACAGAAAGGAAGGAGAGGGGGAAGGGTGGAGAAGCAGATGGGCACTTCTCCTGTGTGTCCTGGCTGGGAATTGAACCCGGGACTTCCACAGACTGGGTTGACGTTCTACTGCTTAGCCAACCAGCCAGGGCAGCAACAATGCTTAATACAAGTTCCTTTGCAGATGGCTGACACATCTGACCCAAAAACTGAGAAACCTTACTTAAGATTGACTAAAATTAGGTATTATTCAGTTACAAACACTTATATTTTACCTCTGTATCTTAATGTGGTAGTATAGAAGAAGCATGTGGGCATTTATAGAGGCATTTTCCTCTTGCTCAATCGCCATATTTTTGGTGTCTTCAAACATATTTTTCAAAACAGGACATAGTTAGTGAAGCCTTCTATAATGTCAGTTCAATTAACATTAAAAAAAATAAAATCAACTGTGTCCGTTCTATTGTTACTACTTGGAAATGGGTAGTTTGGCCTGGGTATCCTGGCAGAAATGCCATATTTATTTTTAATTTGACTCATCTCCAGTTCAACTTGAAAAATTGCCTATGTCACTGACATTGCCAAAAATATTTCATCAAAGTCTGCACTTCATCAGATTTCTAAGAGAGGCAGGGAAGAATTCTGATTTTTGTTAGGTGGCCTTAGTAATTTGAATCTTGAAAGGATTTCAGAAAAAAAATTTTTTTCTTTTAGGCCAATATCCTTATTATATTGCTTTCAGTATAAGAATTCATTTCAATAAGTTCCATCAGCTATTTTGGCATCTACCATACAGTTTTTTATATAGGAATTCTTTATGTGGACTTATTCTGTGTATATCCTTTATCTTGTATAGGATTGATTCTATAATACTCAGTTTCACAACCAATTCATGATGTAGACGGAAAATAGTTGCTTTACATTTTATGTAGTACTTAATTTAAAATAGTTCAAAGCATGTGGCTAATGCTCAGTATATAATCAAGAACTAAGAAGTTTGTGGACATCAGTGAAGAGACTGATAGAGATACTTCCTCAAATTCTTGAGGAAAAGATATAAGAACATAAAATATTGCCATCTTAAAGTATGCTTTAGTATTTCCTAAATTAACCTCTACAGGTTCCAAATTATAAGAAAATTAATGCTAATAAAATGATTTATATGACAATGAACAAAAGAATCAAATATTGTGTTGTGATTATAATCGTGAAAAAATACCCATAACTCTTTAAAATGGAATTGTAACAGATTTAGTAATAGTCTAGCAGCTCTTGACTGCATTCAAATTGTACCCTGAAATTTTGGTGGTGAAGTAAGGAACAATATTTTCTAAAAAAGAGCATAGTAAATGATTGGCAGCATAGTAAATAAGTGTATATCTTGCAGGAGGATTTACAAGGGAGGAAGGAACAAAAGGATTGGATCAGGAGACTGTAAAATGCGAAAAGATCTGTTTAACTACAAAAATAACACCATTAGGGGAAGGGAGGCTGAAGATGTTGATGTGAAGCAGAGTTGTGTGAAATTCCATGAGGCCCCTACTTCATCCCACTGAGTGTATGTCCCTACATGAATGACACCAAATTGTGCCAAGGGAGAGAATGTGGGGTCATTTTATTTATTTATTTATTTATATTTATTTTATGAGCGATGTGGTAGATTTATGATTTATTTACAGCACAGGCTCCTGGGAACTCAGAGAACACCAAACACCTTATACCCTGGCCCGCCATTTAAAGCCCCATTCAAACTACTCAGCCATAAGAAATGATGACATCAGATCATTTACAGCAAAATGGTGGGATCTTGATAACATTATAAGGAGTGAAATAAGTAAATCAGAAAAAAACAAGAACTACATGATTCCATACATTGGTGGAAATATAAAAATGAGACTAAGAGACATGGACAAGAGTGTGGTGGTTACCAAGGGTGGGGGGGGAGGGAGGACATGGGAGGGAGGGAGGGAGAGAGTTAGGGGGAGGGGGAGGGGCACAGAGAACTAGATAGAGGGTGACGGAGGACAATCTGACTTTGGGCAAGGGGTTTGCAACATAATTTGATGACAAAATAACCTAGACATGTTTTCTTTGAATATATGTACCCTGATTTATTAATGTCATCCCATTACCATTAATAAAAATTTATTAAAAAAATAAAAAATAAAATAAAATAAAGCCCCATTCAAGGGGGAAGAGCACAATACGAAAACAGGGGATGTACTGTTGACTTAATACAAGGCAATAAATGAGAAAACGGAATATTTCTTGAGAAAAAAATTCAAGGATGATTGCCGCGAACCAGCGCAGCTAGTAATTCCAGTTTCTGAGTGGGAATGGTGTGGAATTAAAAAAATAGAATTAAAGAGAAATAGAATGGGCTCAGGAGGCCCAGGCCTCTTTGCAACGCATAAGATAACTTGCAAAAAACAAGTCTCCACTCCCTCCCCCACCTGCTTTATTTATAGGGCAAAGTGAAGTCATTAACAAATCAAAGAGATCATTAAAACAAAGTCACATTTCCAAGGCAACCCAAGAATTCTCCCAAGTGCAAAAAAACCTGTGGGGTCATTTTAATCCTCACCTGTTTTCAGCAATTTTGTAATTAACTGAAGTTCAGAGTCTTTTATGGTTTTTTTCTTCCTCATTTGGAAACTAGCAAGGAGAGAATGTATTGTCCTCCCCACAATACACACTGTTCTGCATTCTGGCCTGAATCTCTGAGAGTCTCTAATAGAAAAAATAATGATATGCCAGTGGCTGTAGGTAATAAGAGGGTTTCGTTAGTAATCGGAATCATATGGGAGACTGGCTGTCACCAATGTGAGCACCAATTTCATAGCTGACGTATCATTTTTATGTGTGCAAATAAATGTCTCAACTGCTTTCCAAAGGAATGAAAATAAAAAGGCAAGACTAGAATTACATAAAATCCAGATGAAGATGATGGAATTGCTATGTTATTTATGAATTTTCCCAGAGTTTCTCCAATATTATGGTCCTTTGTAAAAGGAATAATGCAGACAATGTACACAGGCATGTTTTTAAACCAACTTCCATTTACACATGGGCATTGTTAATTCTTGGGCTAAATATCAGTTTGAAGAGGTGAATATCAGGATAACTACAGGAGATGATTAGAGGTCAAATCTATGTTGACTCTCCTGAAAAATTTATTGTTCCAGAATCCTCTGGATAATTATATTCACTTTTAAAACTATGAAATTACCAACAGCAGGCAGCTTTTGTTTTTAAAGATCTTTATGCCAATTAACTGGCTAAGACAAACATTTGTAGTATTACCCATGCTCTTTATCCCCACTGCAACACCAGCAGTTCGAAGATTTCTTTCATGCTACACCCAAGTTAACTAAGGAACACCAGAGAACAAGTCTCAGAGAAACAGACTGTCTTTGCCAAAAGTATTTGCTTTCAGTCCTTAAATTTCTAACAAAGTGGTGACCAGTGCCCACTGGCTTTAAATATTCCCAGAATATTTGAATCTGATGGGGAGTTGTAGAAAACTATATGAGTTTCAAATGGTTTGCTGCATGCTTTTTTTTCTTTTAAGTAAGGAAGGTTAGGTAAAACTATTGTTATAGTGAGGTAGTGGAAATTTTGGGAGGAACTATGCACCTTTTCGAGGCCTGGTGATTTTTTGAGAATGTTATAATTTCCAGACTCAATAGTTTTCCAGAAGTATCTATTATGTAACACTTGTTAATACATTGCTTATTATATTAAACATACCAAGATATGACTTTAAAAAATCAATAATTATCCCAACAATAATAGAGAATTTAAACACACACACACACACACACACACCCCTTCAAAACAAAACAAAAGAATCTTTAATAAGAGACTTACCGACATACTTAACTACTCTAGGGACTGGGAACTGTTAACTTTGTTTAAAATTTTACCATATTGTTTAAAAATGGCTTTGTGTTTGACTTTGAGTGTCCTAATGGCTAGAGCAATGGAGGAAAATAAGCTAGAAAGTTATTTTTAGAAGAAAGAATAACAATTCTTTAGAGGAGTCAGTGTCTTCATGGCCTGATTCCTTTACAGCTCTGGTTCTCAGACTTCAGCTAGGACCAACATAGCTAAAGAAAGGCCAACTTTTTCTTATGTCACCCTAACGTGAGAAATCTTGACATGAGCCTTCAGGAGACAGACATAGGGGTCTTTGGAAGTACTGGGCCCAGAAGTTTCAAAGGAAGCCAAGAAGTAAACAGTCACCTAAATATTCTATAATTATTTCTGGAAACCTCATTAGAAAAATAGAATAGGAAAATATATTTTTTTCAATGTTGAGATATTATCTGGTCTATGTAAATTGAAAATTATGCATTATAGTTTTGCCACTGGATGATGTTCTTGCATTTTTGGTAAAGTGAAATAAAGCTTGAATTATAGTTTACTGTCACCATAAGTCTGGTCAGAAAGTGACAAATGATACAATCACAATGCCAAATTTTGAAAAGAGGCTTATTTTAAGAAGAAGTATTAGAAGAATTAGATGGCAAAAAAGTAAAGTGGACAAGAATGAACTATCTCTGTTTTATTCTGATGTGTAAGTATGATTTGGATGATATTTTGATCTAATAACCAGGAGGGATTTTTTTTACTGTTATTCCCAATATTTTTATTTATGACCCTGTGGGTCTCAACATGCAAACCAGATCATGAGGGATACTTTACCTCAAAGAAATGTTATAGCACAATTAGATAATTTAAATTTTATGCTCTCAGCTTTTTAATTGCAAAAGCAGGGCCCATGTAAAAAGGGCAAAAGACTTTAAGGATCCATGATCATGATCATTCAGAAAGCCCCTTTCCTCCTCAATCTGGGGAACTATACTGGGTTACCCAGTGAATGAATGAGGGGTGTAGGGAAACACAATATGCCTGTTAAATACCTGTATGCCTCTGATAAATAGCTACTGCCTGAACCCTTGAGTTAAGCACCTTTGAGAAATATAATAGAAATATTATCTATATTAGAAACTCTCCAATTTATTTTTCCTTCATAAATACAAATGGGCAACTAAGTACCAGTTATATCAGAAGTATGCAGCATGAGAGAAAAACATACATTGGTGGAACATAAAAATGAGACTAAGAGACATGGACAAGAGAGTGGTGGTTACCAGGGGTGGAGGGAGGAGGATGCAGGAGGGAGGGAGGGAGAGAGTTAGGGGGAGGGGGAGGGCACAGAGAAAACTAGATAGAGGGTGACAGAGGACAATCTGACTCTGGGTGAGGGGTATGCAACATAATTTAATGACAAGATAACCTAGACATGTTTTCTTTGAATATATGTACCCTGAATTATTAATGTCATCCCATTAACATTAATAAAAATTTATTAAAAAAAACAAAACAAAAAACAAAAAACTGTATGCTGCTGGACCAATCAGAAAAAAAAAGAGAAAAACCACAAAAACAAAAAAGGTTGGGGAGGAATGGAGGAGAGAGAGAGAGAAAATTTTTTTTGAGGACTGGGTTTACATAATTGTGCAGGCAGGTTACTATAAAATCTTTAACATATGCTGGAGACCCTGGGAAGGCTTGAGTTTGCATCCTGATTCTAAAGAGAGTCTGGAGACAGAATTCTTTTTTTGTTGAGAGACTTCAGTCTTTTTTCTCTTAAGACTTTCAACTGATTGAATAAACCCCACCCACATTATGGAATACAATCCTTTTTATTCAAGTCTACTGATTTAAAAACGAAGAGAGAGAATATGAGAGAGAGAGAGACAGACAGACAGACTGGGGCAAACAAACAGGAAAGGTGAGATATAAGAATCTTCAATTCTTCATTGTGGCACCTTGGTTGTTCATTGATTTTTTTTCTCATATGTACCTTGACCAGGGGGCTGTAGCTTAGCCAGTGATCCCTTGTTCAAGCCAGCAACCTTGGACTTCAAGCCAGTGACTTTTGGGCTCAAGCCAGCTACCATGGGGTCATGTCTATGATCTCATGCTCAAGCCAGCAACCCCACACTCAAGCTAGATGAGCCCATGCTCAAGCCAGTGACCTCGGGTTTTGAACCTGGGTCCTCTGTGTCCCAGGCTGATGCTCTATCCACTGCACCACTGCCTGGTTAGTCTGGAACTTATATAATATTATTAACCAATGTCACCCCAATATATTTAGTTAAAAAAATAAAAGAAAACAAAAAATAGTGAATCTTGTCTAAAAGCAATACATTCACAATAACATCTAGACCAGTGTTTGCCCACTAGTATATACTCACCATAATGTAGGTGGCTGATGTGGCATAGGCAAGTTTACACATAAAATTAATCATTATAAACATTAAAACTTTCATAGAAAATCTGGAGAATAAAATTTAGGAAATTTACTGAAATATAAATAGAAAAGAAAAATGATAGGATATATGAAAACAAATGAAAGATGTATGTCATCAGATGGCAAGGGATCACAAAACAGTTAATTAAAAAAAAACCAGGAACTGCATTATTTCATATGTAGGTGGGACATAAAAGTGATACTAAGAGACATTGATAAGAGTGTGGTGGTTACGGGGGGGGAGGGGGGAGAGAAAGAGGGAAAGGGGGAGGGGGAGGGGCACAAAGAAAACTAGATAGAAGGTGACAGAGGACACTCTGACTTTGGGTGATGGGTATGCAACATAATTGAATGACAAGATAACCTGGATATGTTATCTTTGAATATATGTATCCTGATTTATTGATGTCGCCCCATTAATAAAATAAAATTAAAAAAAAATGGAAGAAGACATGTATCTAAAAACTTTTCTGAAATTTCAAAACATCAAAATGAGAAAATATTTTTAAATGTTCAGAGAGAAAAAGTCACTTCCAAAGAAATATAAATCATATTGGCATTAGAATTGTCATCAGCAACCACTGGATGTTAGAAGTCCTTTAAAAATTTGAAGAAAAATGTAATGCTTGACTTCAAATTAAATTTTTAGGCACAGTATCAATTGAGTAAGAAGTCATGAAGAAAGGATGTTCAGATATATGATGATTCAGAAAACTTATCTGATAAAATATATATGTTTTTATATATATATAAAATATATATATATATATATATATATCATATTAAGCAAGAAAGGGGAATAGTGAGAAAGAATTCTGCATGAGCCTTAACTGGGATCTACCCAGCAACCCCTGCCTGAGGCCAATGCTCAAAGCAACCAAGGTATTTTTAGTGCCTGAGTCTAATGCACGAGGCCCAACCCAGCTACCCTTAGCACCTGGGGACAATATTCAAACCTTTAAAACCACTGGCTGCAGGAGGAGAAGAGGGAGAAAAGGGGGAGGAGAAGAGAAGCAGATGGTTTGCTTCTCTTGTGTGCTCATGTGTGCCCTGACTGAGAATTGAACCCAGAGCATCCATATGCTGGGCTGACGCTCTATCCACTGAGCAAACCGGCCAGGGCCTTACATATTCTTGCTTAGCAAGTTACTTTAAGATTTCCTCCTCCAATTTAAAAGGGTATGCTATTTATCCTCTCTCTGCCTCTCTTACTTCATTTGTAAACTGACCAGAGTAATAGTATCTATCTTATAGAGAAGTTGTGATGATCATACCATGTATATTGTTATTTATTGCTTTGTTACAAATTACTGCAAAACTTATTGGCTTAAAACAATGGTAAGCATTTATTATCTCTCATGATTTTTATGGGTCAAGAAGATAGGAGAGGCTTGGCTGGGGAGACTTGACTCAAGGTCTCTGATGATCTGGAAATCAAGACGATGGGCTATACTGGGTCACTCACTGGCTAGCAAGTTAATACTAGTTGTTGACAAGGGGCCTCAGTTCCTCTTCATGTGGGCCTCTCCCATAGATGCTGAAGTGTCCTTTTGATGTGGTGGCTGGCTTCTCCCAGAGTAAATGATAGAAGGAAAAAGCTGGACAGAAGCCTTGTGTTTGTGACCTAGTCTCAGAATCACATAGCATCACTTCTGCCCCATTCTGCTCAGTAAAATAAATTGGTTTGCCCAGCCCACATTTGAAGAAAGAGGGATATAAAAGAAGGAGCATCAGACTGACCAGGTGGTGGCGCAGTGGATAGAGCGTCGGACTGGGATGCGGAAGGACCCAGGTTCGATACCCCAAGGTTGCCGGCTTGAGTGCGGCCTCATCTAGCGTGAGCAAAGAAAAAGCAGTTCACCAGCTTGGACCCAAAGGTCGCTGGGTCGAGCAAGGGCTTACTCGGTCTGCTGAAGGCCCACAGTCTAGGCACATATGAGAAAGCAATCAATGAACAACTAAGGTCTCACAATAAAAAACTGATGATTGATGCTTTTCATCTCTCTTCGTTCCTGTCTGTCTGTCCCTATTTGTCACTCTCTCTGACTCTCTCTCTGTTCCTGTAAAAAAAAAAGGAACAACAATGAATTTACACATATTAAAAAAACTATTATACATGTGGAGTACATAGAACATCACTGACATAAAATAAGTGCTATGCAAGTAGCGTTATTATCTTTATAAAAATTATAAACATACTGTTCAGCAGCTTGACTGTCAGTATATAAAAAATAGATTTTTGTATATTTACTTTTTATCCATATCATGAAAAACTGTTGTATTAATTTGAACAACTTGTTGATGGAGTTTTTGTCTTTTTTTAAATGTGTTCAAACACAATATCTATAAATAAAAAGTGTTTATTACTTTTAAATCTCTAGGTTATTTATAATACATACTTAATACAGTGTAAATAGTTACACTCTACTGTTTAGAGAATAATGACAAGAAAAGAGTCTATATATGTTCAGTACAGAAGTAATTATTGCAGGCTTAACTACATAAAACACATCAGCAACAATAAAACTTTTAAAATATTTTCAATTAGAACTCATTGATTCAAAGAGCCAACCATATTGTCAACATTTTCATTGTGATGTTGGCATGACACCTTTTACAGATGCTCTTTGTCAGTTAAGAACATTTTCTTATGAACATAGCTTGCTAAAGTTTCTTTTTTTAAAACATAAATATATATTAAATTTTATTTTATTTTTCTAAAGCTGTTGATTTTCTTCTCTTACAATGCAAATGTAGTCAATTATATCTTCACCTTTTCTCTTCTTCATTGGATCATCCAAGAACTAAGTAGGGTCTCATCTTGAGGTTTCTGAGTGAAGTAGACCAAAATTAGGTAAAAAAAAAAAAGTAGACCTTTGGTTATAAATTTCTCACAGCAAATCTTTTCGTACTTGGCAAATTTTGAAAAAATCAGCATATATGTTTATTTTAAGCATTCTTTTCAAGACTTAGTTTTTTTTCTATTATGTATTTGGTATAAATACTCTCTCACTTTAGGGAGAAAGAGCTCTTAATAATAAGTTTTCCATAGTAACTTTCCACACAACAAAATAGTTAATTGGCTCTTTTAGTAGAAAATAAAAAAACAGAGTTAATATTGGGAAATTACATTTTCTTTTTTAACTTGTTTGAAACATTGTGGTGAAATACACATACTTCAATCTGCATTACCTAACATTGCGTGAAGTTTTGTTTTTCTCCACATCCTCACCAACACTTGTTTACTGATTTATTGATAGTAGCCATTCTGACAGGTATGAGATGATACCTCATTGTCGTTTTAATTTGCACTTCTCTGGTGATTTGGGATACTGAACATCCTTTCACATGTTTATTAGCCATCTGTATGTCCTCTTTGGAGAAGTATCTTTCAGGTGTTCTGCCCATTTTTTTTTTTTTCATTTTTTCATTTTTCTGAAGCTGGAAACAGGGAGAGACAGTCAGACAGACTCCCGCATGCGCCCGACCGGGATCCACCCGGCACGCCCACCAGGGGCGACGCTCTGCCCACCAGGGGGCGATGCTCTGCCCATCCTGGGCGTCGCCATATTGCGACCAGAGCCACTCTAGCGCCTGAGGCAGAGGCCACAGAGCCATCCCCAGCGCCCGGGCCATCTCTGCTCCAATGGAGCCTTGGCTGCGGGAGGGGAAGAGAGAGACAGAGAGGAAAGTGCGGCGGAGGGGTGGAGAAGCAAATGGGCGCTTCTCCTGTGTGCCCTGGCCGGGAATCGAACCCGGGTCCTCCGCACGCTAGGCCGACGCTCTACCGCTGAGCCAACCGGCCAGGGCTTAATTGGATTATTCTTGTGTGTGTGTGTGTGTGTGTGTGTGTGTGTGTGTGTGTGTGTGTGTGTGTTGAGTTGAGTTGTGTAAGTTATTTATAAATTTTGGATAGTAAGCCCTTATTGGATGTATCACAAATTTATAGATAGAGAACAGACTGATAGATGTCATAGGAGAGAGGGATTGAGGGGCTGGTTGAAAAAGATAAAAGAATAAAGAAATACTAATTGGTAGTTACAAAATAGTCAGCATAGGGAATAGTAGTATTATAGTAACTATGTACGGTGTCAGATGGATACTTGAAATATTGGGAGACACTTTGTGAGTATATGATTGTCTAACTGCTATGCCATATTCTTGAAACTAATACAAAATAATGCTGACTGTAAATTGTAATTAAAAAATAAAATTAATAAAAGAAGTACACATACACAAAAACACACATACACACATTCAATCAAGCAGCGGCTGACTTAAAGTACAGAAACAGATTGGTTTCCTAAATTATTTTTTCAGTTGATATATTTCATAGTTACTAGCTGTTTTTGCCTTACGAAGGAGGATGTACCTGCCCATGAAGAAACATGAGTTCTGCTTTCCCTCAGGGCTCCTGTGAAGAAAACTGAACATCACAGAGCTGGAGCCAGGCGGTACCATAGCCTGCATCCAGTAAAGCAGAAACAAAGCCTTATTTATAAGTTTCCTCCTAGAGTAAAAAAAGAAAGAAAGAAACCAGCTTTTCTGTTTTTTCCTTGGAATTGAGCCCTGTTGACCTTAAAGAGTTTACCTTTCCCCCTTTTTAACACTCCAGCAGGTAAGAATTGCTAATGACTAGCCAGTTGGAAAAGTCAGACAGTCTCCCGTGAAACTCGCTTTCCTTCTCTCTTTTGGCTGTGCTGGAAGTGGCTCATTTTCTGCCCAATGGTCAGCATTCTCTGAACATCAGGACTGCTGTCACAAGCAGCTGCACGTATTAAATCCCAATCAATGTCAAACAAGTTGTTGATTTCACTCACTTTGCATCCTCTGTCTCTCCTCGGAGAGTGAGGGTTGGTTTAAAGAAGAGGGTGTATGGGAAAAGCTGGCAAAGTCTTTGTACATGCTGGCAAGCCATAAAGAAAGGCAAAGTTGGCAAGAGACAGAATTATAATTACTACCATGCTTGGAGTGCCTAGTATATGCCAGGCATTTATAAACATAATTTCATTTATTTTTTTACCACTCTAGGGAGCAAGCACTGTTATCTCTAGTTTTCATATGAGAAGCTGATGCTCCGAGAAATTAAGAAAATTTTACTTAAGTTAGGAAATATCTAACTCTGAAGCCCACACTGCTTCTTGTCTTAGTCATTCCAGACAATACATTTTCATTTACACTGCCTTTTGCTTGAATACATTGCCAAAGGTACATATTTAAAAGTACAAGCAAGTTTTAACAGTCAAATATAATGGCAAATGAACCAGAATAATCAGTCATATGTGCTTTCAGTAGTACTGCATCCAGGACTATGTTGACAAGATGCCCCCCCACCCTCATTTGGGGTGCTATGGTTAGATAGTATCTTGCCAAGTGGTTCAAATTTAATAGGTTGTGAATTTTTATAAACATTCCTTTTAGGCAAACAAGCAGCACAAAAATTTTTTTTATGGATCACTAAAAACAACATTCTGGTATAAAAGAGCTTTCAGATTTCATAAATTTCATTAGTTGTCACTGATTTATGATCACGAACAAATTACCAACCAATAATAAATGTACCAGTTCCAGCGATTTTATTAACTACAAATGATACCACCTGCATTAAAAATGTTGGAGAAATAACAGACCTTTCAATAGATACTTGGACAACTGGTTGTTACATTTCCAAATTTATGTTCTTAAAAAAATTATTCTGCTTTTATTTCTGCAAGCAACTCTTTTTCTACAAATAGCTGCAAATACAGGCCTTCTGGAATTCAGAGAACTACACCTTTTATAAAAATGAGACACCTATTTGAAATGTAACAGTTTAATTTTACAGATTTTCCTTTGTTTAGAGGAAGATGTGAGAAGGGAAGAGAAATTGGTTGTACCCAGAAGGATTGCTCCATAACAATGTATGGATAAAGATGATTATAGTGTTGCTGCCTTATCTGGGAGGTAGAAATTGTGAGTTAGACTGACATTCACTTTGGAATAACTATACAAGTAATCAATTAAAGAAGAAAACTATAAGTTTACTTGATATAGTATACCCACTTTATTTCATATATTTATTTCTTTATTGATGTATTATATGTGGATATGTTATTTTGTCAATAAATATTATCAACAACTGACAACCTCCCAGGATATAAGCAAAAAATTTTTTGCTTTTTCTGTTAAAGGGACAGACAAATGTACAATATATAGAACACACAAAAAGAATAAAGTAACATTTCACAAAGAAAAATCTTCTGCCAAGTCTGATCATAAGAATTTACCCTGTTTTCTTTGAATCTATGTACCCTAATTAATCAATGTCACCCCATTAAAATTGTCTAAATAAAAAAAAGAATCTACCCTCTTCATTTATTTGTGAATTCATCAGTTGCTACATAATAAGTAGTTAGAAAACACTGAGACAATTTAAATATATGTAAAGCAAAAAGTGAAAGTCCCCCTAATTTTTTGGCACCACTCTGACAATTTTCATTAAATGTATATCCATTCAAATTTTTCTATGCTTATAAACACACACATATTCATATTTTGTTAAAATACCACCTTATTATATATTTAACTGCTTAGTTTCTATTTCAACATTATGATCCTCTTCCTCTATCCATACATTTAAATTCACCTGTTTTAACAGATGAAAAGTATTCCATAATAAATATATCACAATTAATTTAAACATTGCTAGTGTTTTCATTTTTCCCCTTATTTGGAGGAAACTCCCATTCCTGTCAATATAGTAACTATCATAGGCTTATAACTTTCTTCTCTCAAATCAACACTGAAGGAAGTATAGAGAGAAATATAGACTCAATCTGTTTAAAAATATGAAACAATCTGGAGAGAATGCGGGCTATTTTGTATGATGTCAAAGAGATGTTGTAGCATGGGGTGAAATGCATCTGTTTTAAATATGACTCTGTGTCACTAAGAAGTAGTTGACAATCATGTCTTTTCCTTGTTGCTACCTGGAGACATTCATTGTTTGCCTTGTTTATGCAAAATGCTGAAACAATGGTCTAGATTACTGCAGTATTCAAAAAGCAGTGCAGAAGCCTTGTTGAGGTGAATCATTGGATGAACTGGTGAACATTAATTAACCTCTTCCATTGACTCTCCCATTTCCCCTTTTAAATCCATAGGGCAGATAAATTTTCAACTAATGACACTTCCTACTCCTTGTGCTATTTCTCCTTAGGGGTTAAAAATGAAGACCTGATCTAAAGAGCTACTTTGTGAAATGATAGCAAATTTGAGTTTTTAGTTGTGGGATGCTCCACCTTAAGATGAGCCTTAAGGATCTTCTCTTTTCTTCAACTCACAAAGCTAATGTATCTTGAGGTATGACTCTCTGCTCCTCCTAACACACATTAACAAACAGAGAGCTGATATTCTCACTGGCAATATATACTGAAAGGCCAAAGTAATAGGACATCTGAAGAGGACAACTTCTTCAAAGGTAAATGTTAAACTAAAAAACATAAGCCAAAAAAAGAAGGAGCATAAGAATAGATGGACCAAGTGCCAATGACATATTTCACAGATCTAGAGCAGATATTTCAGAAATTTATATGAAATCTAAAAAACCCAAATAGCCTCAGCAACCTTGAGAAAGAACAGCAAAGAGGGAAGTATCACACTACCTGACATCAAACTTTAATATAAGGCCATTGTAATCAAAACAGGCTGATACTGGCATAAGAACAGGCATGTAAATCTATGGAACAGAACAAAGAGTTTGGAAATAAACCCACACCTTGATGGTTGATATTTGACAAAGGAGGCAAGAGCATACAATGAAGACAGTTTTTTCAATAGTGTTGGGAAAATTGGACAGGTACATGCAATCCCCCCCCACCAAAAAACAACAACAAACTAGATCACCAACTTATACCACACAGTCTGTTCTTATAAGAACAGACTCAAAATGAATAAAAGACTTAAATATAAGTCATGAAACCATAAAAATCCTACAAGAAAACACAAACAATAAAATCTCACACATCTCTTGTAACAAGATTCTTGATATATCTCCTTAAGCAAGCAAAATAAAATAAATAAACAAATGGGATTATATCAAACTTAAAGATTTGGCACAGCTAAAGAAACCAACAACAAAATGAAAAAACAACCCACTGAATGGGAAAACATATTTGTCAATACATCTGACAAGGGGTTAATATCTAAAATTTATAAAGAACTCATGCAGCTCAAAACCAGGAAGATAAATAATCTAATTAAAAAATGAGCAAAGGTGCCCTGACTGGTAGCTCAGTGGATAGTGTTGGCTCAGCATACAGACATCCCAGGTTTAATTCCCAGTCAGGGCACACAGGAAAAGCAACCATCTGCTTTTTGTTTCCCCTTCTTCCCTCTTCCCCTCCAGCACCCCGTGGCACAAATGGTTCTAACATGGCCCCAGGCACTGAGGATACCTTGGTGGGTCCTAACACATTAGCTTCAGGGGCTAAAATAGGCTTGGTACTCAAGCATTGGCCCCAGATGGGGTTGCTGGGTGGATCCTGGTTGAGACGTATACAGGAGTCTGCCTAATTATCTCCCCACCTCTCATCTAGAAAAAAAAATGACCAAAAGAATGAATAGAAACTTCTCCATGAAGACATACAGATGGCAAATAGACATGAAAAATGCTCTATGTCACTAATCATCAGAGATGCAAATTAAAACCACAATGAGATATTACCTCAGACCTACAAGATGGCTTTCATCAATAAATCAACAAACAACAAGTGCTGGCGAGGATGTGGAAAAAAGGGAACTCTCTTTATTGTTGGTGGGAATACAGACTGCTGCAACCACTATGAAACACAGCGTGGAGTTTTCTCAAAAACTTAAAAATGGAACTGCCTTTTGACCCAGCAATTTCATTCACTCCTGGGAATACTATATCCCAGAATCCTGAAACACTAATTCAAAAACATCTATGCACACCTATGTTCACTGAAGTGTTATTTACAATAGCCAAGATCTGGAAACAGTCTAAATGCCTATCAGTGGATGAGTTTATAAAAAAGCTGTGATACGTATACAAAATGGAATACTATGTGGATGTAAAATAGAGGGAAATCTTACCTTTTGCAAGAGCATGTATGGACCTAGAGATTATTATGCTGAGTGAACAAGCCAGGCAGAGAAAGACAAATACCATATGATCTTATATGCAGACTGTAATGAACAAAAGAAACTGATGAACAAAATAGAATCAGAGGCATGGACACATGGAACAGATGGTCAGCGGTCAGAGGGAAAAGTGCTGGGGTTGTGGAGACTCAATGAAAGAAGATAAAGGGGTTAGCCAAAAAACATATGTACATAACACATAGACACAGATATGGTGTGGTGATGGCTGAAGGGGAAGGGGGTGGAGGTTAAGAGGAGGGGGGCAGAGGTGGGGAAAATGGGTACAGAAGTAGACATGGCATGGCTAAGAGGCAGAGGGTGCACCATGCAGTGGGCAGACGGTGGTTTGTTGAGTGGTGCGCTTGAAACTTGTGTGATTTGTGAACCAATGTCATCCTAATAGTGTCAGTAAAAGAAAAAACAAAAGTATAAATGGACTACAAATTGAAGATAAGAATAGTGAACAGTAATTGCAAAAAAAGAGATAAGGAAGATATTACAAATATAAAACAAAAGGTAAGATTATTTTCTTTCTTTTTTTTTTTTACAGCTGAGTAGTATTTTATTGCATAAATATACCACAGGTTTTTCTTATCCACTCATCTACTGATGGACACTTGGGCTGCTTCCAGATCTTGGCTATTGTAAATAATGCTTCAATGAATATAAGGATGAAAATATTCTTCTCAGTTAAGGAAATCTTACCTTTTGTGACAACATCAATGGACTGGAGGTTATTATGCTAATTAAAATAAGCCAGTCAGAGAAAGGCAAATACAGTGTGTCTGTAAAGTCATGGTGCACACTTGATAGGTCACAGGAAAGCAACAAAAGATGATAGAAATGTGAAATCTGCACCAAATAAAAGGAAAACTCTCCCAGTTTCATACCTATTCAGTGCAGTTTGATGTGGGCTCATGCACAGATTTTTTAGGGCTCCTTAGGTAGCTATCCCGTATAGCCTCTACAGACTCGTCGCTGACTGATGGCCTACCAGAACGGGGTTTCTCCACCAAACTGCCGGTTTCCTTCAACTGCTTATCCCACCGAGTAATGTTATTCCTATGTGGTGGTGCTTCGTTATAAATGCGCCGTTATATACATTGCACTTTGGTCACGGATTTGAATTTAAAGAGCCACAGAACACACTGAACTTTCCTCTGTACTGTCCACATCTCGACTGGCATGGCCATGGGCTGCTTCGCTGTATACACGGTGTTACATCATCATCTGCGCATGCGCACATGCTGCCACATCATCCTTCAAAAACTGGGAGGGTTTTCCTTTTATTTGGTGAAGATTTCACTTTTCTATTGTCTTTTTTTTTTTTTTTTTTTTTTTGCTTTCCTGTGACCGGTCAAAAGTGCACCATAACTTTACGAACACACTGTACAGTATGATCTCACTTATATGTGGAATCTAGTGAACAAGATAGAAACAGAGGCACGGATACATGGACCATACTGACAGCTCAGAGGGAAAGGGTTTGGGGGGTACTTGATGGAAGAAGGTAAAAGGATTTAGCAAAAACATGTAAACTGTATAGACACAGTCAACAATGAGAGCAAGAGGGAGAGGGGGTAAGTGGAAGTGGCAAAGGGAGGATCAACTGGGACAGAGAGAGACTTTGCTTTGGCGACTGGTGCACGAAGCAGTGTGCAGATGATATTTTTGTTGAATTGTACACTTGAAACTTGTATGGTTTTGCCTGACCAGGCGGTGGCGCAGTGTATAGAGCATCGGACCGGGACAAGGAGGACCCAGGTTCAAAACCCCAAGGTCGCCGACTTGAGAATGGATTCATCCGGTTTGCCTAAGGTCACTGGCTTGAGCAAGAGGTCACTTAGTGTGCTGTAGCCCCCTGGCCAAGGCACATATGAGGAAGCAATCAATGAACAACTAAGGTGCCACAACAAAGAACTGATGCTTCTCATTTCTCTCCCTTCCTATCTGTCTCTCCCTGTCTGTCCCTCTCTCTGTCTCTCTCTGTCTTTGTCACAAAAAAATAAATAAATAAAATACAAACATAAGAGAATATCTGTTTTTTTTTTAAAAAAAGAAACTTGTATGGTTTTGTGAACCAATGTCATCTCCAATAATCTCAATAAAAATACTCTAGAAAACAAGAAAAAATATAAAGAGGAAATATTAGGTATAAAATATAATAAATAAAACAAAAATTGAGATAAATAATGAAATAATATACAACTAAAGAATATGTTAGTGAGTTGGAGGATCAATCTGAAGAACTCTGATTAAAAACAGGGAACAATTAGGAAATTATAAATTTTAAAAAATAGTTAAGATATGGTAGATAGAAGTAAAGTAATACCAACATCCAGATAATAGGAGATCAGACGAAGAGCAATTAAGATGGAGCAATACAATATTTTCCAAAAAAAAAAAAAAAAGATAAATAGTGAATGATTTTATAGGTGCCAAAGAGTAGAAAGTAGGAAAAGCTAACACACTTAGGCAAATATTAGTGAAATCTAAAAGTGAAGGAGGAGGAGGAGGAGGAGGAGGAAGAAAATACTCTGAAACCTTTAGAGCAAGAGTGAAACATCTACAAAGAAATAAGAATCAGACCGATGTCAGAATTTTGTACATAACACTAAATATAAGAAGACATGCAGCAATAATTAAAGACAAAGAATTTTCAACCTATGGCTTTATGTTGATAAAAAGTGTTATTCAAATATAAATGTCTAAAACATGGCCCTGGCTGGTTAGTCAGTTGGTTAGAGCATCACCCAAAATGCCAGAGTGAATTCCCATTGGGTACATATAGGAAGCAACCAATGAATGCACAACTAGGTGGAACAACAAATGAATGCTTCCCTCTCTGTTTCTCTCTCTCCCCCCATCTCTGTCTCTCCAAAGCCAATCAATAAAAGTAAATAAATAATAAAATTTTTTTTAGAGTAAACATGTTAGCACACAATACCTAAAAAGTTTGCTACAGAATGACTTAAATTGAAAATGCTTTGAAAAGAGGCTTTCAAATAGGAAGAGAAAGATATTAGAAAAGATCAGATATAAGGTCGTCATAAGGCTTGGAAGAATTGGTAGCTATTTTAAAAACAGCTAAGTTAAAATAAAATGAAAAAGTATTTATTTACTTTTTTATGATACATATGGTTTATTTTATAAAACCTTACCTTTGTATTTTCAGATTTAAATTAGCTCTTTTATGTTACATAGCAAAAAACTCCAGCATCCCAACTTATTTCATGCCAGAACAGATTCAGAGTTCCATCTTGGAGCAAAACTTTGATACTTATTTTGGACCCCTCTGAGACACACTTAAATGTGGGAGTCTTAATTACAATGGTCCCAAAATGGTAGAACTCATTCTTAACTCATAGTACGACTTCAATAAGTATTTGTTAAATGGAATAAATAAACATCTGATTTTTAAAATCTTTTTAAAATTTTTATCTTTAATTTATAGTGTTAACATGGTTTTAACACTACATTCAATTTGGGAAGATTGTATGTTACCAGGAATCCTGTTTACCTTTTTTTTTTTTTTTTTCATTTTTCTGAAGCTGGAAACAGGGAGAGACAGTCAGACAGACTCCCGCATGCGCCCGACCGGGATTCACCCGGCCCGCCCACCAGGGGCGGTGCTCTGCCCCCCAGGGGGCGATGCTCTGCCCATCCTGGGCGTCGCCATATTGCGACCAGAGCCACTCTAGCGCCTGAGGCAGAGGCCACAGAGCCATGCCCAGCGCCCGGGCCATCTCTGCTCCAATGGAGCCTTGGCTGTGGGAGGGGAAGAGAGAGACAGAGAGGAAAGCGCGGCGGAGGGGTGGAGAAGCAAATGGGCGCTTCTCCTGTGTGCCCTGGCCGGGAATCGAACCCGGGTCCTCCGCACGCTAGGCCGACGCTCTACCGCTGAGCCAACCGGCCAGGGCCTGTTTACCTTTTTAAAGAACAAGTTTGTGGTTTCATTGATCTTTTTTGTATTGCTTTTTCACCCTGTATGTCATTTATTTCCACTCTGATTTTTATTATTTCCTTCCTACTACTTCCTCTTGGTTTTGTTTGTTGTTCTTTTTTTTAATTATTTTGGTGCAGGATTAGATTGTTATTTGAGAATTTTCTTGCTTCTTCAGTTATGCCTGTAATGCTATAAACTTCCCTGTCAGGACTGCTTTTGCTGTGTTTTATAGATTTCAGGTTTTTGTATGTTCATTTTAATTTCTTTCAAGGACATTTTTAATTTCTTTTTTTTGATCTCATTGTTCACCCATTCTTTATTTAACAATATATTCTTGGGAAAGTGGCGGGGGGCGGGGAGCTTCAGCCTCAGTGCCGGAGAACTGAGTCACTGTATCTTACTCCCTTGGTCTTTTCAGCCACCTGTTTTCCGGCCCAGGCTGCTTGCTTCTCAGCAGGGGCAAGAGAGATTTCCAAGAGTGGGGCAGATGCTCTCCTCCAGGCTGATACTGCAGAGGAGGGATTGCTCCACCCAAGAAAGATGGCAACTGTGGTATTAGAAAATAACAGCACAGGGTTCTGGTGGTTGTTCTCCACCATGTTTCTGCCTGGGGCTGCCAAAGCCACACTCTCCTCACACAATTCTAGTCCTCTCAGCCTTCCCTCTACAGAGCCCCTGGTAATTGGCTATGATTGGGGGTTTTTTTTTTTTGCTTTTTTTTTTTGCATTGATTCTGTAAAAGGGTGCTTATGTCTCTGAGACCTCCCGTCTCTTTCTTGCAGATAGAAACTTTGCCTCTTTTCACCACCAAATGCTATGTGGGCACCTCTTCTAGGCTCTGGTGCTCTAGGCTGGGATACCCGGCCTGCGGCTTATGACCCACACCTTTCAGGGCAAACCTCCTGTTGGGCAAATAGATTTAATGTGATTTTTATACTCACACTTATTGTTAAAAATGGCTGCTGCTCATGTGATGATGCTCTCACGTGATACAGAAAATTGCCTTTCTGCTTGGGAAGGGGCTTGGTTATGCTATTGTGTGCTTGAGGAGGGTGTTATCCCACCAAAAAGTTTTAAAAGGAGGAGGTAGGAGGCCATTATGAAAGAGGAGACCATGTTGTAAAAGAGCTAGCCCACGGGGTTGCAGAGGAAGCAGGAAGCAAGACGGCAGAATGCTGAAGGAGAAGCCAGTTTGTGCAAGAGAAGGAGATGGGGAACAGAGGTGAATAAGACTGGTGAGGGCCTTTGATTCTAGGAAAACCAGAAAGATTCTCATGGTTGTGGAACAAGAGAACGTGTGAGTGGGTTTTGGTGCCCCGTGTGTTTGTTTTTACTCGTTGGCCGGTACGAGTCTAGGATAAAGGAAAATGGCCCACCATTTCTTGGCTCCACAGTTTCATTACCATCTGCTCAAATTAAATGGGAACCTGCAAAAGCCAGGCGGCTGTGACGGTGGCCATGGCTACTGGCCCTACACCTCCCCACAGCTGAGATGTCCATCCAGATCCTCAGCTGCTGCTTGCTCCTGGGAGTGAGGGCAGCCCTTTTCGCATCTCTGCCCTTCCTACCAGTCTCAATGTGGCTTCTTCTGTGACTCTTTGGTTATAGATTCCTCTTCATTTATTCCTGAGTTGGTTTTTCAGGATGATTGTTCTTAAATTTAGTTATAACTACAGTCTGGTCCTGGGAAGAGGTGAGTAGAGCATTTGCTTACTCTGTCACCATCTTGGATCATATTAAAAATTATTTCCATAATAGTTTATTTTCTAGATAACATCAATGAGATGGTAGGTAGGTGAGATATGAAAGGTCATGAGTGTAGTGCTACAACCTGCAGGGAACTACCAGTGTCCCACAGAAAAAAACTACTCAAGACACAAACTTATGTCAAGAGGAAGAGAGAGGGAGGTGTAAAGCCAGCAGCCACGGCCAGGGCCACCATCAGAGCAGACCAGCCCATGCAGGTTCGTATTGGATTCGGACAGTCGGTAAAGAAACAATAGAGCCAAAAACTGATAGGCCATTTTCTTTAATTCTAGCTTGCACCCGGCAGGCAAGTAAAAATACACACTGGGCTCCAAAACCTACTCACATTCAGTGCTCACAAAGCCACTGACTTATCCGAGTTTCCTAGAATCAAAGGTTTCTAGCTCACCAGCCTTATTCTCCTCAGTTCTCCATCTCCTTCCTTCTCCAGCGTCAAACTGCATAAACTGGCCTCTCACTCAATACTCTGCCATCTTGGCTGCTTCTCCTGGCCACATGGCCTCTTTCTGCTCTCTGCTCTGCTCCCTCTGCTCTCTCATGCTAATCTCAGGAACCAAGAGAGCAAGCTCTCATTCTGCCCCCATTTTATAGTGTAGAAATCCAAACCTTTAATCCAATATACAAAACAGGGAAGTCTCTAATACAAAGACACTTCTCTGAGGCATGATTGGATTGTACCACCCCACATCAAAACGGGTGGGAAAGGCTTAATCCCAAAACCAAGCCCCAGGCTACAAGGATTCTACTTGCCCACAGAGACACACATTAATATCACCTGGGCGACGGCCTCCTCGTGGGCAGCGCCGTCTTTAAAAAAGTGAGCATAATATATTTTATCTGCCCAACAGGAGGCCTGTCAAGGGAGGCAACAGAGACCTCCTGAATCTCCTTCTTTCTTAGCTTTTATTATCAGAAGCAGAACAGAGGTAACAGGACTACAAGGGAGGGAGATCAGGTGACAAGGGGAAGAATGATTAATGGATTTTTTGCTGACTTGGAGAAAGGGCTAATTTGGCCAGAATATTCTTTTTCTTTTGCTAATTAACAAGCACAAAGGAAGGGGCAATCCAGAAACTCTAAACTAATTTTCTAAATCCCGTCCACATGCATTCCTTTGTGTCTGCCCAAAGGTCACCCACTCACACTTTCTTGGTGTTTGCATCCAAGAGACATTCACTCAGGGCTTTTTTTTTGGGGGGGGGGGGGGGCTGGGTTTCTTTTAGTTATGGTTGATGTATTCCCAGTTTTTTAAAATTTTATTTTATTTATTCATTTTTAGAGAGGAGACAGAGGGGGAGAGAGAGAGAAAGGGGAGGAGCAGGAAACATAAACTCCCATATGTGCCTTGACCAGGCAAGCCCAGGGTTTCGAACCGGCGACCTCAGCATTTCTAGGTCGACACTTTATCCACTGCGCCACCACAGGTCAGGCTCACTCAGGGCTTTTAAGTAAAGTTCCCCAAGCCAAGTCTTAGAGGGTTCAAGATTAGATGGGTGATTCTCTACACATGAGAGCTTGAGAAAGTTTCTTTTGGTGAAACATGAATGCTAAATTCATGTCAATTTAAAAATCAAGAAATAAGGATATAAAAGCAAGTAATATAGATAAAGTAGAATAAATTCTATTTATTTATTAGATAACCATTGATTTAGAAAACCATACAGATTTCAAGTGTACAACTCAATAAAACAGCATCTGACCACTGCATGGTATGCCCTCTTTCCCAAGCAAAGTCTCTTTTCCCCCATATCCTCCACCTAATCTCTATTCCCATTTCCCTCTGGAACATGGAGAAAAATTAAATACACAGGAGAATACAGCTAATTTCAAAAGTATCAGCAAACACAGCAAATATAAATATACTAAACCTCACCTAAAAGAAATTGTCAGATTGAATAAAGAAACATCCATCTACATGGTATTTACAAAAGCACAAGGACACACAAAGACTGAAAGTAAAGGTGTTTTTAAAAATAGTTATATCAGGGGGACTAACTACAGGAGAGCTGAGGTTGCTAGATGTAGGTCAAATAAGTTTGCAAATATGATGTACAGTATATGTTTGCTTGCTTATATTTTGCATTGGGTATGGGGGACAGGCTGTAAGCAGGCAAGGTCCTTATAGCTTAAGGCTTAGTTTTAAGACAAAGCCTTTTTCACCCTTTTAATACTAAGATCTTCTCAACACTAAGCTTTTCCCCGCACTCTTGACTGTTGTATGATGTGGGGTGGTGCACTCTTATGAGGAACCCTATTATGCCTCAGGTAAATGGCTTTTTATCAAACACTTCTTTATTTGTATACTGGCTTAAAGGCTTTAATTTCTATACTATAAAATAAGGGAGACCAGGGGCTCTCTCGCTTGGTTCTTGAAATTAGCATTGCAGAGGAGAAGCAGCCAAGATGGCAGAGTGCTGAAGGAGAAGCCAGTTTGTGCAGAGTTTGTGCAGAGAGAAGGAGATGGGGAACAGAGGTGAATAAGGCTGGTGGGACTTTTGATTCTAGAAATACTTGGATGAGTCAGTGGCTTTGGGAGCCCTGAATGGAAAGGGAAATGTTTTCCCACTGTGTGTATTTCTCACCTGCCGGGTGCAAGCTAAGATTAAAGGTAATGGCCTACCAGTTCTTGGCTCTGTTGTTTCATTACCGTGTGTCTGAATCAAATGCGAATCTGCATGGGCCAGGTGGCTGTGATGGTGGCCGCAGCTACTGGCCTCACACTATATTATTATCTGACATTTAGATTTAAGGCAAAAAGGTAGCCAATTCATTAAAACAATATCATATGGCTATGTGGTATATAAATATATATATTTGCTAGGGTAAATTTATGCTTGTGTATTCATGAAGTAAATACTACACATATACTAGCAGTTCTGTTAGAATTATTTGTGGTAGAAAATGGATGGATTGACTTATTCATAATCATGCTTGCCGGTCTGCTTTTGATGGAGGAAACAGCAATTACTTTCATCTTTTGTGTGTGTAAGTGCCAGAGCTGTGATTCCTTTCTGTATTCAGTCAGTAGTGCTATAACCGAACACATGTTTGGCTGCCTGTCTCCATGAAAATCAGTTACAGGACACAAGTGCTTATCAGAAGGAATATGGTTTATTCAAGTGCTAGCCACCAGAGGAGATGGGGAGACTCTTGTCCTCAAAAATCCTTCTTTCTTTCTACACCATCCTAGTTGATGACTGTGTCCTCAATGGGGGTATTTTAGAGTAAGGATTGATCTCTTGTTTTTAGCCTTATCACCCATGATGCTCACTTTTACTTCCATATATTCTGTGGCACAAGGGCATCCAATAAAAGAGGAGAACATGGTTCCTGCACTGTATTTGGTTGACCATGAGATTATAGACTTTCTTAGGAGATCCTAATAGTAAGAAATTCAGCTTTATCACCACTGCTGAGGTGGTTACTCAATTGGATAAGGAGAACCTGAAAAGGTGTGAGGATCTCAGATTTAATTTTATTCATGGTAAATTTGAAATAGTTCAAGCAAACATTGGATTGTGGCATAGAAAAAATATTATCACTGGAAATAATATGTTATATTCTTTATAGTTAACAAGCATATGTGTATATGTTGTATCTTATTATAGATATAGCATAATATTCTTGACACAAGTCTTGGACATGTGGTAAATGCTTAAAATGTGTTTGTTAATTTACTGATAGATATCTTCATTATAGTGAATAAACATTTACACATTAGTAGGCTATTTGAATGTGTCATTAAACAGTTTCCAAATTAATTTTTATTAAAATACATTGATTAAAACATAAAAATAATATCACAAGAAAATTTTCAAACCAATCATGCTTCCATTCATGTTTTAGAGCTTGATGGGTTTTATATATTAATTACAAAAGTATTTAGTTCTGACAAGTATTCTGGTATTAATCAATTAACACAAACATTAGCATATGTGGATTTTAGAAATCTGCCAAATACTAAAGCAGTTGAAACAAATTAGATTTTTTTGTTGTTTTATTTCTTTTTCTGCTTTAAATGACAAATATTCATGATTAGCACAATTGAAGAATAGCTTTTAATTGTAAGTTCTAAATAAGATCTAATTGCTTAGAAAGTGATTTTGTACATAAGTGTGCCTTTACTTTATGAGGCTGTAATCCAGTTATGAAAATAAGCTCTGGTCTAGGTACCCAGTGTCTAAAGAAATCAGATCTCAGACCTAAAAGAAATTTAATACATGCATGTCCCCTTGGACTGCCTTTCTTTTTGTTTAAATTTCTTAGGTATGTTTAAAGGAGCACTCCCAGTGCATTTGTTAAGGGCAAAAGCTTATATTTTCTTAGTCTAGTAAAAGACTAGCACAAGAAAGGAGTGAAGGGGAAATAGGAAAAAGAAAATCAGAAAATATGCTCAAATTTTTTTATAACTGAATCCTTACATTTACAGCTATGACTTCCTGAGCAAACATCCTCTCCCTTCTGCCCTGCCATGGTCTTCTAACTGCTTCTTCACATGTATCCATCTCACCTTTACATAGGAGCCAAGGTCATATTTTAAAAAGATGAATCAGATCATATTTCTCTCCCATTTCAATCTCTTCACTGGCTTCTGCTCATTCACAGGATAAAAACCCAATGCCATAATGTGACTACAAGACCTGATACAGTCTTGTACCTGTCCAGTGGTTCTACCTCAATGAGGGCCACACCCCACCATGCCTTAGGTGTGTCTCCTAACCTGGCACAGGACAAATCAACTTTTTCTGCCTTAAGGCTTTAAAGTTGTTGCTCCCTCTGTGGAAAAGCAACTAGAAATCACTTAAATTTACCTTTGCACATATCAACTATAGTTTATTGACTTAAAGTCTTATTTGCTTATTTCTGAAAGTTGAAGAAAATGAAAATACAATTTATCCAACACTATTATGTTCTAGGCACTACATTATTAGGTAATATAGGTATATAGAGATAAAAAGAACCAAATCCAAGGAATGTAAAACCACACACTGGTGTGTTGACACTTAAATAAATGACCATAAAATATATCATGAAAAGTATTATGATAGAAGTACAAGGATTTGTTAACTTAATTAAGGAGACTAGAAAATACCTCATAGAGAAGGTAAAATTTAATTAGGCCCTCAAAGAATGACTTGACCTTGACAGAAGGGAGTTGGAGGCCATGAGTCTGGGTAAGAACAAACCCAGCTGGGTGTTTCATTAGAAGTTTGTTGAGAAACAAAGGTCAGCAGAGGCGATAAAGAAGTACAGTTCAGAGAAACAACAACAAAAACCAGATGAACACAATACCATAAGAACTCAGAAAAGAAAATTTAAAGGAGATGTAGATTCAATCCCTGTACTTACATCAATAGAAAATGAAAAGTAAGAAGGGTGCTTTTGCCAATAAATCAGAACATTTCCTTAGTTAGTGAAAGGGTCAGAGCCCAGGTGAGCATTGAGGACTAATAATGCAAAGGTACTGAATTAGAAGGAGAGAACACAGACTTGGATTTTCAGATTTTGGTAAGGGAAGGGAAGCAATGGAAGAATAACTTGAGAAAAAAATAAAGTAGAGAAATGGTTCTGGCTTTTCTTATTTTGGGGATAAAGAAGATTTCAGCATGTTTTAGGTATAAGAAAGAATTTGGAAATGAGGATGACTAATGGCACAAGAGGACAGGAGAGAAAGGCAGAAACGATACAAAGGCATTGACAAAGGAAGTGGCCTTGCAAAGATATATGGGCAGATAGGCAAACAATCAGAGATGATAGCTATAGAGATATTATATATATTTATGTATTTACACATTTTTTCTGAGACAGGAAATTGAGAAAGATAGATAGGCAACATAAAATTCAGAAGAAACTAGGCCTTTAAAAAAACTTTTTTTGCATTGAGATAAAATTTATATAATGTAAAATTTATTGTTCTAACCATTTGAAAGTATACAATGACTTTTAGTACATTCACAAGGTTATAAAAGCATCACCACTGTATAATTCCAAGACATTTTCATAATCCCCCAAAGAAACCCCATTAAGCGGCCACTCTCCCAGACCTCCTTTTCCCCAGCCCCTGGGAACAATTGATCTGCTTTCTGTCATTATAGATTTTACCTAGTCCCAACATTTCATGTAATTGGAATCATGGAATGTGTGGCCTTTTGTGTCTGGATTTTTTTTTTTTGTTAGGCATAGGTTCATCCATGTTGCAGCATGTATCAGGAGGACTTTATTCCTTTCTATAGCTGAATAATATTCCAACGTGTGGCTATACCACATTGACTTTGTACATTGCCAGTTGATAACATTTAGGTTGTTTTATTTTTTGGCTATTTAAAAAAATTCTATGAACATCATGCACAAGTTTTTGTTTAAGTACTTGCTTTTGTTCTTTTGGGTTTTACCCAAGTGAAATTGCTGGTTTGTATGGTAATTCTACATTTAATTTTTAAAGGAACTGCTTGTTTTCAATAATTCTGAGTCAGTTTACATTCCTACCAGCAATGTATGATTCCAATTTCTCTTCATTCTTACCAACATTTGTATTTTCCCATTATTATTATTATTACTTTACTAATGAGTGTGAAGTTGTCTCTTATTGTAATGTTGATTTGCATTTCCCCAATGACTAATGATATTGAATATCTTTTCATGTCCTAATTGGTCAGTTATATATCCTCTTTGGGAAAATGTCTACTCACGTCCCTTTGCTCAATTTTAATTGGATTGTCTTGTTATTGTTGAGTTGTAAGAATTCTTTATATATTATGAATACTAGACTTTTATCAAATATATGACTTGCAACTATTTTCTTCCATTTTATGAGTTATTCCACTTTATTGATTGTGCTCTTTTATATACAAGCTTTTAATTTTGAAGTTAAATATATATATTTTCATTTTGCCATTTGTGTTTTTGGTGTCACAGAAAAAAATTCACTGCCAAATCCAAGGTCATTTAAGATTTACTCCACCATTGTCTTTCTATTTTGGAGGTGGGGTAGGGCTTAAACAGCAGAACATTATTTCTTTCAGTTCTGGAGGCTGGAAGTGGAAGATCAAGGTGTAGACAGATTTAGTATCACTGAAGGCTTTCCTCTTGGCCTGTAGATGGCTGTCTTCTTTCTGTGTTCTCATGTGGCTTTTCCTCTGTTCACATGCACTCCTGGTGTCTCCTCCTCATTTAAGAGGCTGAAAGTCCAAAATCAAGGTGTCAATGGACACATTATACCTCTGTAAGTGCCAGGAAAGAATTCTTCTTGCCTCTTCCATTTTCTGGTGGCTGCTGAAAGTCCTTCAACTTGCTGAATTTGCAGCTATATCACTCGAATCTCTGCTTTTATCTTCACATGGCTTATATGTCTACGTCCAGAGGCGGATTAAGGTCAGTTGAGGGTCCGGGCATAGAAGAAAATATTGGGCCCCTTAATAAAAGAGAGAGAGAGGGAAAATAAAAATACATGTTAACCATATTTTTAAATAAATAAAAAAAATATTATGTACTATTAATGTTAAAATTGTACATATGAAACCAAACTTGGTAGCATTAGAAAAAAGTGTTAAGTTGGGGTTTTGAGGGGTCCTTCAGAAGTCAGGGCCCAGGGCATGTGCCCAGTGTGCCCGCTGTTAAATCCACCTCTGTCTATATCTCTCTGTATCAACTCATGTCTTCTTTTCTGATAATCTTTTCTTTTTTACTGAATTTATTGGGGGTGACATTGGTTAATAAAATTACATAGGATTTTGGTGTCTAAGTCTATAAGACATCATCTGTATATTGCATTGTGTGTTTACCATCCCAAATTACACTTTTCTTCTAAGAATTTTATGGATTTTGTTCTTATATTTAAGTCTCAGATTTATTTTGAGTTAATTTTTGGTTTTGGTACAAGATAAGGATCTAGTATCATTGTTTTATGTATGGTTATCTAGTTGTCCTTCAACATATGTTGAAGAAAACCATTTTTTCCCCACTAAATGGCTTTGGCATGTGTAAGGCCAAAAGCCGCGGCCACCATCACAGCTGCCAGGCCAGTGTAGATTCACATTTGATTCGGGCAGATGGTAATAAAGCAACAGAGCCAATAACTGGTAGACCATTTTTCTTTATTCTAGACTGGTACCGGCCAACAAGGAAAAACAAACACACAGGCACCAAAACCCACTCACATATTCTCCTGTTCCACAACCAGGAGAATCTTTCCAGTTTTTTCTAGGATGAAAGGCTTCATCAGCCTCACTCAGTCCCCTCTGCATGCCTCCATTTTGGCTGCCTCCTCCCCTCCAACCACATGGCCTCTCCTCTACAACAACATGGTGTCTCTCTCCAAAATGGCCTCCTAGCTCTTCTTTTAAGAAGTTTTCCAGGGACAACCCCTCCTCCAGCACACAGCTTTACCAAGCCCCTTCCCAATCAAGAAGGTAATTAACTGTATCACGTGAGAGTATCATCACATGAGCAGTGGCCATCTTTAACAACAAGAGTGAGCAAAACCAGAAAATACAAATTTTACAACTCATTTGCTCAGCAGTATGTTTGTCAAAAATTAATCAACCTTAGATGTATGAGTTTATTTCTGGACTCTCAATTCTATTCCATTGGTCTATATGTTTATTTTTGCCAAAACTACACAGTTTTGATTTCTGTAGCTCTACAGCAAGTTGTGTAAGCAAGCAAGAAGAAATTCTCGTATTTTGATGTTTTTCAAGACTGGCTATCACAATTTTAGAATTGGCTTGCCTATTTCCATAAAAAAAGGAATTAGAATTTTTAGAGAGATTGCATAGAATCTGTAGATCAATTTAGGGATTATTACCATTTTAACAATATTAAGTCCTTCCATCCATCAAAACAGGTATTTTTCCATTTATTTAGGATTTCTTTAATTTCTTTCTTCCACCAATTATCTTGCTACTTAGCCTTCTCTGTCAAGCCGTTCAGTTTGTCTATTATTTGCCCTGTTATCCTATGACTCAGATGACAACTGTTAGTTCATTTGCCTTTTAAAAGTTTTGACGAATGCTACCTGAGGAGCCACATTGGATTCTTCTTAGTTAGGCAAAATAAAAGCAAGATTTTTGAGCTTGCCTGCAGGGAGTCACTGGACAGGTCAAAACAGAGTCACAATTCTTTGAGAATAAGTTCTGCTCTGCTTCTTCTAGCACCAGGAACCTATAGCAGGAATGCAGCTTGTTGTCTTCACGACTGCCCCTGAGTGGAGAAATGGGGAATGAGGACAGGGTAAGTTAAAACGCCACTAAGTTCTCTTAGTGAGACTAAGTCAGACTCAGATATAAATTTTTGTCTTGATTAAGCATTTGCTTATGTGCTATAAACCCTTGGTCAGTTTCTAGTTCAGATAAAATTGATTTTGATGGTTCTTGCTAGTTTATTCACTATGTCAACATAAGAAAACTTTTAAACCTGTTAGAATTTTTTATAAGTTTATTTGAGCCAAACTGTCAACAATTTCCAGGAAGCAAAGTGTCAACAGATTGAGAAAGTGCTACGGAAAATGGCAGTTTTACAGCCTATTTTATACATTAGAATCAAAGGAAAAGAGATAAGGGAGTTACATAAAATTGATTGGTAATAGATTAAGGAGGTGGAGAAAGGAAAGCAAAGAAGCATCTTGGATAGGATAAAAAGTAAAAATGCATATACTTAAACTTCTTTTCTATAGTCAGGAATAAGTTAGTTAACAGTTAACAATTAACATGATAACAATAACAATGAGGGGGCTTGTTGGTTCCTGCTCTGGTGGGACATCTGTCCTGAGGTGGGGGGGGCAGGAGGAGATTATCCTTAAATTTCAAAGGTATGTGATCAGGTATGTTATTGTAGATGCAAAAGACAACAGACAAGCTCCATTAAGGTAAATATTGACCTTTGTTTAGAGAAAAATAACACCCTTGGACATGACTACCCATCACGAACTGCTTTTAGTTAGAATGTTTTAATTTTAGACCATCCTGTGTGGTTACACTATGTCTGAGTTTGCAAGGGCAATGTGCAGGGCTCACCTGAGCCTGTCAGGTTTAGTCTATGGCCTGTCTTTCTTTTTTTTTTTTTGGTCTACAACTGTGTTGGGCAGATAAAATGTATTATGCTCACTTTGTTAAAGATGACACGAGGAGGCCGTCGCCCAGGTGATATTAATGTGTGTTGGGGGTGGGCTAAAGGCAGGCAGAATCCTTGTAGCCTGGGGCTTGGTTTTGGGATTAAGCCTTTCCCACCCTTTTTGATGTGGGGCGGTACAATCCAATCATGCCTCAGAGAAGTGACTTTGTATTAGAGACTTCCCTATTTTGTATATTGGATTAAAGGTTGTGAAGCTACACTATAAAATGGGGGCAGAACGGGACTTGGCTCTTGGTTCCTGAGGTTAGCATGAGAGAGCAGAGAGAGTAGAGCCAGCAGGGGAAGGAGGCCACGTGGAGGAGGCCAGGAAAAGCAGCCAAGATGGCAGAGTGTTGAGTGAGAGGCCAGTTTGTGCAGTTTATGCAGGGAGAAGGAAGGAGATGGGGAACTGAGGAGAATAAGGCTGGTGAGCTAGAAACCTTTGATTCTAGGAAACTCGGATAAGTCAGTGGCTTTGTGAGCACTGAATGTGAGTGGGTTTTGGAGCCCAGTGTGTATTTTTACTTGCCCGCCGGGTGCGAGCTAGGATTAAAGACTATGGCCCACCAGGTTTTGGCTCCGTTGTTTCTTTACCGACTGTCTGAATCCATTGCGAACCTGCATGGGCCGGGCGGCTGCTGTGATGGTGGCCCTGGTAGCCCTGGCCGTGCCTCCTGGCTTTACAAACTGCTTTTGTAGAGGGACTAGCTTGTGGGGTTACCTACTCCACCAGTTCCCCTGATATTATTCTGACACTAGGTACTGGTTAAAGTAACAAACAACCCCCAAGATATAGTGGATCTACACCACAAAGATTTATTTCTTGCTTATGATTCACGTTTATGTGTGTAGTCTGGGGCTCTGTTTCATGACCAGTTCTACTTCAAGATTCAGCATGTCAGAATTGCCATAAGCTCCAGCTGTGCCTAGAAATATGGCTGAGGAAAAGAAGGTGTGTCAAATCATCCACTGATTTTTTTTCAGTTTTGTAAAGAAAATTTAATGAGTTGAGAAAACATACATAGTATTTAAAACTCACAGAATCTAAATCTATGGATTTAACATTATTTAAATTTGCTCAAAACTATACATATGCTAAATTAATAACATAAAGGAAACTGGTAGAACCAAAGGTAAAGCCAAGTGGCTAAAAGCTTCCATCTAGAAGAGACCCATTCACATTTCATTGACCAAAGCAACTCACATGACATGCTTAACTTCCAAGGGGGCAGGAAACTACACTCTCATCAGGTAAATAAAAATAAAAAAGGACCTGAATATTAGTACCAGCATAAATTGGGCAAAGAGATTTGAGGAGATTCTTATTAAGCTTATAGTTAAGAGTACGTATAGTAAATAGTCTTGAACCTCACAGTAAAGTAAATGGTGAGACAATTGTATGGCCAGTATTCGAGGCTGCCTGGCCAATGCAGGTTCGCATTTGATTCAGACAGACAGTAAGGAACCAACAGAGCTGAAAACTGGCGGTCCATTTTTCTTTATTCTAGCTCGCACCTGGCAAGTGAGTAAAAACATGCATTGGGTACCAAAACCCACTCATTCAGTGCTCACAAAGCTACTGACTCAACCAAGTTTTCCTAGAATCAAAGGCTTCTACCTCACCAGTCTATTCACCTCTGTTCCCCATCTCCTTCTCCTCAATGAACTTGCTTCTCCTTCTCATTCTGCCATTCTGGCTGCCTCCTCCATGTGGCCTCCCTGCCCTGCCTCCATGGACTCTTCCTAGAACATAATTACTCTCCTCCTGAACAACATGATCTCTCTCCAAATGGCCTCCTAGCTCCTCCTTTTAAAAGCTTTTGGCCCGAAAGCCCTCCCCCAGCACACATTAGCATAACTATGCCCCTTCCAAGCAAGAAGGGCATTCAGCTACCTCATCTGGGCAGTGGCCATCTTTAACAGGGTGAGAAAAATATATCTTATCTGCCATATAGTAATTAACTATAATTACAGGAGGTGAGGACAATGTGGGAACCCTGAGAGTATGTGAAACATTTGGAACAGTTGTTATATATAGGGGTAACTCAATACAGTGGTAATATAAAGGTAAAAGAAGTTGTTGACCAGTGTTGAAGGCCCAGCTGAATTTAGGTATGTATTCATAATGCAACTAATTACTGTGGGATATTCTCTAGCAATGCTTCATAGCTTAAGACAAACAAAATATATTTATCATTATAGGATGACCAACAATATACCACACCACTGAAATTGTAGAAGTAAAGACCATGTTTGAATTTGTGTAACTGTGCTAATTTGAGATGCATTTCTTTTCTTTACTGGCTCATATTAGTTTTTGGACAGTTCAACCTCATTTATTCTACTTTGAATAAATCTAAATGCAATGAGGTGAAACCTATGAGGGAAGACGTGCCTGTGGGTTGGCTGGATAGTCTGCCCATGAAATACTATCGACAAGATATAATTCTTGGCCTCCAACAAGAATCTTTAAAATGTTTTTTAACTTAAAAAGAGCATTTGTGACAGCTTCCATTGTTTCACCTTCAGAAGTTTGAAAGAGGTTTGGGAAATGAAATAGAATGATAAGAAAAATGATTATTTGCATTGAAAAGAAAAATGTGAGAGAGCAAAATTGGTGATTAGTACTCTCTACTTGCACTGAGGGTAAAAAGAGACAATTAGATTATATGGAAAAGAGCTAATTATTTTTTTGGAACTGTTGAATTTGGATCTTGGAGGGGCTGACCTAGTGATTGACAGCTCTGGGAAAATTCTGAAAGCATGATTTGTTAAATGTTGGAGGAGCATACTGGCTAACTAATGATAAAAATCAAAACCAAAACCTAAAGAACGTAAAACCTAGCTCTTTAACATCTCACTTTCAGTGCTACCCTTCATATGACCTAAATTAAGTAGAAGAACTTAACTGCTACCCACCTGCAGACCTCAGCCTTATCACCTCCTGGGTAAAGCTGTGAATAAGACAGAGGTAACTGAAAGTAACTGCTTTCTTTTTTTTTTTTTAATCTTTGTTTCTTTTTTATTTATTTATTTATTCATTTTTTAGAGAGGAGAAGGAGAGACAGAGAGAGAGAGAGAGAGAGAGAGAGAGGAGAGACAGAGAGAGAAGGGGGGAGGAACTGGAAGCATCAACTCCCATATGTGCCTTGACCAGGCAAGCCCAGGGTTTCGAACCGGCGACCTCAGCATTTCCAGGTCGATGCTTTATCCACTGCGCCACCATGGGTCAGGCAGTAACTGCTTTCAAACATAACTTTTAAGAGAGTTGTATAGGAAGTTTTTTGTTTTTGTATTTTTCCGAAGTTAGAAGCAGGGTGGCAGTCAGACTCCCCCATGTGCCCAACCGGGATCCACCCAGCATGCTCACCAAGGGGCAATGCTCTGCCCATCTGGGCCGTTGCTCTGTGGCTCTGGAGCCATTCTAGTGCCTGAGGTGGAGGCCATGGAGCTGTCCCTAGCACCCGGGCCAACTTTGCTCCAGTGGAGTCTTGGCTGCAGGAGGGGAAGAGGGGAGGGGTGGAGAAGCAGATGGGAGCTTCTCCTGTATGCCCTATCCAGGAATTGAACCTGAGACTTCCACACGTCAGGCTGAGGCTCTATCACTGAGCCTACCGGCCAGGGCATATAAGAAGCTTTTAATACCTCTAATGGAGATGTTTAAAAAAAGGAATTTGAAAATTTAGACTCTATTCCTATAGACAGGCTGAATTAATTAATTCAATGAACTTCTATTGAGTCATGTTGGGGAGAAGAGCCACATTAGTCACACATAGGGATTACACAGCTGAAAGGTTACTCTCCTTATGAATCTTATAATAAAGCAAAGGGTAAAGGAATAGTTGCAGATCTCTAAAGCTAGAAAGAATACAATAAGAGTCACAAATAGGGCAGAAGCAATGCCAAGGAGTTTCAGATAGAGCAATTCTCATCCTAGTGGGGTGAATGGGCAGGATTTTACCATATTGAAAAGAGGTATTATTCCATGTAGGAGAAATGACATGAATACAGGTAAAGGAGAATGAGATATTATCTGAAAATAGAGTGTACCAGTTTAGCCAGAGAAGAGTGCTATTAACCTATAGGAGATAAGCTTGAGAATTTTCAGTTAAGTTATGCAGAGAACAGAATGCTAGAATACAAAAACATGTGTTTTATTTGGTTGACAATGGGAAGATACTCAAGGATAGAACTATGACATTATCAAAACTGTATTTAATGAAAATATCCCTCTGATTGTCACCTATGGGTACCCAGAATGGGTGATGACTGGAGGTCAAGGTGAGCAGTTACAAACCTTTTTCAATAGCCCCAGGTAAGACATAAGGACTTGAAAGAGCATGGTGAGAAAGGGAATGAAAGCTGCAGCTATATGTGAGCAGCAGAACTTGGCAGGTGATTGGGTACAGGGAAAGAAAAGGATTACATTTGAATTTGATGGGTTGAGGTGAATAGAAGCTTTTAATGGTGCCATTAATAAAAATAGAGGAATCAAAAGCATGAAGGACCAGTTGAGAAGATAGACTAGTCTTGAACCCAGACATTTTGGGCAATTTTCTGGATCTCCTTAAAATTCTCCTGTAAATCAAAAGAGTTGGGATTATTAAATAACTGGTAATGATTCGTATATCAATATAAGTTGGTTTGGTGGGGTTGGGGAGGTGGAGAAGGATAAGTTCATTTTGCAGTATCTTGAGTTTGAGATTCTTGTAGCATGTCCATTGGATATGCCTCACATGCAAATACAACTCATCATTTGGAATTAGAAAATATATGGAAGTGCAGACTACTTAAAATATATTCAAGACCATTCAAACCCCATTTTATTTGTATGAAATATTGTGGAAAACTATCCTTTTGGCAAAAATTGTGTACATCTGGGTTGTATCCAAAAGTCTATTTCTCTTGGAAAAAAATGATGCAAATGTGTTAAACTATGTTTTAGTTTGAAGGAGGTGGAAAAGTATCCTTTACTATTGTTAAAGGATCTAAAATTCCTTTTGGTGCATTGCTTATAATGGGAGTTTAAAAGTTGAAACTTCATGTGTCAAGTTATCACTGAGGGTTTTATTACTTATTAGTAAAGTAACTGTTACCATTGAAAACTATCTTGTATAGCAAACAAAATCATTTTCATAGAACTATCTCAAGTAGAATAGAAACTCAATTTCTCTGAACTTTACTAAGGTGAATGGATTAGCAGACAGGGAGGAGTAATGGAAGGACATGGCTAGAGAAACATGATAAAATTGAAAAAATATATTCTTCCTTTTCACTTCCCTCTATGTTTATTAAAGAGGAAATTAAAGGCAACAACTGAAATTTGCTCAGTGTTTAGGTTCCAGACATAAATACAGAGAGGCCAAGAGCTGTGAAAAAAAGTTTCTTTTTCACCAAGATACACATTCTTCAGCAATTCATTTAATAGTCTAAAATACTTTTCAGAAAATGGTGTGAAACATGAGAAGCACAAGCCTTGCACATTTTCTGGTTTGTATTTACATGTAGAAGTATAATTTGTATGCATGTGTCTTTAGGTTAGTGTGTGAGGACAGGAGTTTAATTTGAAAATCCTCTTCTTTCACAGATGACATGGTGGGGAGACCACTCTCTTCTTCAAGCTCTTACATATGTCAAACGTCATATAACTCTGGTGGGGGCCGAGGGAAAGTTCATCCAGATGGAGAGTTATGGAGAGATTCACAAACTCTGTTTATATGTTAATGTAATGAATAACCATTCATATTTTATTTCTACCTCTTTGTTGTAGATAAGCAGCTCCTAAGATGGACCCCCCCCCCCATGACCTTCATACCTCCTGGCATTTATGACCTTGCAAAACCTTCTCTCCTTGAGTGCAGGTTGGCTACTACATCTAACAAATAAAATATCATAAAAGTGATGAAAGATTAAGTTACACAAAAAAATGTAACTTCAATCTTGAACACATACCCACCCCTTCAAGCCTTCTTTCAAGGATACCAGCTGCCATGCTATGAGTTATTCAAAGGAAAGGCCTATGTAGCAAGGAACTGATGTCTCCAGAGAATACCCAGTGAGGCCTGATGCCTGCCAACAGTCATGTGAGTGAGATTGGAAACAGATCCTGTTTCAGTGGAGCCCTGAAGTAATAGCAGCCACTGCTAACTTGACTGCAGCCTCATAAGATGCATTAAGCCGGATGCCTCCAGCTCAACCATGCCTAGAGTCCTGGTTCACAGAAACTGTGATATAGTAAATATGTATGGTTTTAAACTACTATATTTGGGGTAATATTTTTTACACAGAAACAAAACGTAATACATTTTTGTTTGTATTGCAAATGATTGATGAACTGACCAACAGTAAGTTAGAAATAGATTTACATAAAGTCACATATGCTTCTGGAAGATGATATGGTTTATCCTTAGAAGAGCAAAGATTTGTAAAGATGCTATCTCAAATGGGAAATAAGTTGAACAATGTGGATCTTTTCCTTTATAGAGTAGACATTACTTCCTGCAATACTGTACTCAGATTTGATGAGTTATGTTTTGGCTCCTGAAGAGATATGGTCATTAGAAGTACTACAAAATCATTGGGAATAGTATATGCTGTACCATTTATTTTTCTACTCCTTCCTTACGGTTTTAAATAACTGAATGTACAAATATGACACCATATACAGATTGCTGATATATGTATTATTTGTGCACATCTGAACTCCCATTACTATCTACTATATCCTAATATACCAGCATAGACTAATACTGGTGTTCAGCATAACTCTTTAACTCCTCTACTTTGAAATCACAATCGTAGCCTAAGTCTTTAGTTAATAACACTGAATATCCAAGACTTTTTAAGTCTCAGTTTTCTATTAGACTTTCCTGTTCTTTTCCTAGTTTATAGAAACTATTTTTTGAAGTCCTCAACATTCTCTGGCTATCTCTATCCCAGTCTATCTTATATTGAATTTTAATTTTAGGTGACTCTATATTACTTCTCCACATCAATTCCCCCTCATCCTCCCATGTCAGAGTCTTCAAGGCAGAAAATGGATCACCCTTGATTATATCCCAGCCCCAGTCTCAACCCAGTGCCTGGTGCAAAGTGGGCACAATAGACACCTCTCTCTATTGAACAAAAGAAAATAAATACTTTTTTTTTCTTTTTGTGCATCAATAAGTCATGAGAATTTTAGATTTTGTATGCACTAATTTAATGTACCTACTAGGCAATATACTTCATAGGAGACATACCATGTATCTAGTATGACTATGTATTGTGATAGGCAATATAAAAGTTACAGAAAGCCAAAAGATGAGTGCCCTATCTTCAAAGTACTTGCCATCTAATTAGTAACTATGATATCCTAATTGGAAAACCAGGTTTCAATTTGTCATTTAGGTACTCAACAGGATATGGTATGACCAAACATAGTTATGCTATACATTAGTAAAAGAAGTTTTACTACCCTGTTGAACAACAAAAAAATCACAGTGAATTTTCCATATGAGCTTCTTTCATTTTCTTTTGATACAAAGTTCCAGTCAACATACAAAACCTCTTTGGAAAAAAAAAATTTTATTTAGAATTTATTTAATCCTAAGTGATGGGAGACAAAAAGCTCTTTCACCTAACTCAAACCACATAAAGGACTTGCAAAAACATTTGAGCATTCCTGGGCTCTGTTCCCTCCACATATCCTACCAGCCAGACAAGGAAGTAGCTCTTTCCCTATGTGAAATCTCTTCTGTTGGACAATTAGTTCCATGTCTTGGGATCTCATTTCCTAAGGTCCTGCCAGTGACCTTCTCTTAAAAACCATTAATTCTTGTGAGATTCTGGCCAGGTTAAGTTTGGTCTGGCTCCTGGACAAGGGTGATCCTGGGCAGTCCTGCATAGCCTGAAGCAGTATTACACATCACCCTGTAGTCAGAACATTTTTGGCCCTCCAATGACTGGCTCAGGAAGGTAATATGACTGGATGAAGCCATGCTGTGTAGGTCGTAACTCTATAATCACAGTTGTGTATTTTTTATTTTATTTTAATGAAAGGATTTGGCTTTAGGGTAGCAGGCAGAAGTGGTAAGTCCTTCCAGAGAGTTCTGGTGACCCTTGCCAGGGTTATTTATACTCAATGAAATGGTTCCTTGAGCCTTGCCCAGTGACTGGTTCTCCACCTATACACTCAAACACTATCTAAAATCAAATCAAACCACAACACTTTTGTGTCTGTCCTCTTCCCCTAAACAGTTGGAGTTTAATAAGGTTACCTTGGAACTCTTCTGGTCTTTCCCTTAAAACAGATCAACACTTGTTGACTAAAGCTGGTACTTTGTTCAAAGGAAAAGATCAAGAAAAATGAGGAGCATTTTATTTTTTACTATAAGCTAAATATCTCTATTTTTCTTCACTTGTCTTTCAATATGTCTGTCTGTCTAATAGAGGAAAAACACACATTCTAAAAGGTGTACATTGGCATGTACGTGGGCTATAGCCTTCTAGTCTTCATTGGTGGACTGGAAATATAAAGAAAGAGAATGAGGAACCAAGATGGGAAGCAATGATGATGAATGAAAAATTAAAAAAAATGGTGTAAGCATTGACTTTAAGAAGGATCATGAATCTTTTGTTTTTATATATTTATTGGAAGGGAGCATTTTCTGAATATTCTGGGTATATATGGCAAAGACATTATTTCACATGTGTAGACAGAATATTTAATTTACTTAATTAATTTTCACTGAATATAATCTAGGCTCTTGAGAGGCACTGGAATGAAAAGTAAGTTCTTCTTCTACCCTGAGATTTTGACCCTCTCTGTGGTAGAATATTCCTTATTCATGTCAGTCCACTCTGGCATTACTCTAAGAATGAGCTGGTTTCCTGATAACTCTTTGAATAAGAATGGTCTAGAGTGGGACTGCTAGGATACTCTGAAATTAGGATCATATCCGCACAGGGTTCCAGGGTAGCAATGGCCTCAGTGACCTTTATGCCAAGCTATTCTCCTTACTATCTCTGTTTATTTTAGGTCTCAGTCCTGGCAGAGGTTCTGGGGAAACACATTTAAATGTCTTGCTGAAACTCTTACAATACTTAATTTCTTGAGGAGAAGCATTTTCTGACTCTGTGACTTAAGGAGAAACTACCACTACTATTACTACTGCTTTTGCTAATGCCATTTATTCCATAACAGCTTTAATGACTATGGTTGTGAAGAAAACAGACCAATATTATGATCTCTTTTTAACACATCAGGGAACTGAGGCTCTAAGAAAATAAGTAACTTGTTGCTAAAAGTGTTAACTAGCTAGTTAAAGGTAGAACTAAAATTTGATCCCCACTCTTCCCTTGCTAAAAATGGATTCCAGTATTATTTTCTACTCTAATGTCATAAATCATTTGATATATAAATTTGTAACCACCAATAGAATTTGGTTAAGTAAAACTCATTTAGAATTTAAAATTTTATCTTTTTCATAACGAAATTTTAAAAATAAATATACATCATATATATAAATATATATATTTATATATATATATCCCATTACATGTCAACTTATCAAATATTTTTTGAGTGCCAGGGATATGTCAGGTTGTGTTTTAACATTGGGGTTAGAACAATAAACAAAATAAATTCAGTTCCTGACCTTGTGGTTTTATATTGTTTCTTTTTAACTTCTAACAAGGGGAGATGGGAAATAAACACATAAAAAAGCTATATACAGAAAAAAAAGCTATATACAGGTGATAATTAATTCAATGAAATAAATGAAGCAAAAACTAAGAAGCATAAATAATGAGAAAGATAGGGGAGGTTTGTGTCACTTTTGAATAGGGTAGAAATGACTGCATAATCAATAAAGTGACATTTGAAAAGAGACTTGAGGGAAATAATGGATAAGCCTTGTGACTATCTGGTAGAAGAGTATTTCAAACTTGGGGAAACCCCAAGTTCCAAGGTCTTAATGTGGAACCATCTTGATATGTTTTCAAACTTGAAAGGAAGGAAGTCCACCTGGAACAGAGGGAGAGGGGCTTAGCAACTAGGAGAGGAGAGGAAAGAGAGGGGAGGATGTGATTGGATATGGGTGAGAGAGGCAGTAATAGAGAGGACTCGGAAGGTCATGGACGTGACAAAAGATTTGAATATCATGCTGAGATTGGAAGCCATTAGTGAAGTTTGAACAGAGGAAAACATAATCTGACCTAGTTTTTAAAAAGTATCACTTAGGCACTCTATGTTAAACCCAGTATGGGAACAAGTGTGGAGACAAGGAAACCCATATGAATATTATTAGTAGAATACAGGTAAGTTCTATGATGAAGGCTTGAATATGGTGGGAGGAATCAAAGGACAGCATTGGCAGAACTTGCTATTGTGTTGAATGTGAAGCATGAAAGAAAAGGGAAAGTTGAAGATGACTCTAAGATTTTGCCTTTAACAAGTAGAATGGAATGGTATTTCTTGAGGTAAGAAAGCTATGGGAAGGGACAGATTTGGAGAAGTGCATTAGGGGAGATCACAATTTCCATTTTAGACAGGATTAGTTTGAGAGGTATATTAGCCACTTAAAGGGATGTGTCAAAGAATCAGCTAGATATTAGGATCTGAAGCTCAGAGATCAGGAAAATAGACACACATTTAGGAGCAACTGATATGTTGAAAACCACAAGACCCAGATACCATCTAGGATATACTATTTCCTTCTTTCTTAAAATTTTCCTCAACAAATTATTAAATAGCATTATGATTACTCATGACTATGCCACTTAAAATTAGGATGTGACTGGTTAGCTTTGAAACAGTTAAAATTTGAAGAGAAAGGTTAAATTTTAAAGAGAAAATAGGATGGATAGGCACACACAAAATTTCCCTTAAAAATAAAGTGCGTGTGTGTTCGTGTTAGCTCTTCAACTTGCTTTTGAGTAATCCCAGATATTTTCCTTTAGGTATAGAAAACAAAACAACCCCAAAACAGGGCGAGTAGGGAGAGAGAGAAAAAAAGAAAATGCAGCAAAGAAACAAATTTATAGCTATAGAAAACTGGAAATATTTAAGGCTATTTACATTATACAGGGTGGAGCAAAAGTAAGTTTACAGTTGAAATACAAATAAATAACATAATAATTAATACATAATAATAATACAAGAATATACAAGAATAAACTCTGTGTTTCACTTACTCACAACTGTTAATTTACTTTTGCCACAACCTGTATATACACCTTCACCTGACTCAAGCTGCTTGGAGGTAATATAGGCAAGTCAAATTATTTCCAAATGAACATTTTCTCATTATTTGATAAAATGAAGTAAATGATGAAATGGTTACTAAATTTTAAAATTCTCAAGAGTTCTTTTTGCCTATTTTCTATATAAGAACTTTAGAGTCAATCATGAACAGCACCGCCAAGGGTCAGACTAGTATCCAATGCTTGCACTTGCTCTTAATAAGGACCACCACAGTGTTGAGCAAAACGTTTGTTATTTTTGTAAATTAAAAACAGGCATTGCAGAGCACCCAGTTCTATAACATTTTTTTACAAAGCACATGGGATATTTTTGTAGAGACCCAGGCCAAATACAGAAGCAGTGCTGCTCATACCTCATTCCAAGAGTTTTGCAATAGTCCTGAAACATAGTGATTAGGTCTTTTCCCCTCCTCAGACTAGAACATTGTATGTTTATTTCCAGAGTCAATATTGGGGAAATGCAAATGTATTTTTGATAACCTTCTTTCTGTTCTGACTTTAGGTACCATTTGTTCAAATTCCTTTCTTTTCTCTTCTTACCCATGTTCACAGCACCTACCTATGCTTGTCTTTTTCAAATATACACAAAAACACATCTGTGGATCTTTTTCTACATTATGCTTTCCTTTACCACTCATCACTTCATTCATTCACTCACTCATCAGTCATTTAACAAACAGGTTTTCATAGCTTGCCATGTGCTAAGCAATGTACAGGTACTAGATATCAGCTAGTAAATAAGACATGTTTTTATGTTTGTGAATATTAATGAAAAGGGTCAAGAATACAAGACAAGTATAAAAGGGTAACATAGCAAAGTAATATGTGGTAGTAAGAAAATTATTTGAGGTTATGTTTTAGTAAGTGGCTGAGTGGCTCCACTGGTGAACAAAATCTTTGTGGCATCCACAAAAACACTTGTTCTTACCTAATTCGAGTGTGCTAATCTCAAATCTGACATTAGTTTTTCTCTGTAAGCTACAGTTGTTTTTTTTTTGCAATTCAAGATTTTAGGTTTTCATCTTATTGTAAAATTTTCAACATTTAGTTTAACATAATGAAGTAGAATGTCTTCTTGGGCATCATCTTTGTGGAAATATAATAATTTATATAATGCAATAAATACACTAACAGATATGATTGCATCTGAATTTGTCTATAATTTCAAAATTGAACATATTAAAACACTTATTTTAATCATAAAATTTGCACAAAACTTATTTAAATTCTATTCAGGCAAAAATTTGTGTTTGTAGCTCTTGTGTTTGTGTACTTGTTGAGGACAATCTTGTTTGATGCTACAGCAGTAGTCTATTCATCACTAACAGCTCCAAGATTTTTAGGAAACTTATCAAGGTGACCCTTCAGGAAGTGAATCTTAACACTCATGTTACACCCAATGTTGCGGAAAGCCAACAGCATCCTTTGAACCAGAAGTTCATAGTTTTCTGCTTTTTTGTTGCCAAGGAAGTCCTTTGTAACTGCCACAAAAGACTGCCATGCTGCTTTCTCCTCCTTATTCATCTTCCTGGAAAATTCTTCATCACATATGGGTTTGAATCTGAGGTCCATCAAATACACCTGCTTTTATCTTCTTAAAAGACAAGGCAGGAAAAGTAGAAATAATATGTTGAAAGCATACACTTTCTCTATTCAAAGCCTGAACAAACTGCTTCATTAAGTCAAGTTTGATGTGAAGTGGGGGAAAAATGATCCTGTCTCCATTAATTACAGGTTCATTCACAATATTTTGCATCCCTACTTCCAGAGCTTCACGTTTTGACCACTCCTTCTGTGTCCAGTGTTTCTCCCGAGCTCCGCTGTCCCACAAACACAGAAAGCAAGGATACTTCGTGAAACCTCTGTGTTGTCCTAGCAAGAAATTTACCATTTTAAGATCCACACAAATGATCCAGTTATGCTCCTCATACTTCAGAAAGTCGAGGACAATTTTTATGTCATTCTTACTAAGTCATTCAATTTGGGTTGGCTAAACTGCTGAGGGGTTAATGACTGCTTGGCACCAGAAGAAGACCTTTCAGAACCATTTCCTCATGCATCTTATCAAAATATACTTGATCCCCATGTTCACTTTCTTTGTCCTTAGAAGAAATAAAACCATTGAAAACTGGAACCAGGAGTGTCTCAGAGTGTGGGATAGGTCGTATTGCTGAAGGAATATTAGGATATGCGACCATATGCCTTTTTTTTCTTGATGATGCCCTTTGTATGGATCAGACAGAAATAACAGTCACTGCTGTGGTCCTTAAGTTCAGGCCAAATCATTGGAATACCAAAAGACATTCCTTTGCGTTTTCCTTTTGTCCAGTCACAAAGCATTTCCTCACAATTATGACACACGGTATGTGGAGCCCAATTCTTGTCTTGATCGCCAAGGGGAACTTGAAAATAGGCAATATATGCGCGTGTCACAAATGATGAAATATTGCACCTTTGACTTTGAAGTGTGTAACAGCCACATATATAACAGAAGGTGTCAGGACTATTCTTACATTTACGCCTACTCGAAGAAGCCATGGTTCAATCTTAAAACAAAATAAGAAGGTGTTTTTATCAGATAATAATTTTTTACATTTAAAAACAACTACAATTATGTAAAATTGATGTGTGTAAAACATTAATTGCCTGTGGTTATGTTCAATCCAAGAGTCGTTGCCCTTTAACTCCAATTTAAAAACCAATGCATGCCATTAACTGTAATAAAAATAAATTAAAATTGCATAAAAACTAGAGCATGCACCAAAAAACAGATTTCATATTTGGAATCAGTGATACAGAAATATATAAAAACAGTTCTAAAATCTCATGCAACAGGAAATAAAAAATAATAATTTTCCCCATTGTTTCCTAGGACTTTACTCTTGGATTTTTGAAATTGCAAGTAATCTGAAAAATTAATCAGTACATTTCTTATAAATTTTATTTCTTCTTTTAATTAATGTAATTTCTAATATTTGCACTGTAGAAATAAAGTCACTATCCAAATGAGTGACTAATAGTAGACATTTTAAGTACCAAAACAACAGATGAGATATTTGAGAGCAAATCATGCCTTATTACCTAAGCTGCCCCAGAGTTTAGCTCTGCTTGGCTCCTCTTCTTTATTTCTTTTATAGATTTCTCACTCTCAATCTGTCTTGAGCTCTTGGTGCTTTTGGATTTTTCTTTTACGGCATTGCACAGAAAAGGACTTCTCAGCACTCACTGGTGAGTTGTTTCTCTTTTGTCTTTTTGGCTCCGTCCCCATTCAATCTCGTCTCTTCTCACAGCAGCTGCTGTCTGTCATTGCCTTCTAGCCCTGTCATTCTACCCCTATCGTGGCAGCTTGTCTTATTTTTGCCCCTCATACAACCAGGCCATTTCACCCCATACACAGGTCTTTTTTATTTATTTTATTATTATTATTTTGCGGGAGAGTGACAAGCTGTCTAACATTGCAAGGGAAAAAAAAAGCCTAAATAAAGGCATTTTCTTGTGTCTTAAATATTCCTTTTGGTTTCATGCAATTTTGGGTTGCCACCTTTCCAAAGAAAATGAAAGGACTAGATCATTAGTTTACAAACTTTATGAGACTTTGAAATTCTTATGAGCTGTTTTTCATGCCTTAGACTCCAAACTCTCATTGCAGGGTTGGGCCAGTGCCAGCTACGGGTGGAACAGACACAAAACAAACATATCCCAAACGGCGTGCTATTTTTTTCTTTCAAGGAACCCTTAGGCATACTGTTCGTCTGAGAGGAAAGGTAGGAAGGAATACCAGAGCTATACCCATCAAGGGTACAAGCCTCAAACCCAGAGACAATCCCAGGATGATAGAAGAAAGAGGCAAACAGATGGAAGCAAGCACACATTGCTATACACATGGTAGGTCTAATTGCTGCCTGCCCCTACACGACATTTTTGAACACTAGGAAACAATTCCCCAAGACTCAGCTCAGTCCTGCGAGTTCCTCTCCTGGCCTCTAGGAATATACAATGGCGGTGAAATCTTGCTTCAGTATCTTTTCAACTTCACCAGAAAGAGGTCTATGCATCTACTGCAGACCCTGGGAACACTGCCAGGCACTAAGACTGAAAGTCAGCTCACTGGAATTCTGAAATTTAATGAAATAGTTTCAGAAGCCCCATTCTAGATTAATTTTCTATATAATATCAAAAATTGGTGGTTTGAAAGAAAAGGCCCTTTGATTTCTATGCCAACCCTTCACTGCACAAATGAGATTGAAATCTGAATATATGGGATAGTGATTTGCTTATGTCGGTACAGCTACTTAAAAATATATATGCAGTCAAGTGGGAAACTGATGAAAATATATATATAAAGTCAAATAAATTGGAGTTTGACTTTTAGAAAGTTACTTCATCCATTTGAACTAAATTACATATATAAAATAGAACTTTATAAAACCCTACACATTATGACTGATTTTATGAAGGATGCTGAATAGTTGGAAGTCAGTCATTCATTCATCAAAGCACTACAGTATGAAGTATTTAGTCCTAAAATAATTGAAACATGTTACATGTTATAAGTTTTTAGGAAAGAAAAAAGTTTCAAACTCAGTCTGCATATTTTGGGATATTGCTTAAAACATTACATAATTTAGAGTTAAGAGTTAAAACAAGTAAAACATCAGAACTACTTACATGAGTGGTCTCCAATCATTTTTGGTTATATACCCTACTACAGATGACACTAGCTTAAAAAAAACAGATTTTTTACACAGATCCAATATAGTATATTTGTTCATAAATTCTATCTATATATTACTAAACTAATATTTTAATTTTAAATTATAAGTAAGAGAGATATTTAAATTTTATTTACTAACAATATGTCTTTTGTTTTTACTTTTTAATGTTTTGTTGAAAGCAAATATTATTTATTTCTTATATAAAATCTCAGTTTGGGCACTGGTTGGTGGCTCAATGGAAAGAGTATAGGCCCAGTGTGTGGATGTCCTGGGTTCAATTCCTGGTCAGGGCACATAGGAGAGTTGACCATCTACTTCTTTCCCCATCCTTTTCCCCTTCTTTTTCTCTTCCCTTCCCACAGCCAATGGCTTGATTGGTTTGAGCATGGCCTCTGGTGCTGAGAATAGCTCTGGTGGAGTGCAATGGCCTCAGCTGCTAAAGATAGCTTGGTACTCCAACATTGGCCCCCAACAGGGGTTACTGGTTGGATCCCACTAGGAGTACATGCGGGAGTTTGCCTCACTGTCTCCCCTTCTCTCACCTTAAAAAAAAAACTCAGGTTAATACATTTTGCTATAATTGATTTAAAAATTTAGTTTTAAGTTCAGATTATTTTATATTTGGTATTAATAGATGCTATAGTTTTAAAAAGATTACTAACAATATCTCATATGCCCAAACAGAAAAAGTATATTATTGGTAGGGCATTCATTAAGTCTTAAAATTCATTTTTGAACCTCATCTAGTAATTTTAAAAGGTTTTTGTTAAAACTCAGCTAGTAAAGTTCCATATTCTCTAACGTTAGTCCATTGTGCTTGACAAATAATTAGACAGTAATCTATTTTTATATTTTCAGAAAATGAATTCAAAATACACTAGAACCTTTCATTTGGAAAATATTTTGAGTAGAGTATTCTAATTTCAAGATTATCCTTTGTACAGATGAGACATTTGATAAACATCATTTTGCCAGCAAAGTAACATAATAATAGAAATATTCTCTCCTGAATTCTTTTTATATAGAAGACTTCTTTTTGAAAAGCTGTTTCTTTACTTGTTGTTAAAATATCACCTTTATCTTGAAGGATCAAATTAATGGCATTGGTTTTTAAGGAAAGATCTGTTAGCAGCACATTAGTTGTCTTATCAAAAGTCAACTTTGTAATCCAGGTCTTTTGGTAAAAGTGTTTAATTTATCTTTAAATTCAAGAAGGCTACATTGAGTGGCCAGTTGTTGCCGCCATCGTGGCCATTCACATGCAGGTTTTCACTGAATTCAGGCAGATGGTAAAGAAGCAGTGGAGCCAAAAAATGATGGGCTATTCCTTTATTTGTCTCGTACCAGCCGACTAGCAAACACACACAGGAAAAACACTTCCTTCTTCATTCAGAGCTCACAAAGCCACTGACACATTATCTGGTTCCACAACCAGGAGAATCCTCTCCTATTTCTCCTAGAATTAAAGGCCTCACCAGTCCCAAAGCCGCTCACCTCTGGTTCCCCATCTGCACTACTCTGCCAACATGGCTTTTTTGTGTGTGACAGAGACAGAGAGAGAGAGAGACAGATAGGGACAGACAGACAGGAAGGGAGAGAAATGAGAAGCATCAATTCTTCTTTGTGGCACCTTAGTTGTTTATAGATTGCTTTCTTATATGTGCCTTGACTGGGGAGGGGGGCACTACAGCAGACCAAGTAACACCTTGCTCAAGCCAGGAAACTTGGGCTCAAGCTGGTGAGCCTTGCACAAACCAGATAAGCCTACGCTCAAGCAGCCACCTCGGGGTCTTGAACCTGGGTCTTCTGCATCCCAGTCCAATGCTCTATCCACTGAGCCATCACCTGGTCAGGTCACCAAGGCTTCTTACTCTGCAAAACTGGCTTCTCTCTCTTTCCCTGCCATCTTGGCTTCTCTTTCCTTCTCCTTCTTCTTGTTCCTTTTTAAAACTTTTCTGGCTCTGAAAACCTCTCCTCCAGCAAACATTAGCATAATAATGGCCCTTCCCAAGCAGGAAGGTAATGAGCAATTTTACAGATTACATATCTGGTGCTGTTCAGCACCATTTTTAACAATAAAGGTGAGCAAACTCAAAAAAATACAAATTTTACAAACTCATTTGCCCAACATTACATACATTGAGTGGAGGCATCAGTGTGAAAACTCTAAATTAAATTGTCTCGTTAAATCTTAATAAAATTGAGTTTTATTTTCCTTTTCCTCCCCACTCCAATGAATCAGGTTGCCTGTCCCTTTGGGTGCATGTAAAGCCAGTAGCCATGGCCACCATCACAGCTGCCTGGCCCATGCGGGTTCACATTTGATTTGGACAGACAATAATGAAACAACGGAGCCAAAAACTGGTGGGCCGTCATCTCTATCCTAGCTTGCACCCGGCGGGCAAGAAATACACACAGTGGGAAAACATTTCCCTTTCCATTCAGGGCTCCCAAAACCACTGATTTATCTGAGTTTTCTAGAATCAAAGGTTCTATCTCACCAGCCTTATTCACCTCTGTTCTCCATCAGTCTCTGCACAAAACTCTGCACTAACTGGCTTCTCTTTCAACACTACACCATCTTGACTGCCTCTCCTCTCCTCCACATGGCCTTTCTCTGCTCTCTCCTCTAATGCTAATCTCAGGAACTGAGAGAGATTAAGCTCCTGGTCTGCCCCATTTTATAGTATAGAAATCAAAACCTTTAATCCAATATACAAACAAGGAAGTCTCTGATACAAAGTCACTTATCCGAGGCATAATGGGATTCCTCATGAGAGTGCACCACCCTATATCAAAAAAGTCTTAAAACTAAGCCTTAGGCTATAAGGATAATGCCTGCTTACAGCCTGTCTCCCCACATCTCATGCAAACTATAAGCGAGCAAACATATATATCATTATTTACAAACTTATTTGTAATAATAAGACCAATAGTGCATATAGCCTCTGTGGACAAAACTGATGGGTTATTTATTTACCTTTGTTTGTTGGATTCAATCTACCTTTCCATGCTCTATTCTGTAAAGCTGCAACTTGGAAAACGCAATCCACATTTCTCAGATTCTATTGGTCCCTGGCTACCCCTTAGGTTGTACCAATGGGAGGTAACACATAGACTGGAATGCAAGAAGAGAAGAGAACTTTGTTTTTTTTTCTGGTTTTCTTATTAGCATTGCCCCAGTGATAGTGTTTTGTCCAGACAACAACAGTCCAGCCCAGCAGGGGTAGTTCACTCCAATTTCTAGTTTCTTTCAGCACTTTCAGAGCTGGCCTCATCATGACCTTGGGGTCCCAGCAGGAGCTAGGTGGCCTTTCTTTTTTAAAGGTCTGAGCATCTACTCTGTAGAGGATTCTTCTGCATTTCCCTAACTCTTCCACTCTGTTCTCTGACTTCAGGCTGGTGTCTGCTTCCTTAACTTATTATCTCTGGGTTTAAAAAAAAATGTTCTTCTTTCATCCTTTCACTCTTTCGACACCTGTGTAAGTATTTCTCTGTATTAAATTTCCTTTTATGAAATACTTACTATGGTTTCTGTACTCTTATTGTACCTTAACTTATATAACTGATTTAGATAAGAAACCTTAGAAGTTTTCACCTCATTTAAAACAGGAGAAAAATAAAGATGACTAGATATACTAAAAATCTAAATGTGAAAAGCAAAACTTTACAATTTGAAAGAGAATTAAGGGTAATGTCATTATGACCTCAGGAAAGAATTTTTAAAGAAGACATAAATATCACAAGTCAAATGAAAAAATGATAAATTTGATTAAATTTAAGTATAAAATGCCTGTATTATGAAAGATACCATAAGAAAAGACATGTAATACACTGGGATGAGATATTTATAAAACTTAAAATCAATAAATCATTAAAATCTAAACTATTAGAAAAAATTCTAAAAATTAAGGAAAACAAACAATTCAATGGAAAAAATGAGTCAATGACTTAAATGAAACCTCAGTGTCTAAGAAATACATTAAAAGTTTCTCAACATTATTTGTAAACATAGAAACTCAAATAAAAGCAGTAAAAAGACATCCTTTCAACATGAAGGTAAAATTTAAGTCTGATAATGCCAAAATTTAAGTCTGCAAGGGCAATGATGTTGGAAAAGAGATGCTCATATACAAGGGTGAGCAAAAGTAGGTTTACAGTTATAACTACACAAAACACAGTTTATTCTTTTATTATCTATTTATTTATTCTCTTCATCATTAGCCTTATTATTGTTGTTGTTATCTTTACTTGTGATTTATCTCAGGTAATGATGGCTGGTAATTTAATCAGCCACCAATGAAAATGGATACTTTAACCTACTTTTGCTCACCCTTGTGTTCTAATACAAAGGCATAAATTGTTTCAAGTTCTTTGAAGAATGGTTTGTAAATATCTAATACATTTCAAGATGTACATAGCCTATATACATGACCCAACAATTCCACTTATACAATATGCATCAAGAGTCATGTGCTGGGATGTTTGCTGCAACATTGTTAGTAATAGCAGAAGACAAAGCCATTTCTTTCTGTACTTTCAAGAATAAGAAATCTTTCCCAATAGACTCCCAGAGTTCTGTCACATTGCCTTACATAGTCCACTCAGTGAGAAGGAATAAGGCTACCATGATTGCTTAGACTATTTAGTATTCACCCTTGACATAAGAATAGGTCCCTTTTTCTGAGGAATGAAACCCAATGAAATTGATGCTGTCAGCAAGGGTCAATTAACGGTCAAGGAAACATCAACTCTACTGAAATCAAAAGCAATGTAAGATACAGAAAGATTCGCACAATTTTGTGTCTTTGTAAATATTTTTGAAACACTGAAAGCAAAGAATATATTTTGTAAATATACTAACAGATATAGTGAGTGGTCAACAGCAAAGGAGGGCACTTTACACAGTGGTTATTGGGCTGCCTCATTGCACAACTGGAGTTCTATGTGCACAGCTTGCATCTCTTGGCAGTGTGCCAGATACAGTGGTCTCATAGTTTTGTTTAGGAAAAGAAAGAGGGGGATAACATGAGGAGGGAGACATCAGTGACAGCTACACATTTTATTTCTTTTAATAAAGGAGCAAATGTAGCAATATGTTAACATTTGTAAAAGCTGGCAGGCAAAATGAAATCCATCATTTTAAATATCAAATAGTTTGAACCTGAAGCTGAGGGTACACTTTGTTGTGTTGAAATTCCTGTGTGTTGATTAGTTGGCTTTTTGAGAAAAAAGGAAAGAGTTATTTCAAAGTACAAAATTGGTACGTTTTAACCCAAAGCAAATAAATATATTTACTTTGGCAAAACTGCTCAAGATTTATGAATGATGATTAAAATGATCAAAATCTTAGCATTTCATTGTTACAATTCCAAAAAGGCCATTCTCAAATGTGAATTCCCAGACAAATGTCAATGTGGCTTTTGGCTATTTTTTTTTTAATAGCTAGCTTGTTTTGGGTTATTCTTTCATGTAAATCACTGGGAAACAGGTAAGTTTTTGTTTCCTTCCGAAACTAATTTCTGCATATGTATAACCCTGAAAGGATATATGTGGGCAGGACCACTGCTTAAGCCCTGGGAAATATATTTTAGCTGATCATAAACATATTCCCTGTTTTTCCTTTCCTTTTTTTCTTCTTTCTCTCTTCTTTCTTTCTTTCTTTCTTTCTTTCTTTCTTTCTTTCTTTCTTTCTTTCTTTCTTTCTTTCTGTTGTTCTCTTTCTCTCAATATTTCTTTTTTTCTTTCTTTATCTCTTTCTTTCCTTCTTTCTTTTTTTGGTCATTTACACTAGTATACATCTTGACTTCCTATGAAAAATTGTCAGGGTCATCTTACCATTTGTTAGTTCTCTTTCATCCTCATTTTTATGGCATGAAAGAGTTTCTATATCAATTAGGAGAAATAGGGATTCACATAGCCTCTTTCCCAAGAACGTCAGTGAGCTCTTTTTTTCCCAGGTAGGGACCAAGAGGAAAAGTATATTTCATTTTGACCATTAAAATCTTACACTGTTTGGAAGAAGCGCCCATTTGCTTCTCCACCCCTCTGCCATGCTTTCCTCTCTGTCTCTCTCTTCCCCTCCCGCAGCCGAGGCTCCATTGGAGCAAAGATGGCCCGGGCGCTGGGGATGGCTCTGTGGCCTCTGCCTCAGGTGCTAGAGTGGCTCTGGTTGCAACATGGTGACGCCCAGGATGGGCAGAGCATCGCCCCCTGGTGGGCAGAGCGTCGCCCCTGGTGGGCGTGCCGGGTGGATCCCGGTTGGGCGCATGTGGGAGTCTGTCTGTCTCTCCCTGTTTCCAGCTTCAGAAAAATGAAAAAAAAAAAATTAAAAAAAAATCTTACACTGTTTGGAAAGTTGCACATACTTTTTTAATAAGGACCTCCTGGCTGATTATTTTTTGTCATAAATATTTAGCAAGCCCAACGAAAAATATTTCCAAAGAGCTGCAACTAAGCTGGCAACCCTTCATTTTACATTCTAGAACAATGTAAAATGGTTCCCATGTGCCCCTTTAACTACTGAAAATACTGTGTATGGAGGTGGTTGGCACAGATCTCAGAGGCCACAGCCTCTTGTGGGGTCCTTAAGTCACTTCTGGTTTATAAATTCATTGATTAGAAATAGATCTTGCATTGGAAACTCTACTGGAAATACAGGTTGCCTGTGATCTGAAGTGAGGTAGGGAGGGTTTCCCATCCTTTCACTGTCTCTCCACCTTCATTTCCCCAAGAACAAAGGAGGGCTATTTGAAGATACTCCATTGAGAGCATAGGTAGACAAACCTCATCATAAAAGTACTGGCACTATCACCAGTATCTAAATATCAGATTAAAGAAAAACTCAGTTCAGAGTCATAACACAGCTCTTCCTGAATCGGTCTTAGTAAAAAAATAAAGAGGTATCCTTTGTTACTTGTGTTCCATGCACGTACAATAATATTATAAATACTAATTGTTTGCTAGTTAAGAAATCCTTCTCTTTCTCAAACTGTTTGTTTATGGATGTTATGTTATGGGTTTGCATCATTAATCTTTAGACAAGACTGCTGTTTAGTGGTTTTAAAGAGAGCAATTTAGTGGTGGGTGTAGCTTGAATGATGTAAAAGAATGGTATTAGAGGTCATTTTGGAGACAAATGTAATAGTGCTATTTTTCACTTACTTCAAAAAGAATATGAGCAGAGGAATTCTACTGACAACTCACCTTAAATGAACTTCTTAGCCACAGTCTCAGTTTTCACTCGAGTTAGCACAAGATTTTTATGTCTACTTGTCACACCATCATTTTAGAGAGCACCTATAGCGTTGTTTCCCTGATCATGTTGAATCTGTTCAATTCCAACTAGAATCAGCTTCAGATTTTATAAAGAAGGAGTAAATATGATTTAAATGTATTTTTTACCTATAGAAACACTTGGAGTGAGTATTCTTTAGGTTTTGTATTAAGGTCTTTCTATTAGAAGCTGAAACATTTCCATATGTAAAATTTCATTTGTCTTCCCTCAACTGCTACAATGTAAGTTGGGGTCAGGTTTTAATTATTTCCTCATGTTCATGCTATTATTTTATGGTAAGTGAAGACTTCGAAGATATTGTCTCAAAGTAGAGTAAAGGAAATCACTGTTTCTTTTCCTGAAAACGTGCATTGCCGTCTAGCTTTGGCAGGCCTGTGCCTGACCTTTTGTTCTTTCTATTATCTAAATACTTACTTGACTTTAAGAAACCAGCCATGTATGTCTGGAATTATTACTACATGTAATCCTCAGATTGCAGTACTCTTACAACTAAGAAAAGGATAATCTTGGCCATGCTGAGGTTTTAAAAACATATAAGTTAAGGCATGGGACCACTGTCTGCTTTATCCTCAGCTGGGTGCTTCTGCTTAAAACATCTTGTAAATCCACAGTCTTACACTATGGTTTGGTTAATTAAAGTCTCTATCAAATATTCCAGGTCACAATCCTGTCAGAAAGACACAATAATATCAGAACAGAGGGGAAATTCCCCCCCCCCGTCCTACTATTGTCCTATCTTTATGAGACTTTATGCAATTGTTCTTAACTTCAAGGCCCTAGATTTCTGGAAGTCCTCAAAACACAAAAATAAAACTCGAGTTATTTCTAATAAAATTTTAAATGTCACATGCATCAGAAATGTTCACATTACTATTCTGGTTTTCAAGAATATCAACATTGTATAGTAACACTGTAATCTGATGCTAGCTAACAGCTCCAGATTGCTATTTCTTGTGTCTTTGAACACAAATAAACAAACAAATTATTGTTCAGAACAGGTGGTGATCTAGGTAGCACACAGAAATCTTTTCAAACTTGAAGGCTGTGTGGGAAACTATGGTGGTGGGAAGGTTGGCTATTCCAGTTATTAGTTTGGTGTCAGATACCAGTGGAGTGTGCAGAACACTCTACTTCATAGAATTCTTAACTTATTTGAGTTGTTTCCTTATACAGAACTCTGGAGATCCAAGAGCTTCTGAGTTTCATACTAAGAGTACAATAAAAACCCATTAAGAGGAACAGTTAAAAGCAGGTAAATCCCACTTTTTACAGTCAGTCCCACTCACTCAATCAACAGATGCATAAAAAGTGACCACTATGTACCAACCTCTCTGCTGGGTACTTGGAACACAAAAGTTTCCCAAAAGACCATTCTTGTCCTCATGGCCATTGAAGTCTAGTAGGGGTGACAGACATTTATCAGATCATCAGAAGTAAAATTATAATCATAATAGATGCTATCAAGGAGTGGTCCATGAAAACCTTGACAAGGGGATTTGACCTAGTTGGGGAGTTTTGAAAATTGTCCCCACAGAAGTTAAACTAGAGCTGAAACTGGTAGTTGAGTAGAAATTGATTCACCAAGACTCCCAATTGGGGAGGACAAGATGGTGATGGAGTAGGTGGACGTACCAACTTCCACCTCCCAGAACCAAAATGAATTACAACTTAATTTTAAGAACCATCATCTGGAAAAACCAACTTTGGACTAAACTAAGAGGACTCTTCAACCAAGGAACACTAAAGAAGCCACACTGAGACTGGTAGGAAAAGCGGAAACACAGAGAGGGCTGCCCAGCTCCCCAGAGCGAAAGGCAGCCCGAAGAGACTCCCATGGCAGGAAGTGAGTTCAGCAGAGAGGGGAGGGTCCTGAGCCCCATGAACAAAGCCCCAGCCTGCAGCCCCAGAGCCTAGAAGAGGCGTATGGACAGTATTTAGCTGGAAACAAGACAGGATACTGTTTGTGAGAAAGAGACTGATTTCTCAGACCCAGGATTCTTCCTAAAGGAACCACGCAGAAAACCTCTCTCACAACCACTCACCTGGGGCTCTGGGGGAAGGGGAGAGAGGAGAGGACAAGAGCAGCAGGAAGAGAGTGTAATCTAGGAGGCACTGAGAGAAACACTTTGAGAGAGAGCCACCCCTGGGACGAGTCACTCCTCAAATCTGAAGTGAATATTTCCACTGGAAACAGGAATACCACCAAAGGAAAGCAGGATATCAGCTAAACAAGCTCTCCCATGGTACTTAGAGCAGAGTTGCTTAGAACGACGGAGCTTTCGGAACTACAGTAGTGAGTCTTAGGATCTGAGCTGCAGCAACCCCACCCAAATGGCTGAGGGCTTGCCTGAGAGCAGGCGGTGGCGGAATGTGGAAGCGTGGTTCTGTCAGCAAGGGCAGAAGCCAGCTGGCCACAATAGAGGCCCAGGTGTGAGCTTAGTCTTTCCTGGCTGGGGAAGGGCAGAAGCCCCAGAAGGGGTGGAGACCTGCCTTTGAGCAAGGGCACAGGAGAGCAGACTTGCCTGGCCGATGAAACAGAGGCTTGTGGCCTGATGCAGGAGCCAGCTCCTCCTGTGGGGGTGGAGTGAAAGCCCACATCAGGCAGAGTACCATGATTAAGTGAGGGCATGCAGCCCCCCCCGCCCATGGTGCCAAGGCTTGCAGCTGTCCCATGAGTGAGCTCCTTTTGCAGGGGCAGGGCAAAAGCCTGGAATCAGGCAGAAACCCGCAGCTGAGCAAAGGTGCTCACCCCTGCCCTCAGGGTTGAACATAACCCCACCCATGGGGACAGGGTGAAGGCTGAGGCCACCGAGGCTTGTACACTCAAGCACATGATCACAGCCCATCCCGTGAAGGAGAGGCAGAAACCATAGCAACAGCTCCAGTGAGCTGGCATCCAGCAATGCCCACACCTGAATGCTCTAGGCAGCAGCAGCAGAGGGGGTGGCAGGCCTGCAGACAGACCACACCTAGGGAACACAGAGGCCACACCCAGTGGACTCCAGTGGCCAAAACCTTCTTTTACACAGACAAAATGAGAAGGCAGAGAAATGCAACACAAATGAATCAAGAGAAATCCCCAGAAATGGACCTGAATGAGTCAGATATAACCAATTTACCAGAGGCAGAGTTTAAAATAACAATTGTTAGGATGCTCAAAGATCTGAGAACAACAACAGATGGTCATTACAAACACCTAAATAAAGAGATAGCAAATATAAAAAAGGACATTGAAATAATAAAAAAGAATCAGTCAGAAATAACAAATATAATATCAGAAATGAAGAACACAATGAAAGAAATTAAAAGCAGGATGGATAGAGCTGAGAATTGAATCACTGAATTAGAGGACAAGATAAAAGAAGGCATGGAAGTGGAGCAGAAAAAAGAAAAGAGACTCAAAAAGTCTGAGAAAACTCTAAGAGAGCTCTGTGACAACATGAAGAGAAATAACATCCGCATCATAGGGGTTCCTGAAGAAGAAGAGAAAGAACAAGGGATAGAGACTTTGTTCAATCATATCATAGCTGAAAACTTCCCTAAATTAAGGCAGTAAAACATCTCACAAGTTCAAGAAGCACAGAGAACTCCATTAAGGAGAAACCCAAAGAAATCTACACCAAGGCACATCATAATTAAAATACCAAAGCTAAGTGATAAAGAGAAAATATTAAAAGCTCCTAGAGAAAAAAAAAGACTATCACCCCATAAACATGACTTCCGACTTCTCAACAGAAACACTTGAGGCCATAAGGGAATGGCAAGAAATATTCAAAGTACTGCAGAACAAGAGCGTACAACCAAGACTACTTTATCCAGCAAGGCTATTGTTTAAAACTGAAGGGGAAATAAAAAGCTTTCCAGACAAAAAAAAACCAAAACAAAACTCAAGGAATTCACTACAACCAAAATAATGCTGCAAGAAATGCTGAGGAGCCTGTTGTAAACAAATCAAAGGGGAAAAAGAATATAGCAAAAGAGGAATACAGTTTTAAAGAATAAAATGGCAATAAACAACTACATATCAATAATAACCTTAAATGTAAATGGATTAAATGATCTGATCAAAAGACATAGGGTAGCTGCATGGATAAGAAAACAGGACCCATTCATATGCTGTCTACAAGACACACACCTTAAAACAAAAAATGCACATAGACTGAAGATAAAAGGATAGAAAAAGGTATTTCACACAAATGGAAATGAAAAAAAAAGCTGGGGTAGCAATACTTATATCAGACAAAATAGACTTTAAAACAAAGGCTATAATAAGAGATAAAAAAGGTTACTACGTAATGATACAGAGAGCAATCCAACAGGAAGATATAACCGTTATAAATATTTACACACCTAATATAGGAGCACCTAAATATATAAAGCAGACTTTGATGGATATAAAGGGTGAGATCAACAGCAATACTATAATAGTAGGGGATTTCAATACCCCACTAACATCACTAGATAGATCCTCAAGAAAGAAAATTAACAAAGAAACAGCAGACTTAAAGGACACACTAGATCAACTCGATTTAATATATATCTACAGAACCTTTCACCCTAAAGCAGCAGAATATACATTCTTTTCAGGTGCTCATGGTACATTCTCTAGGATAGACCACATGTTAGGGCACAAAAAGGGCCTCAACAAATTTAATAAGATTGAAATCATATCAAGTACTTTCTCCGATCACAATGGCATGAAACTAGAAATCAACCACAACAGAAAAACTGAAAAATACTCAAACACTTGGAAACTAAATTGCATGTTATTAAATAATGAATGGGTTAACAATGAGATCAAAGAAGAAATAAAAAATTCCTGGAAATGGAGTGACGTCACGGAAATGGCGCCGTGAGCAGCGCATCTGACAGATCTCCCCAAAATCACAACAAATTTATCAACTAGAAACAGAAAAATTTATCCTCGGAGCATTCTGGAGTTCCACACAAACTGAAAGCGAAAGGACTGTTATCGGCAGGGACGTTCATTCAAGCCGCGGAGGGAGTGCGCCTGTGGTGAGTCGGCCCACACTCGGGAGTGGAGAGCAGCCGCCGGCGTGTGCCCGGTCCGGTTGCAGAGCGAGCACCGCTAACGTTCCCAGCGGCCCGCACACTGCGAGTGAGAGTCCCCAGCCACAGGTGCCCAGAGCACCCCATTCGTGTGCCCTACTGGCCCGCAAACCCAGGGTGCCCCATTATCCTGCGGCCGGTGCGCCCCAGCCGCCAGCGGCGGGGCAAGCGGGAGAGGCACCAGGGCGGTCTTCCCTACTTGGGAGATTCTCTCCATGGGCGGGGCACCTCACCCAGCCATTCAAGCTAACAATCAAGCGTTGGGGGAGGGGCACGCAGGCAGCCTGAAATACCTTTGGGAGCACAGCTGCGGACCCAATCACTGAAATTAGCTTAACCCATGAAATCTGCGCACCCACGGGCTCTAATTGATAAGATCTCTCTCAGTTCAGCGATCCAAGACAAGAGGCATGATATTTTTAGTGCCTCTCGCTAAAGGGGCGGGGGCAACTTCTGATTGATAGAGCCTCCATATTCAGGGATAAACGCTAACAAGAGGGACTTGGCAGATAATAAGATCTATACTACACTAGTCGCAAGCAGAGACTAGTGCCTCTTCTTCCCAGCCAAAACAGGCTACAAAGTGTGGAAAGCCTGGGTTGAGTGGTCCAACTGAATGCTAGGTGCTGAACAGTCACCTTGACAACAATTGACTCCCAACCCCCCCTGATTACACTAAAGGCCCTGACTCTCAGAGCCTTTCCCAAAGCCTTGCACTGAGTGGGGATAGAGTGGGGATTTCCTAGCTCTTTGAGCCTCTTACTCCCCAGGCAGAAGCAGTAGCAGCCTTATAGCTGGATCACCAGGCTGCTAATTCAGGAAGGGTGGACTAGGAGAGAGAATCCAGGAAAGCAAACTCTCTCATCGTTGGACCCTGCAAACGCCAACAAGCCTTGACTACCAGCAAGACTAAAGCCAATTATATGACATTGCCATAGAATCCCATCAACTGCAAATCCCTACCTAAGTGTGACACAGGGGCAGAGCCTGGGGTACAGAGTCACCGACCAGGAAGAGGGAGAGAAAAGAAAAAGGAAGAAGTTAACCTCTCAAAATCAAGAAAAATCCACAGACTTTACAACTTGTTCCACTAATTTTTTTTTTGTTGTTGTTTGTTTCTTCTATCTTATTGCCTTTATTATTATTATTTCTATTTCCTCCACCTTGGTCCTTCTATTCTCTGCCCATCTTACGCTTCCCTTTTCTTGAACTTCACTACCCATGAGTGTTACATTTTATTTCTTTTCTTCATCCTCACCCTCCTTTAAGGTTATACTCCAAAACACTTAACTCTCGCTCTCTCCTCTTTTGTTTTTTTTTTTTTATTTTGCTTTATTTTGTTTATTCTCTTCCTTTTTTTTTCTTCCTTCATTTTTCTCTTTTTCTTATCTTTTCCTTTTTATTCGTTTTTTTCTTTTCTCGTTTTACTTTTCCTCCCATTTAATCCTCAATCACGAACAAATTAGTTAATTTGGGACTCAAGTGTTTTTTTGGTTTTATTTTTTTTTTCTCTTTTGTTTTTGTTTTTTTGTTTATTTTTGTGGCATTTTTGGGTACTTTTTACGTTGCTTTTTAACTCACTAGCATTCCTCCCAACCCAAGGTCTCCATTGTATTTAGTCTTCGCTCCACTTAATACAACAGATTTTTACTTATTATTTTTATTTTTTTCTTCTTTATTATTCTTTTTTTTCTCCTTTTTTCTGGTTCCCTCTTATCCCTCTCATTATATCTCTTAGTCGACCATCACTTACAAGCAAAACATCTTATGCTTGTCTAAGATTTTCTTCCCTTTTTTTTTTTTTTTTGCATTTAGTAGGTCCCTACTCCCTTTTTTGCCCCTTGAACCCTTCACCCCAAATCACGCCCTCCATTACAGGCAGTTTTTGTTCCATTTAGCATAATAAAATTCACAAGTCATCACGATATTTCCCTGAGGAGGGGAGAGGAGGGAAAGAGAAGAAAGAAAAAAGGGGGAAATAATAAATTATTACTGTTTTTTTTGTGGGGTGTTTTACCTTTTTTTTTTTTTGACTTTTTACTCATTATTAATTCTAATTACTGCTATCAAAAAGACCACCCTAACATGCCAATAAGAAAGAGGAAATCGAATATTATGGATACAAAAGAAAGAGAGGTAACACAAATAGATGTGGAAAAATCTATGGAGAAAAGACTTAACATATTGGAAGCCTTGGAGCTAAATGACAGAGAATTTAAAATAGAAATCTTAAAAATACTCAGAGATATACAAAAAAACACAGAAAGGCAATTTAGGGAGATCAGAAAACAACTCAATGAACACAAAGAATATATTACCAAGGAAATTGAAACTCTAAAAACAAATCAAACAGAAATGAAAAACTCAATTCATGAGCTGAAAAACGAGGTAACAAGCTTAGCTAACAGAACAGCCCAGATAGAAGATAGGATTAGTGAAATAGAAGACAAACAACTTGAGGCACAACAGAGAGAAGAAGAAAGAGACTCAAAAATAATAAAAAATGAGAAAGCCCTACAGGAATTGTCTGACTCCATCAGAAAGAATAACATAAGAATAATAGGTATATCAGAGGGAGAAGAGAAAGAAAATGGAATGGAGAATATACTCAAACAAATAATAGACGAGAACTTCCCAAGCCTGTGGAAAGAACTAAAGCCTCAAATTCAAGAAGCAAACAGAACACCGAGTTTTCTTAACCCCAACAAACCCACTCCAAGGCACATCATAATAAAGATGACACAAACCAATGACAAAGAAAAAATTCTCAAGGCAGCCAGGGAAAAGAAGAGTACAACATATAAAGGAAGGCCTATTAGATTATCATCAGATTTCTCAGCAGAAACTCTACAAGCTAGAAGAGAGTGGACCCCAATATTTAAAGCTCTGAAAGAGAGGAACTTTCAGCCAAGAATACTATACCCATCAAAGCTATCCTTCAAGTACGAAGGAGATATAAAAACATTCACAAATACAGAAAAGATGAGAGAATATATCAGCAGAAAGCCCCCACTCCAGAAAATACTAAAGGGGGTTTTCCAATCAGATTCAAAGAACAAAAGAAAACAACACCAGAAGTAACTGCTCCACCAAGAACACAATAAAACCAAACTTAAACTGTGACAACAAAGGAAAAAAAGGGGGGAGAGGATGGAGATTAACAGTAGCAAAGGACAATGAAGTACAGAAATACTTATAAGATAGGGTACTACAATGAATATGGTAGGTACCCTTTTCATTACTTAATGGTAACCACCCTTGAAAAAACCACCACAAAAACACTTGACTTAAAAAAGGTAGCAACAGAGGAAAGAAGTATGGAACACAAACAAACAAAAACAAATGATAGAAAAACAAAAGAGAAGAATCAAACTAGATATAAAACTAACAGAAAGCAATTTATAAAATGGCAGTAGGGAACCCACAAGTGTCAATAATTACACTAAATGTAAATGGATTAAACTTACCAATAAAAAGACACAGAGTAGCAGAATGGATTAAAAAAGAAAATCCAACTATATGTTACCTACAAGAAACACATCTAAGCAACAAGGATAAAAACAAATTCAAAGTGAAAGGCTGGAAAACAATACTCCAAGCAAACAACACCCAAAAAAAAGCAGGTGTAACAATACTCATATCTAATAATGCTGACTACAAGACAGAAAAAGTACGCAGAGACAAAAATGGTCATTTCATAATGATTAAGGGGAAGTTGAATCAAGAAGACATAACAATTCTTAATATATATGCACCAAACCAAGGAGCACCAAAATATATAAGACAGCTACTTATTGACCTTAAAACAAAAACTGACAAAAATACAATCATACCTGGAGACCTCAATACACCGCTGACGGCTCTAGATCGGTAATCCAAACAGAGAATCAATAAAGATATAGTGGCCTTAAACGAAATACTAGAACACCTGGATATGATAGACATCTACAGGACACTTCATCCCAAAGCGACAGAGTATACATTTTTCTCTAGTGTACATGGAACATTCTCAAGAATTGACCATATGTTGGGCCACAAAGACAATATCAGAAAATTTAGAAAAATTGAAATTGTACCAAGCATATTTTCTGATCATAAAGCCTTGAAATTAGAATTCAACTGCAAAAAAGAGGGGGAAAAACCCACAAAAATGTGGAAACTAAACAACATACTTCTAAAAAATGAATGGGTCAAAGAAGAAATAAGCGCAGAGATCAAAAGATATATACAGACAAATGAAAATACGACATATCAGAATCTCTGGGATGCAGCAAAAGCAGTAATAAGAGGAAAGTTCATATCACTTCAGGCCTATATGAACAAACAAGAGAGAGCCAAAGTAAACCACTTAACTTTACACCTTAAGGAACTAGAAAAAGAAGAACAAAGACAACACAAAACCAGCCGAAGAAAGGAGATAATAAAAATTAGAGCAGAAATAAATGAAATAGAAAACAGAAAAACTATAGAAAAAATCAATAAAACAAGGAGCTGGTTCTTTGAAAAGATCAACAAAATTGACAAACCCTTGGCAAGACTCACCAAGGAAAAAAGGCACAGGACTCAAATAAATAAAATCCAAAATGAAAGAGGAGAGATCACCACAAACATCATAAATATACAAAGAATTATTGTAGAATACTATGAAAAATTATATGCCACCAAATACAACAATCTAGAAGAAATGGATAAATTCCTAGAACAATACAACCTTCCTAGACTGAGTCATGAAGAAGCAGAAAGCCTAAACAGACCAATCAGCAGGGAGGAAATAGAAAAAACTATTAAAAACCTCCCCAAAAATAAAAGTCCAGGCCCAGACGGTTATACTAGTGAATTCTATCAAACATTCAAAGAAGACTTGGTTCCTATTCTACTCAAAGTCTTCCAAAAAATTGAAGAAGAAGCAATATTTCCAAACACATTTTATGAGGCCAACATAACCCTCATACCAAAACCTGGCAAGGATGGCACAAAGAAAGAAAACTACAGACGAATATCTCTAATGAATATAGATGCTAAAATACTAAACAAAATACTGGCAAACCGAATACAACAACATATTAAAAAAATAATACATCATGATCAAGTGGGATTCATCCCAGAATCTCAAGGATGGTTCAACATACGCAAAACGGTTAACGTAATACACCATATCAACAAAACAAAGAACAAAACCCACATGATCTTATCAATAGATGCAGAAAAGGCTTTTGATAAAATACAACACAATTTTATGTTTAAGACTCTCAACAAAATGGGTATAGAAGGAAAATATCTCAACATGATAAAGGCCATATATGATAAACCATCAGCCAACATCCTATTAAACGGCATAAAACTGAGGACTTTCTACCTTAAATCAGGAACAAGACAGGGTTGTCCACTCTCTCCACTCTTATTTAACGTGGTGCTAGAAGTTCTGGCCAGAGCAATCAGACAAGACAAAGAAATAAAAGGCATCCATATCGGAAAAGAAGAAGTAAAGGTATCACTTTTTGCTGATGATATGATCCTATACATCGAAAACCCGAAGGACTCCACAAAAAGATTATTAGAAACAATAAACCAATACAGTAAGGTCGCAGGATACAAAATTAACATACAAAAGTCCATAGCCTTTCTATATGCCAACAATAAAATATTACAAAACAAACTCAAAAAAATAATCCCCTTCATGATTGCAACAAAATAAAATAAAATACCTAGGAATAAACATAACAAAGAATGTAAAGGACCTATATAATGAAAACTACAAGGCATTATTAAAAGAAATAGAAAAAGACACAATGAGATAGAAAAATATTCCTTGTTCTTGGATAGGAAGAATAAATATAATTAAAATGGCCATATTACCCAAAGCAATATATAAATTTAATGCAATTCCCATCAAAATTCCTATGAGATCTTTTAAAGAAATGGAACAAAAAATCATCAGATTTATATGGAACTATAAAAAACCCTGAATAGCCAAAGCAATCCTAAGGAAAAAGAATGAAGCTGGGGGCATTACAATACCTGACTTTAAACTATATTATAGGGCCACGATAATCAAAACAGCATGGTATTGGCAGAAAAATAGACACTCAGACCAATGGAACAGAATAGAAAGCCCAGAAATAAAACCACATATATATGGTCAAATAATCTTTGATAAAGGGGCCAACAACACACAATGGAGAAAAGAAAGCCTCTTCAACAAATGGTGTTGGGAAAACTGGAAAGCCACATGCAAAAGAATGAAACTCGACTACAGCCTGTCCCCGTGTACTAAAATTAATTCAAAATGGATCAAAGACCTAAATATAAGACCTGAAACAATAAAGTACATAGAAGAAGACATAGGTACTAAAATCATGGACCTGGATTTTAAAGAACATTTTTGAACTTGACTCCAATGGCAAGAGAAGTGAAAGTAAAGACAAATGAATGGGACTACATCAGAATAAAAAGTTTTTGCTCAGCAAGAGAAACTGATAGCAAAATAAACAGACAGCCAACTAAATGGGAAATGATATTTTCAAACAACAGCTCAGATAAGGGCCTAATATCCAAAATTTACAAAGAACTCATAAAACTCAACAACAAACAAACAAACAATCCAATGAAAAAATGGGAAGAGGACATGAACAGACACTTCTCCCAGGAAGAGATACAAATGGCCAACAGATATATGAAAAGATGCTCAGCTTCATTAGTTATTAGAGAAATGTAAATCAAAACTACAATGAGATACCACCTCACCCCTGTTAGATTAGCTATTATCAACAAGACGGGTAATAGCAAATGTTGGAGAGGCTGTGGAGAAAAAGGAACCCTCATTCACTGTTGGTGGGACTGTAAAGTAGTACAACCATTATGGAGGAAAATATGGTGGTTCCTCAAAAAACTGCAAATAGAACTACCTTATGACCCAGCAATCCCTCTACTGGGTATATACCCTAAAACCTCAGAAACATTGATACGTGAAGACACATGTAGCCCCATGTTCATTGCAGCACTGTTCACAGTGGCCAAGACATGGAAACAACCAAAAAACCCTTCAGTAGAAGACTGGATAAAGAAGATGTGGCACATATACACTATGGAATACTACTCAGCCATAAGAAATGATGACATCAGATCATTTACAGCAAAATGATGGGATCTTGATAAATTATACGGAGTGAAATAAGTAAATCAGAAAAAAACAAGAACTACATGATTCCATACATTGGTGGAACATAAAAACGAGACTAAGAGACATGGACAAGAGTGCGGTGGTTACCAGGGATGGGGGGAGGGAGGACATGGGAGGGAGGGAGGGAGAGGGTTAGGGGGAGGGGGAGGGGCACAGAGAACTAGATAGAGGGTGGCGGAGGACAATCTGACTTTGGGCGAGGGGTATGCAACATAATTTAATGACAAAATAACCTAGACATGTTTTCTTTGAATATATGTACCCTGATTTATTAATGTCATCCCATTACCATTAATAAAAATTTATTAAGAAAAAAATTCCTAGAAATGAATGATAATGAGCATACATCAACTCAAAATTTATGGGACATAGCAAAAGCAGTCCTGAGAGGGAAGTTCATAGCATTACAGGCATATATTAAAAAGCTAGAAAAAGCTCAAATAAACAACTTATTTATGTCTAAATAAATAGAAAAAGAACTGTGTCTAAAAGAACTAGAAGAAGAACAGCAAGTAAATCCCAGAGGTAGTAGAAGGAAGGAAATAATAAAGATTAGAGCAGAAGTAAATGATATAGAGGCTAAAGAAACAATACAGAGGATCAATGAAACCAGGAGCTGGTTCTTGAAAAGGTAAACAAGATCGATGAACCTTTAACCAGAATCACCAAGAAAAAAAGAGAGAGGATTCAAATAAATAAAATAAGAAATGAGAGTAGAGAAATAACAACTGACACAACAGAAATACAAAATATTGTAAGAAAATACTATGAAGAACTGTATGCCAAAAAACTAGACAACCTAGATGAAATGGACAAATTCCTTGAAACATATAATTTTCCAAAAATTAATCTGGAAGAATCAGAAAACCTAAACAGACCAATTATAACCAATGGAATCAAAATAGTTATTAAAAAACTCCCCAAAAAGAAAAGTCCTGGGCCTGATAGCTTCACAAGTGAATTCTACCAAATATTCAAAGAAGAACTGGCCCTGGCTGGTTGGCTCAGCAGTAGAGCGTCGGCCTGGCGTGCGGGGGACCCGGGTTTGATTCCCGGCCAGGGCACATAGGAGAAGCACCCATTTGCTTCTCCACCCCCCACTCCTTCCTTCCTCTCTGTCTCTCTCTTCCCCTCCCGCAGCCAAGGCTCCATTGGAGCAAAGATGGCCCAGGTGCTGGGGATGGCTTCTTGGCCTCTGCCCCAGGCACTAGAGTGGCTCTGGTCGTGGTAGAGCGATGCCCCGGAGGGGCAGAGCATCGGCCCCTGGTGGGTAGAGAGTCGCCACTGGTGGGCTTGCCGGGTAGATCCCGGTCGGGCGCATGTGGGAGTCTGTATGACTGTCTCTCCCCATTTCCAGCTTCAGGAAAATACAAAAAAAAAAAAAAAAAAAAAAAAAAAAGAAGAAGAAGAAGAACTAACTCCTATCCTTTTCAAGCTATTTCAAAAAATTCAAGAGGAAGGAAGACTTCCAAGCTCCTTTTATGAGGCGAGCATAATTCTGATTCCAAAACCAGGCAAAGACAACACAAAGAAAGAAAATTATAGGCCAGGGAGATGATGTCAGAGTAATGGCGGGGTAGGAAGCGATACCGATAAATCTCCCCCAAAACTCAACAAGATCTTCAACCAGAAACAGAAAAACCTATACTTGGAGCCTCCAGATTCTTCGCAATACACCCAAAGGTATGGTCGAGTGAAAAATTGGCTAAATATATAACCAAACCCCGAAGGAAATAGGGAGTAAGAAATGCTCCGCCTTCCTCACTAACCTAAACAGGGCGGCTTTCTCTGGTTACTGTGAATATAGAAACTGAGGCGGGCAAAGGGAGTGAGTAGATCCAGGCCGCCGCGGCACAAACAGCCGAACCAGGCTGTGGCATGGAGATCCAAGCCAAGGAAAATCTGATCCTGTGGCAACCCGGGCAATACAAGCTAACACTTGCGCCAAACCCAAACAAAGAAAGACAAGTGGAGTGGCCATTTTACCTGGTCTCCTGGTCAGCATGTGAGCAGTTAGTGGGCGAGAGATTTCTTCCTAAGCCCCGGAAGTGGGTGCCCGTGTTGCCCCATGGAAAGGCAGGGTCAGAGGCCTTTTTGTGGGCCGAGGGCAGAGTCTCTGGGCAGCCCCAGCGCCCTGGGAAAGCCGCGCACGGAAGGGAGTGAGAACTAATTCCAAGGGTGGAGATTTTCTGTGCAGGCGGAGGTTTCACTCAGAGGGAAACGCGGCCGGCCTCATATCCTGGTTTGCGCGCGCAGATAGTGAATGAGAGATTCCTCCGAGAGCCTCGGCAGTGCGTGCCCGTGTTATCGCACAGAGGGGCAGAGTCAGGGGCCTTTGTGTGAGCCAAAGCGGAATCTCGGGCCGCCCCAGCGCCTTGCAAAAGCCGCGCACGGGGACGGAGCGAGACTCAATTCCAACGCTGCAACTTTACCCTGCGGTTGGGGGTTTCACTCAGAGCGTGAGACTGCTGGCCGGATAGCCTGGTCGCAGACAGTGAGTGAGAGTTTCCTCCAAGCGCCCCGGAAGTGTGCGCCCGCCTATGTTACCGGACAGAGTGGCAGAGCCAGAGGTCTTTGAGTGGGTAGAAAGCCCGCCTGATTATGCTAGCAGCTCTGACTGACTGAGCCTTACCCAGAGCCCTGTGCTGAGTGGAAATAGAGTGGGGAGTTGCCAGCTCTTTGAGCCTCTTACTATCCAGGCAGAGGCAGCAGCAACCCCATAGCTGGATTATCAGGCTACTAATTGAGGAAGGAAAGACTAGGAGAAAGGCTCCAGGAACACGGACTCTCTCACTGTCGGAGCCTATAAATGCTAATGAGCCTCGACTCCCACTAGACTAAAGCACAATACATGACATTGCCATAGAGACTTATCAACTGCAAACCTCTACCTGAGCATGCCAAAGGGGAAGAACCCGGGGTACAGAGTCACCAACCAGGAAGAGGGAGAGAAAAGAAAAAGCAAGAAGATAACCTCTCAAAATCAAGAATAATCTGCAGACTTTATAACCTATCCCATTTTATTATATTTGTTCGTTTGTTTCTCTTATCTTCATTCTTGATACTTTTTTTCCTCCTCCAATTTGGCCGATTAACTCTCTGCCGGTCTTACTCTCTCCTCTCCTTGAACTACACTACCCATAAGTGTTACATCTCCCATTATCTTTTCTCTTCTCTTCCTTTCTCTCTATGAGGGTTGCACTCCAAAACTCTTAACTCTCTCTCTCTCTCTCTCTCCTTTCTTTTTTCTTCTTTTAGTGGTTCCCTCTTTTTTTCTCTCTCTCTCTTTCTTTTCTCCCTCTATATTAGTTTCTTCCTTTCTCCTTTACATCTCCTCTCATTCAAACCTCAATAACTAACAAATTATCTTATCTGGGACTCAAACTTATGTTTGTGGCATTTTGGGGGGTTTTTACTTCACCTTTTTAACTCACTAGCAGTGCTCCCATCCCTGGCTCTCCATATTATCTAGTTCTTGTTCCACTAAATACAATAGTAATTTTTTAATTTGTCCCCCCATTTTTCCGTTTTCCTCTTATTCCTCTCATCATAACTCTTAGACAACCAACACCTAAAAGCAAATCATTTTATTCTTGACCCAAATTTTTTCCTTATTGGCTTTTTGTGGGTCCATACGCTCTTTTTTTTTTCTTTTTCTTTTTTTTTCCCCTTTATTACTTTTCCCCAATTCAGGCCCTCCATCACAGGCATTGTTTGTTATAATTCAAAGTTCACCACAAGATTTTCTCAAGAAAGAGGGGAGAGGAGAGGAGAGGAAAAAAGGAGGGGGGGAATAATTTCCTTTTTTTAAAATTTTTATTTTATTTTATTTTTCTTTACTTCATTATTAATTTTTTTTAAAAAAACAACTCTTTTCGATTTTTTATTTTTTTATTATTATTTTTTATTTTTTTTAACTTTTTATTCTTTATTAAATCTCATTAATACTATCAACAAAACCACCCTCAGATGCCATTAAGGAAGAGAAAATCGAATATCATGGATACAAAAGAAAGAGAGGTAACACAGCTAGATGAGGAAAAATCTATGGAGAAAAAATTTAATATATTGGAAACCTTGGAGCTAAATGACAGAGAATTCAAGATAGAAATCCTAAAAATCCTCCGAGATATACAAGAAAACACAGAAAGGCAATTCAGGGAGCTCAGAAAACAACTCAATGAACACAAAGAATATATGTCCAAGGAAATTGAAACTATAAAAACAAATCAAACAGAGATGAAAAACTCAATTCACGAGCTGAAAAATGAAGTAACAAGCTTAGCTAATAGAACAGGTCAGATAGAAGAGAGGGTTAGTGAAATAGAAGACAAGCAACTTGAGGCACAACAGAGAGAAGAAGAAAGAGACTCAAAAATTAAAAAAAATGAGATAGCCCTACAAGAATTATCTGACTCCATCAAAAAGAATAACATAAGAATAATAGGTATATCAGAGGGAGAAGAGAGAGAAAATGGAATGGAGAACATACTCAAACAAATAATAGATGAGAACTTCCCAAGCCTGTGGAAAGAACTAAAGCCTCAAGTTCAAGAAGCAAACAGAACTCCGAGTTTTCTTAACCCCAACAAACCTACTCCAAGGCATATCATAATGAAATTGACACAAACCAACAGCAAAGAAAAAATTCTCAAGGCAGCCAGGGAAAAGAAGAATACAACATATAAAGGAAGGCCCATTAGATTATCATCAGATTTCTCAGCAGAAACTCTACAAGCTAGAAGAGAGTGGACCCCAATATTTAAAGTCCTGAAAGAGAGGAACTTTCAGCCACGAATACTATACCCATCAAAGCTATCCTTCAAATATGAAGGAGAAATAAAAACATTCACAGATACAGAAAAGATGAGGGAATTTATCACTCCAGGAATTATTAAAGGGGGTTCTCCAATCAGATACAAAGAACAAAAAAAAAACAGAGCCACAAGTAAAAGCTCCAAGAAGAAGACAATAAAACCAAATTTAAACTGTGACAACAACAAAAAGAAAGAGGGGGAGAAGATGGAGATTAACAGTAGCAAAGGACGATGGAGTGCAAAAGTACTCACAATATAGTTCGCTACAATGAACAGGGTAGGGACCCTTTTCATTACTCAAAGGTAACCACCATTGAAAAAACCACCACAGAAGCACATGAGATAAAAAAGATAGCAACAGAGGAAAGATGTATGGAATACAACCAAATAAAAACAAAAGATAGAAAAACGAAAGAGAAGGATCAAACAAGACACAAAACTAACAGAAAGGAAGATATAAAATGGCAATAGGGAACTCACAAGTATCAATAATTACACTAAATGTAAACGGATTAAACTCACCAATAAAAAGACACAGAGTAGCAGAATGGATTAAAAAAGATAATCCAACTGTATGCTACCTACAGGAAACTCATCTAAGTAACAAGGATAAAAACAAATTCAAAGTGAAAGGCTGGAAAACAATACTCCAAGCAAATAACATCCAAAAAAAAGCAGGTGTAGCAATACTCATATCGGATAATGCCGACTACAAGACAGGAAAAGTACTCAGAGACAAAAATGGCCATTTTATAATGGCTAAGGGGACACTGAATCAAGAAGACATAACAATTCTTAATATATATGCACCAAACCAAGGAGCACCAAAATATATAAGACAGCTACTTACTGATCTTAAAACAAAAACTGACAAAAACACAATCATACTTGGAGACCTCAATACACTGCTGATGGCTCTAGATCAGTCATCCAAACAGAGAATCAATAAAGACATAGTGGCCTTAAACAAAACACTAGAGCACCTGGATATGATAGACATCTACAGGACATTTCATCCCAAAGTGACTGAGTATACATTTTTCTCCAGTGTACATGGATCATTCTCAAGAATTGACCATATGTTGGGCCACAAAAACAACATCAGCAAATTCAGAAAAATTGAAGTTGTACCAAGCATATTTTCTGATCATAAAGCCTTGAAACTAGAATTCAACTGCAAAAAAGAGGAAAATTATAGGCCAGTACCCCTGATGAATTTAGATGCTAAAATCCTCAACAAAATATTAGCAAACCAGATCCAGCAATATATGAAAAAAATCATACACCATGACCAAGTGGGATTTATTCTTGGTAGGCAAAGCTGGTACAATATTCACAAATCAATCAATGTGATTCATCACATAAACACAAGGAAGGAGAAGAATCACATAATCATTTCAACAGATGCAGAAAAAGCATTTGATAAAAACCAGCACCCATTCATGATCAAAACTCTCAGCAAAGTGGGAATACAGGGAACATACCTCAACATGGTAAAGGCCATCTATGACAAACCCACAGCCAACATCATACACAATGGGCAAAAATTAAAAGCAATCCCCTTAAGGTCAGGAACAAGGCAGGGGTGCCTCCTTTCACCACTCTTATTCAACATAGTTCTGGAAGTCCTAACTGCAGCAATTAGACAAGAAAAAGAAATAAAAGGCATCAAAATTGGAAAAGAAGAAGTAAAACTATCATTATTTGCAGATGATATAATATTGTATATAGAAAACCCTAAAGTCTTAGTCAAAAAACTACTAGACCTGATAAATGAATTCAGCATGGTGGCATAATATAAAATTAATACTCAGAAATTAGAGGCATTTTTATACACTAACAATGAACTGTCAGAGAATTTATGGAAGCAATCCCCTTCACCATTGCAACCAAAAAATTAAAGTACTTAGGAATAAATTTAACCAGGGAGATTAAAGACTTGTATTCAGAAAAATATAAAACTTTGATTAAAGAAATCAGGGAAGATACAAACAAGTGGAAGCATATACCGTGCTCATGGTTAGAAAGAATAAACATCATTAAAATGTCTATATTACCCAAAGCAATTTATAAATTCAATGCAATAACGATTAAAATACCAATGACTTACTTCAAAGATATAGAACACATATTCCAAAAATTTATATGGAACCAAAAGAGAACACGAATGGCCTCAGCAGTTTGAAAAGGAAGAATAAAATGCGAGGTATCACACTTCCAGATATCAAGTTATACTACAGGGCCATTGTACTCAAAACAGCCTGGTACTGGCATAAGAACAGGCATATAGATCAATGGAACAGAACAGAGAACCCAGAAATAAACCCACAATTTTATGGACAACTGATATTTGACAAAGGAGGTAAGAGTATACAATGGAGTAAAGACAGCCTTTTCAACAAATGGTGTTGGGAAAATTGGACAGCTACATGCAAAAAAATGAAACCACCAACTTACACTATTTATAAAAAGAAACTCAAAATGGATAAAAACCTTAAATGTAAGCCGTGAAACCATAAGCATCTTAGAAGAAAACATAGGCAGTAAGCTCTCTGACATGTCTTGCAGCGATTATTTGCTGATTTATCTCCACGGGCAAGGGAAATAAAAGACAGGATAAACAAATGATACTATATCAAATTAAAAAGCTTTTTCACAGCTAAAGACAATAAGAACAGAATAAAAAGACAAACTGCACAATGGGAGGACATATTTGACAATATGTCTGATAAGGGGTTAATAACCAAAATTTATAAAGAACTTGTAAAACTCAATACCAGGAAGACAAACAATCCAATCAAAAAATGGGTGAAAGAAATGAATAGACATTTCTCCAAAGAGGACATACAGATGGTCAATAGGCATATGAAGAAATGCTCAACATCACTAATCATTAGAGAAATGCAAATTAAAACTACAATGAGATATCACCTCACAGCAGTCAGAATGGCGCTCATGAACAAAACAACACAGAATAAGTGCTAACGAGAATGTGGAGAAAGGGAACCCTCCTACACTGTTGGTGGGAATGCAGACTGGTGCAGCCACTGTGGAAAACAGTATGAAGATTCCTCAAAATATTAAAAATTGGACTGCCTTTTGACCCAGCTATCCCACTTTTAGAAATATACCCCAAGAACACCATAGCACTGTTTGAAAAGAAGAAATGCACCCCCATGTTTATGGCAGCATTGTTCACAATAGCAAAGATCTGGAAACAGCCCAAGTGTCCATCAGTGGACGAGTGGATTAAAAAGTTTTGGTACATATATACTATGGAATCCTACTCAGCCATAAGAAATGATGACACCGGATCATTTACAACAATATGAATGAACCTTGATAACATTATACTCAGCAAAATAAGTAAATCAGAAAAAACTAAGAACTATATGATTCCATACACAAGTGGGACATAAAAATGAGACTCAGAGACATGGACAATAGTGAGGTGTTTACAGGGTGAGGGGGAGGAGAGAAAGGGTTTTGGGAGAGGGGAGGGGCACAAAGAAAACCAGTTAGAAGGTGACAGAAGACGATTTGACTTTGGGTCATGGAAATGCAACATAATCAAATGTCAAAATTACCTGGAGTTGTTCTCTCTGAACATATGTACTCTGATTTATCAATGTCACCTCATTAAAAAAAAAAAGCATCTATAGTCTGAAAAAAAAAAGACAACCAATTGGCTGGAAGAAATAGTCTAACCAAAGGAACTATTTATGTGTTAGGAGGAAGTCTGGTAAGTAGAAGGACTTGAAATAAGATCAGTGTGGTGGTGAGAATACCAAGAACATGGGAGAGTCAGTGGGAAGTGAGATTGAAAATGTAGTGTTAAAAGTTCCATCGTACCCATCACCCAAAGTCAGATTGTCCTCTGTCACCTTCTATCTTGTTTTCTTTGTGCCCCTCCCCCTCCCCCTTTCCCTCTCCCATTCCTGGGTATGCAACATAATTGAACGACAAGATAACCTGGACTTGTTATCTTTGAATATATGTATCCTGATTTATTGATGTCACCCCATTAAAAAAATAAAATTAAAAAAAATATATCAAAAAAAAAAAAAAGTTCCATCGTGAACAGCTTCTCCAAAATTTTGCCTTACCTTAAAATGGGAAGATATTGAAGGAGGGTGGAAGTATGTTATATGATCAAACTTGTGTGCTGTTTTTTGTTTGTTTGTTTTACAAATCAATTACTTACATAGAAAGAAGGCTGGAGGTAGGGAAGAGATATGAATTAGAATTCTATTGCTATACTGCAGAGATTATTGTGGCCATGACTCTTGCAGAGTTGGTAAAAATAGAAGTAAATAAAATCAAGAGATTGAAAAATTTCCCTTGAACTCTTTGTAGCCCTAGATAATCCTTCTTTTTAAATGTCTTTGCATATATCCCAGGCCAAGTTTTCTTTCTTTGGCTTTCCACTCTCTATCAAAGGATCCCCCAGTGTCTGTATTAGATCCCAGCCTCACTAGATATATTTGCCTATTTCTATGGCTTGTGGTTCATGGCCCCTGGTACGGACTGCTCCTATATTGTTAAGTTGACCTGAGTTACTGCTTTCTATAACTAGTGCACTGTCACTCAGGGCATGATGAGTATAACTCAAATGCCGGAGGTAATATCCACTTCCATACCAAGCTGGTCCCTAGACAGGGCAGCCCTTATAAAATGTGAAGATTCCACTCTGGCCACTTGATCACCAGGATTACTTATTAATGCTATATTTTATTTCTTTCTTCCAGTATATACTACTGTTTGGAGAAAAAAAACCCTGAAAGTTTACAGTTGTGAACATGGTCCCACCAGATGCAAATGCCACCTCCTTCTATGACATAGCAAAGTTCCTGATTTAGTACTCGGAGAGCAAGAAAATCAAAGCCAACTTCAGTAGAACATCTATGTTCTTATCACTGACTTCTAAGGACGACTGTATCAGTGGCGTTGGCTAAGGTTGTGTAATAAAGTGAACTTTATTGCCCATTTGTTTTATATAATATGTGCAATGAGTACTTAGAACATGTCTAGGCACGAATAAATTAACTAAAGCTAAGTATCTTGTCTGATTTTCCCATTTATAGTTAAAAAGAAAATTAATTTATAAAGAATAGTTGTATTCCAAAGTCTAATAAAAAAAAATTCAACAAGAGAGGAAAAGGAAAGAAATTTGGTTGAAACTAGAACCAAGTCAGGACAAGAAAAAAATGGACAAAATAAGGATATTTTTGGTGTGGAGGTAGCGTGGGGAAAATGAGTTGATTCCTATTCTGTCAGCACAGAGCAAAAACTGGAATTGGTGAATAATCTGATGGACAGGACGTGACCGCGCATGCCCCAGCTGGGTTCACTCCATCTTTTTAGGCTGCTGTAACTGCCCCAGTTTTCTTGAAGTTTGAGCTTCTGGACTAAAAACCAGTCTAGACATTTTATTTTCCTATTTTCCAGAGGAATCTCAGATGGTAACCCTACCAGCATGTCAAATTGAGAACCTGCATTGATCTCACTTCATGACTGGCAATTATCCAAGACAATTCAAAGAAATACGGAACTATTTTCATTTTGTAAGAAAGTAAATGTTATCTCAAAGTCTGTTATGTGAATTGTTAAAAAGAAAAAAAAATGTTAATGCAAACTTTGTCAATGCTTGTTTAAATACTAATATTAAAACAAAGAATGTCAGAATTTTCACCTTTTCTCTTTGTCATTTCTGAACATATTTACATATTTTCATATTTAAGCCAAGAATTCTTGAATTTAAAAAAAAAACATGAAGATGTCATGAAATGAATGGAGGACTCAGAATGAAGATAAACAAGTTCAAGTTTTAATTCCACCTATGTGATCTGGGACTAGCTGGTTTATCTCTGAGCGCCCATTTCTTCATTTAAAGAAGTAGCAAGTAGAAAACCTATCTACCTTGAATACTTGTCGAGTTAATTTAGAATTGATGTGTAAATTTGCCCTTATGTAATAGACCTACTAATTCATATTAAACATTTTTAAATGAAGAAGCAAGATGGTTTTTTTGTATGTGTGTGTATGTGTGTGTGAAAAAGACAGAGAGAGAAGCAGAGAGAGGGACAGATAGGGACAGACAGATGAGATATGAGAAGCATTAATTCTTCGTTGTGACACCTTAGTTGTTCATTGATTGCTTTCTCATATGTGCTTTGACCAGGGGGCTACTACAGAGAGAGTGACTCCTAGCTCAAGCCAATGACCTTGAGTTCAAGCTAGTGACCATGGGATCATGTCTATGATTTTATGTTCAAGCCAGTGACTCCGTGTACAAGCTGGTGAGCTCTGCTCAAGCTGGTGGACCTTGAGGTTTCCAACCTGGGCCCTCTGCATGCCAAGCCGACGCTCTATCCAATGTGCCACCACCTGGTCAAGCAAAAGATACTGTTAAATTAATTATACAACTTGGCCTGGATAAATGTTCTGGACCTTTAGATTGACATGGCTCTGATACCCTACCGGCTTAAACAAGCAAATTCAAATTTAAGTTTGTAAATGCCTTGAGGTTACAAAATCAAAACCAAAGAACAATCACAAACAGCCAACTAGGCTTTCAGCTATAGCCAATCAAATGATTTTTTAAATTTGCTTCTGAACCTTTGCTATATAAAGTTTTTCCTCACTTTTGGTTGGTGGAGTGCTACTAACCTCTTCAGGTTCGGTTCTACCCAATTGGTATCAAAAATTGCTTAAATAAACTCTTACAAATTTCAATATGTCTCACTTTACCTTTCTTTTTTGTTTCTTTTTAGAGATTAAATGGAAAGGGGTGACATTGGTCCACAGGAACACACAGGTGTCAAATGTACATCTCCATGGCACACGGCATATGATACATTGCATTGTGTACCCATCACCCAAAGTTAATTTGTTTTTTAACAATATAAAAGGCCTAATTTAAGTTTTGTGTTATTTTGAAAAATCTTGTAACCCAAAAATGTAAATTATACTTTAACAAAATAAATATATTATACATTTTAATTTAGAGAAATAATATAAAATATAAAATAAATAGTTGGTAAAGGCATTTCTTGGGAAAATTAATTTTTTAAATTACTGACTTTTTTAATTTGAAGAAGGAAAGACCCTGATATAGGTAAAGCATATTACTCTGTGTGTGTGTGTGTGTGTGTGTGTGTGTGTATAAATTCAGACTTGTCTTTTATATATAAAAAAAATAAATAGAGTCCCTTTGTGAAATTCATAGCATTTGTCCTTTTCTGGACCTGGAGTAAAGGGCAGAAAATATGTGGAAGAGAGAATTCTTTAATAACATCTAACAACATTTAAGAGTATTGTGCTGAGCACTTGGTTTCTGGTGGTGAGCAAAACGGGTCTGGTCTCTGCCACAGCGCTTACAGAGTAGTTATTTCTATTCTCTATATGTTACCACTTTACTTTTTGGTAGAACCTTACACACAGAACATAAATAACAGAGAAATTAGGAAAGTTTCTGCATACTTCAAAGTAGCTTGTGAAATGGCTGATAAAAATTCAAGTCCAGGGGTACACACATGGACTTCATTAAATGGTTTATTGGCGGTACAGTAGATACACAAGAGTTCCTAAAGAAACATAATTAAAATATATGTTTCTTCTAAAGTAACCAGCCTGAATCTTTCTTTTAGGCATCAGATAGATTCCAGTGTAAGAACCAATGATTCACAGACTATCCTAATGTCATCCTTATGGAAAGAGAATTGGTCAGGATGGAGTTCCAAAGTACACTGCTGATGATGCCATAATTCAAGAAATTAGTGTTGGACTCTACTGAATTATTTTATTTATGGTATTAATTAATTAAATATTACAAATAGTTTTTGCCTGACCTTTTTTCTTTCTCTACCATATCGAGTTATCAGTTTAGCAAACAAAAGTAAAGAACACCCAGTTAAATTTGAATATCAGGTAAAAAAAAAACTCCAATATTTTTTAGTATAAGTATGTTCTGTGCAATATTTGGATCATAGTAATATTAAAATTGAAATTTAACTGGGCATTTTATATCTTATCTAGCAAAGCTACTACCACAATCTATCTTTCTTCCTTGGTATGCATGAGAAACATTCTACATATGCATTTTTATTGTATTCAAGAACCTTGACTCTGATTCAAAGGTTGGAGAAATTCCTTCTCTGAAGATCTTAATTCATGATAACTGAATCTGTCAGAACAGATTTTACTAACTCAGATCTTTTTTTTTTTTTTTTTAAATACTACAGAGGCAGAGATAGACAGGGACAGACAGACAGGAACAGAGAGAGATGAGAAGCACCAATCATTAGTTTTTCGTTGCACGTTGCAACTTCTTAGTTGCTCATTGATTGCTCTCTCACATGTGCCTTGACCGCGGGCCTTCAGCAGACTGAGCAACCCCTCGCTGGAGCCAGCAACCTTGGGTCCAAGCTAGTGAGCTTTTTGCTCAAGCCAGATGAGCCCACGCTCAAGCTGGCGACCTCGGGTTCTCGAACCCGGGTCCTTCCGCATCCCAGTCCAACGCTCTATCCACTGCGCCACCACCTGGTCAGGTACTAACTCAGAAATTAAAGTAGAAGAATGGCTTAAGTGGCTTCTGAGAATCCCATTCTACTTCATGTTTTTGAATGCTTTAAGTCACATGGTCATCAAATTCTAAGATGACTGAAGCTTCATAAAGGCAGGGATGCTGTGTGTCTTTACAGTGCCTGGCATACAACCAAATAGAGGTGCTGATTACAGTAGGCATTCAAAATATATATTGGATAAACATAAGAAAAAAAAATGCTTGAAACTTCCTTATGCCAGAAATAATAAAATAAAGGAAAAACTAGAACAGAAGGTAATTTTCAGGGATTAGGCCCTCTAGACCCATCATAGCTAAGCTACATTTTTACATTCATGGTTGAAGCTGCATCCTAAGGTAATACATGTAGATTTGTAGGAGGCCTAAGAATCTCTGAAGGGTCAAGCCAAACCAGCAGAGTGGGTCTCCCAGGGGCCATGTAGGGGCATTCAAAAGATAATATTTTGATTCTTAAACCTAAATCCTTTTATGGCTCTTCTGAATCACCTGATGTTTTAATAATCCACAGTGTGAGGCTTTTTAGAGCACTTAAGGATTTTTTTTTTATTTCAGGACTTAAATTGGGGTTTGCAAAGTAGAATCTGTTTATGACTAAGGAAAGCCATTTTGACAATAAATAAATAAATAAATAAATGGAACAATCAAGAAAGAGAATAAAACTAATTTATATTTAATTTGACCTTTACTTAGTGTAAAGCCAGTAGCTGCGGCCACCATAACAGCCGCCTGGCCCGAGCTGGTTCGCATTTGATTTGGGCAAACGGTAATGAAACAACAAACCCAAGAAATTGTGAGCCATTACCTTTAATCCTCCCTTGCACCTGGCGGGCAAGAAATACGCACAGTGGGAAAACTCTTCCCTTTCCATTCCGGGCTCCCAAAGCCACTGACTTATCCGAGTTTTCCTAGGATCAAAGGTTTGCGCCTCACCAGCCTTTTCCACCTCTGTTCCCCATCTCCTTCTCTCTGCACAAACTGGCTTCTCCTCTCCTCCACATGGCCTTTCTCTGTTCTCCCCCAGCATGGGCTCCTCTGCCCCATTTTATAGTGTAGAAATCAAAACCTTTCATTCAATATACAAATAAGGAAGTCTCTGATACAAAGTCACTTAGGGTGGGAAAGGCTTAGTTTTAAAACTAAGCCTTAGGCTATAACGACCCTGCCTGCTTACAGCCTGTCCCCCACACCCAATGCAAACTATAAGCAAGCAAACCTATATATCATATTTACAAACTTATTTGACCAACACTTTGCTATTGGAGGAAATTTAAAGTTGTTCCAGATTTGTCTTTTTGAAAGAATCTCCAAGGGGGAAAGAATCTTAATACTCCAACCCTGCTTCTTTTTTCACCCCCCCCCAATTAAATAATATATATAGTAGTAGAAAAAATGTGGCACTTCTCTCACACCATCCTTTAAGAAAGACTACTTTCTGATTGTTAACCAAGGAAGGGTCTCACTTAGCTTGAAATCAAGTAGCAGATTTCCACAAGATAAATTATTCCTGAGAGGTAGAGGCAGAAAGAGAGAGATTTATATGTGCTAATCATAAAGTATGCATCTCTTAAAAGTACTTTTCAACCACAGCTACCTGAAATGTTTAATAGTACTATGAAGCCATACAAGATGATAATGAAATACCTAAAGTAGTCAAATTTATAAAACAAAATAAAATGGTGGCTTCCAGGGGCAGGGAGAGGGAGAAATGAAGAGTTGTTTTATAGGTATGGAGTTCCAATTTTGCAAGATGAAAAAGTTCTAGAAATCCATTGTGCAGCAGTGTGCTCAATACTACTGAACTGTACACTTAAAATGCATCAGATGACAAATAGTACATTAGGTGTTTTATATCACCATTAAGAAAATAATATTCAAATTATATTAAATAAGAATTAAGAATCCTAACATGATTAGGAGGAAAATGCTAATTTTTATATTTGGTTTAGATACATGTTTTTTTGAATTACATATGAAGTACTCATACCAAAATTACATTCGTTTTTCAACATTTACAATGTACCAGGCATTACCTAGGTACTAAAGATATAAAAAACAAATGAGATATCATTCTTTGAATGTGTAACAATCAGAAGAAGAATATAAATTAATGATTATGAACAAATCATAAAATTATTAATTTATATTTTATTAGACATTATAGATTTATTTATGGAAATATAAGGCTATTTATTATGCTTTTACATTTCCTTCGACTTTGCTCCACCTTGATTTTCTCATCACTAAAATAGTACTATTGCTGTGAGGGTTAAATGAGAAAATGTGCATGCTCATGTGTGCATGTGTGAGCTTAAATATTTTTTAATAGTTAGAAACAGACATATTAAAATATTCAAGGACTTTTAAAATCTACTGCAGACAGTTTCTTAATTTGACAAATATTTAAAAGAGATTCTTCAGCAACCAGAGAAAAGTCAACTTACAGAAAAAGAAAGAAGTTAACAGAACCAAATGTTAACATGAATTCTAATTAAATATATTGATAACTATAATGTTTCAAAATGTATAAACCCTTTTCGTGAGTTTTAAAATGGTAAATGTTTTACAAAAATAAAAATATTATGAAATTTTAATGGATACTTAAAATGAATTTAATTCATGTGTTATGGAAGAAGAAGGGTAAAATTAACTTTGTTAGAAGACACTGATAGACATATGTTAAAATGATTAGGGTTAAAAAACAAACAAACAAAAAACAATTTATGGTGTTCAAACCAGCAGAGGGGGAAAATGAATGGTTATAAAAAGAAGGAAAGCCCTGGCCAGTTGGCTCAGTGGGAATGCATTGGCCTGGCGTGCAGGAGTCCTGGGTTCAATTTCCAGCCAGGGCACACAGGAGAGGTGCCCATCTGCTTCTCCACCCTCTCCTTCCTCTCCTTCCTCTCTGTCTCTCTCTTCCCCTCCCGCAGCCGAGGCTCCATTAGAACAAAGTTGGCCCGGGAGCTGAGGATGGCTCCATGGCCTCTGCCTCAGGCACTACAATGGCTCTGGTTGTAGCAGAGCAATGCCCCAGATGGGCAGAGCATCGCCCCCTGGTGGGCGTGCCAGGTGGATCCCAGTCGGGCACATGCGGGAGTCTGTCTGACTGCCTCCCCGTTTCCAACTTCAGAAAAAAAAATTAAAAAATAAAATTAAAAAATAAAAAGAAGGAAAAACAACAGTCAAACGTTCATCAAAAAGAAACTGATTTAGTAATAGTAATACTCTACAAAAGAGAATAAAGGCAAAAACCTTGATGAAAATGAAGGTCAGCCCATAATAAAAAGAATATATAATTCTGTAAAAAATTATAATATGTATTAGCTTGAGTATATTTAATAACATAGTCTTAAAATAGATAAAGCAAAAGCCAGTAGCAGCACTGTACTATCAGACAAAAATGTGGACAGTGATGTCAGACTGCTTGGATATAAATCTTGGCTCTACCAATTACTAGCTTTTGGGATTTCTTAACTTCTTGCAACTTTTTTGCCCCTCAATTTCTTCATCTACCAACAGGGAAAATGATGCACTCAACTTCATAGACTTGTTGATGTTTTTTTTTTTGTTTTTTTTTTTTTTTTCTGAAGCTGGAAACGGGGAGAACAGTCAGACAGACTCCCGCATGTGCCCGACCGGGATCCACCCAGCACACCCACCAGGGGCGACGCTCTGCCCACCAGGGGGCTATGCTCTGCCCCTCCAGGGCATCGCTCTGCTGTGACCAGAGCCACTCTAGCGCCTGGGGCAGAGGCCATGGAGCCATCCTCAGCGCCCGGCCATCTTTGCTCCAATGGAGCCTTGGCTGCGGGAGGGGAAGAGAGAGACAGAGAGGAAGGAGGGGGGGGTGGAGAAGCAAATGGGCGCTTCTCCTATGTGCCCTGGCCGGGAATAGAACCCCGGTCCCCTGCACGCCAGGCCGACGCTCTACCACTGAGCCAACCCGCCAGGGCACTTCATAGACTTGTTGAAAAGATAAAATACATTATTATATGTAGGGGACACATAACAGTGCCCAACACATAATAAAATATATGCATTAATTTTCAGTAATTGAGAAAATTATAAAAATTTCCAATGTAAAAATTAATAACACAAAATAGAATAATTTATAGAAAATTTCAATGTATAATTCTCACTAATAGAGACTATATATTGAACCCTACCTCCAACAAATAAAAAATATGTATTTTTCAACTTATTGGAACATTATAAAATTAATCATATACTAGGTCACATGTAATTTCTCAACTATTTTCAAATAATTTATAATATAAAACAATGTACAATGCATTAACTATTTAATAAAAAATATCTAGTTATTGTAAGAAAGTTAAAATATTTTCATATGTAAAGTCTGAGTAAAAGTAAAGATTACAGCAGATATTAGATATTTATAACCAAATAAAAATATAAGTTTTATATATCAAAAACCTTTGAGATGCTTGTATAACAACAATTAGAGGAAAATATATGACATAAAAGAACTTTTTAAAAATAGTGATTGAAAAGAAGTAAGAATGATTTAACTCAGTAAGCTAGAAACATATTAATAGAATAAATCAAATAAAAGAAGCAAAGGTACTACTAGCTTTAGGAAATAAGTGAAATCAACAAAACAAGAAGTATTTATTTTTTTTAAAAAAAGTAGAAGTGATGTTAGAGAAAGGCAGCATGAGAGATACACTTGATCTCATCACTTGAAACTTCAATAATTTGAACAGCCATACCTCAGAGAAGGAACCCCAGCTGGTCTCACAGGCTTGCCTGAAAAATTTGTGCATTGAATCAACTAAAGGTAGAGACAGGAATGAGCCAAAATATAAGGCTAAATATAAGGATTGCAAACCCCACTGCTGAGCACTTGAACACTTGTGCCAAGGCTCTGGAGAGGCAAGAAACCCAGTGTGTCTGGGTCTTCTTCTGCCAGGAGGAATAGGGAGATTGAGGGAACATTCTGAGGAGTACTAAACCAAAGCAGTGGCTAAGTGACAGGACAGCGCGGAAGATAAAGCTCTGGGACACCGCCAGAGCTCCTCAGTCTGCCCACAGACAGAGAAGGAGAGATACAAAGTGTGGCCCTCCAACCTCTTAGATCCAACTTCTTTCCCTTGGCAGGATATAGAGAGTAATGGTGGCATACCCCAGATCTAACTCTGCAACACCATTTTTCCCCTGAAGAATGGGAGTACTTTCTGTCTGGTCCCTGGTTTGTTGGGACAGAGAAGAACACATGGAGGCCCTAGATCACCACTGCTTGGAGGAAGAATTAAAGAAGGTAAAAAGTCCCTCACAGCCTGCTCTGCCTCCATCACTGGGGCTGCAGCATTGCGGTGGGGGTTACCTGTGAATTTTAAAGAACAAAAACTTGAAATCCAGAGCCACCTACAGGAAAATAACAGAAAAACCTCAGGCAAGGGCAATACCACTCTCTAATGCCTTCTAGTCAGAGAAAAGATTCTTCTAATACCATGAATAACCAAGAAAGAGGCACTATTTAGACAGAAAATGGAAAATCCCCAGAAAACAATCTCAATCACATGGAAACTTGGGAGTTAAAACACAGAGAATCCAAAACTGAAGTTCTGAAAATATTCAACTAGATGTGAGAAAACATGGATTGGCAATTTAATGTATTCATAACAAATCAATGATCAAAACAAATACTTCACTGAAGAATAGGAACTTCAAAAAAGAACTAATCAGAAATTGTGGAAATGAATAATGCAATAAAAGAACTGAAACATAACTAATTACTTTAGCTCATAGAACTGGCAAGATTAGAATAGAATCAGTGACATTGAAGACAGCAACTAAAAATGATCCAGAAGAAAGAAAAGATAGACTCAAGAATTTTTTTAAAAAATGATAGAGCTCTACAAGAATTATCTAACTCCATCAGAAAGAGCAATATCAGAACAATCGATATATCAGAAACAGAAGAGAGGGAGAACGAATGAAGAGCTTATTCAAACAAGTAATTTAGAACTTCCTATCTTAGGGGAAAGAGTTAGATCTTCAAATCCAAGAAGCAAAGAGAGCACTTGGTTACCTCAATTCATAAAGGCCTTCTCTAAAGTACATTATATTAAACCTGTCAAAAATCAATGTCAAAGAGAGAATCTCAACGCAGATGAGGAAAAGAAGAAAATAACATATAAAGGAAGGCCCATCAGGTTATCATCAGACTTTTCAGCAGAAACTCTACAAGCCAGAAGAAAGTATATCCAAACATTTGAAGTACTGAATGAGAGGCATTACCAGCCAAGAATACTATATCCATCAGTTATCTGTTACAGTAATATAATGTTATAGTAATTAAATATATAGAAATACAGAAAAATATGGAAGATATATAGAAATAAGTAAGATATAATATTAAAAGCAATTAAAGAAAGTAAATAAGGCTATGCCATCTGAATAGGAATTAAGCTAATGTGTACAGATATGATAGGCAGGGCCCAGTTAGTGTGTGTGTGAAGTTATATATAGATAAGAAGTGGTTTGATGTCATAACTCTGTAGGTTAACATAAACAAGAAGCTTCCCTGGGAACACCTTAAAAGTGGCTTGATGTGACATTTAGGTAGATTAACATAAAATGGTCTCCCTGCGAGGAACTCCCAAAAAGGTGATTTGAGGTGATAATCCTGTAGATTGGCATTTGTGAGAAGGCATAGCCCAGAAAAGGTACTAAAGCTAGGCCCCCTCTCCATCCCGCTGCAGTAGTGGCCCAGACTCCAACGTTGAATGTGGACTGTCTCCATGCCACTGTGAGCAAGGACAGCTAAGAGGAACACCCCGATGGGGCCTCCTTAAGCTGTACCCAGGCACACCAAAAGGATTTGTGAGCAATAAACTGGATGTGTGATTCTTGCAACTAACTTGTGTGTTGGTCATGTCTTTCCTCTGGTAGCAGTTGGTCTCGGCACTGATAAGTAGAATCCTCATAACCGCCTCAAGAGTAGTCTCAAAGAGGCTGCCAGCCCTGCCATTAAGCAGGAGTGTCCCACTGTGCAGGGAAGTCAAATCGGGGATGCCTGATCTATGTAGAGCTCAGGCTTTACTGGAACAATTTCCTTTTGAAAAAATGGTCCTCATCCAGCACCCTTTCTCACTTGCCTCCTTCTCCCTTGCAAGTCCACTTCCTCTATCATTAAGCCTTCAGAATGATATGGTTCTGATCAGAATCAGATAATTTTAGGAACAAAGCTTGGAGTCTCTTGACCCTAGATAACAGAGTTTTGGTCAAACTAGAGATATCATCTAGGCCTCAGTTGTGTTTCAGCTCTAGGCCTAGAAAACTGGCAATACCAGATGAAGTAATGCCATGGCTGACACCAGAACCAGATGCACTTATCAACTGCCCCTTACACTAGCATCAGCCAATCAGTAAAGATTACAACTCTGACCATGTTCCTAACTCACTTGGTCATCATGATTAATGATTTGCCCTTCTGAAGATCCTTAAACTTAGTCACATTTGTTAAGTCCCTTTTGCAATGTAAAGTAACATATTTAAAGAGGTTTCTATACAGGTATCTTTGGGGAAGCCATTATTCTACCTAGCACATGTGCATGCACTCCTTGTACTAACAATTCTACTTCTGCGGCTCAAAGGAACTGTTTTACAAATGTAAAAGAGATATCCGCAAACCTTTTCATAAGAAAATTGTGTCTATTATGAAAAAAAATTTAACTGTTGTTATCAGTAAGAAGATAGATAAATAACATAATTGCATTCATACAGTAGAATACTGTATGGGGTTAAGATCAATCTTAAAAAAATAGTGAACAAAATGAAGATGCAGAATGATACATGCATGAGTGTGTGTAGATAGACAAATATAGAATATAACAACTTGAGATAGCATTAACTCAAGGAGGATATAACAGTTATCTCTGGGAAGTGAAGGGAAGGGAAAGATACACAAGAAAAACATGTCTACATTTGTTAAAACTAGGTAGGTACATGTGTTTTCTTTTAAATATTCTCTAGACATTTTTTTTCTGCTTGAAGTATTTTGCAATAAGATTTGGTAGGCTTCAGAGCAAGGGAATTGAACTGAATGAAGGTATTCCATGCCTAGGAGCAAAAGCTGAGAGAAAAAATAAACACAGTTAAACCCAGAAAATTTATTGTTATCTTGTATTGTTGAAAAAGCTCTAGACTGAAAATCAGGAGACTTGGGTTTAGTCTCGGCTCTGTCACTATCTAGCTCTATGACTTTGAGCAAATAACTGACTACAACCAGAGCTCAATTCTCCCATTTCAAAAGTGAGGATAATGAATCCAAATACTCTAGGTATGTTGATAATCTATCTGATGGCTTTTCTGTATAGTATTTTTGTCACTAAAATCTGGGTGGTTTTGGCAAAGTACATCTTTTAAAAATTGGCAATCACATCCAAGGAAATGGTTCACACACACACCTTCCATAATCTCTGATTTTGGCTTAAAACCACCCTCTGTCAGACGTTTGGGGCTACAAGATGACTCCAGATCTGGGGGGGGGGGGGGCGGGGAGGGGAGTAGCCAACAAAACCGTATGGATAAAATTTTAAGGTAGGATTGACTTTGAATTCCTGCTCTTTGTGGCTCTCACAGAACCAAGTTCAGTTTCTCATCCATATTATCCCCTTGGGGAACATGCCCAGTACAGAGCTGTTACAGTACATCTCCAAAATATTTATTTTCCCCAAAGAAACTTTCTTTATGCCATAGAATTATGGTAACTGCCTGTCCTAATTTAGGAGCAGACAGTGTTAGACTATGGGGTAAGTATTTCCTGGCAAAAAAAAAAATATGGCCATACCAATGCCAGTGTTGCTGAGTGATCTCCTTGCCTTTGCCAAAATAGCCCCTGGACTGCAGAAAGAATTCCCTTCACAGATGCTCTGCCACCTCACAAATGCTTCTTTTGTCCTATGTGCAAAGTCAACTCTAAGGACCGCCCAGATTTTATATCTTGATTCATTTCTTTGGACACTACTTGGCATGTCTTTACAAGTGATGTCTTCTTCAATAAGAACAAATCACTTACTTCAAATGACACAGATTCCTGAACAGGACTCTGACTAGGACACACATTGCCTAAGGCAGCAAGCAGGTTGGGCTTGTTGGCTCGCTTTTGAGCAGCCCTACTTTCATGTCCCAGTTACTCAACTTCTAGCACAGCCAAAAATTTTCTCAAGCCAAGTTCTTCTGGACAAAACACATTCAGAACTCTTGCTTGCTTTAAGCCAGTAGATAGAAGACTACAGCCGGATATTGGACCCGTCAAGTAATTTTAATAACTAAAAGAAGAATATATTAGATTCTTGTACTCATTCTCTGTAGTGCTGAAACCACATTTTTGCAAGCCATCCCTATGTGGAATTTTTATATTTTAATTTAAATTCTCTATTGGTTTTATTGCTTCTATACATATAACGATAATTCAAAATATAGATTACAAATCATGTACTATGTATCCCAAAGACCCAGGGAAGTGACTTTTTCATGTATACATTACAATTCTCTATCTTAAGAGTATTCTAGATGTTGTATAACCCTCTTCAGGTTTCTGTCACTGCATTCTACCTATCTCCTAGTCATTTCTCCCTATTCTTTGAAACTTTGACACCAGGCTCAAGGTTTTCTTCTCCAACCTATTGAATGTTCATGTGGACAATTATCCAAATGCCCAGATATTTCTAATCAACAGTTTTTTCCATCTGTTACATCCTAGAACATGCCATTACCCAACTGCTCTGATTCTAAAAATCACCAATTTAAGTTCTTCATTCCCATCACAAACTTCTGATCTTTCTAGTTTACTTATACATGGACATTATTCTATCTTTTTGGGTTCTCCAACTAGTTGACTCTGCCATCCTCCCTCTTATCTTCTTAACATCTTTTTTCTCCCCCTTTGGGTTTAATTATATGATTCAGAATTTCCATATTTGTCCTGATAAAATCATTGACATTATTGCCTCTTTTTCTCAGAAAACTCTAATTCTATATCAACTCATGCATCTCTTTTGGAAGATAGATCTCACTATAAATTTGAAATTACAAACTTTTATCTTTTTCTCTGGTCAACTTGTCCTTCTACTTTCTTCAAAGATTATTTTAAACTTTTTCTTTCTATCCTCAAAATGCCATAGCTATTTTCATCTGATGATATTACTATTTGCTTCTCAGAGAAAAAGAAAATACTCCTGAAAAGAATCAACAAAATGGCTGACCAACAATTCACAAACCTACCTGTATTGAAATGCATCTTCTTCTCCTGTCTGTTCTATAGAGGAAGTGGCCCTCAATCTAAAGTGCTTCTTCCATCTGGGCTATGACTCTTATGCATTTTTATTTACTTAGGAACATTTTGCTTCTTCTAATTTCCCGAGTCACCAATATTCTAATTTACATTAGATCTTTTCTACCATCATTATTTATTCTTTGAACCATTCTAACCATTCCTCATTTCAGTAAGTTTCAAAATTTATATTTATTAGTTATTTGAGTTTCCTATATTGTGAAGTTTCTATTAAGATAGTTTACTATATGAATACAATTCCACTTTCTATGGAATTGTCTTTTCCTTATCAATGAATGGAATCCACTGGTAGATTAAACATTGCAATAAGTGTTCTTCATCTGTAGTTTGCCTTTACGATTTGTTTATGGGGTCTTTTGTCATATAAGAATTTTCATTTTACTATAATCAAATTTAACAGACTTTTTTATGATTTGTGCTTTTTGTGTCTTTAAAAAATACCCTTTGCTTTATAATATATTGAAGATATATTTTAAAAATTTCTTTCTGAAAATTTAAAGTGTTACTTTTTACATTTGATATTTAATTCACATAGTTTTTTTCAAGAACAATATAACCTAATAATCTCTCAATTTATTTTTTCTTATAGCTAGTCAAGTCACATTTATTTAAATACTCAATTTTCATCCAATCATTTAAAAAAAAACTTAGTCATTTACCAGTTCTCAATATTTATGTCTACATCTGTATATTATTTTCTGTCCCAAAGGTTCATTTTCCATTCATGCCCCAATATTACACTGCTTTTATTATTATGTTGTTATTTAATTTTTATATTTTTTGATAACTAGGAGGGTGACACCATAGCATTCTTCCTAAAACTCTTTTTTGACTTTTTAGCTGACTTACTTTTATTGAATTTTAGTAATCAAGTTGTAAATTCAGCCATGGTCAGTTGGCTTAATGGTAGAGTGTCAGCCCCATGTGTGAATGTCCCAGGTTCAATTCCCGGTCAGGGCACACAGGAGAAGGGCCCATCTGCTTCTCCACCTTTCCCCATCTTGTTTCTTTCTCTCTCTTTCTCTCTTCCCCTGCTGCAGCCATTGCTCAACTGGAGTGAGTTGGTTCTGGGTATTGAAGGTGGCTCCATGGCCTCCACTTCAGGCACTAAGAGGAGCTTGGTTGCTGAGCAACAAGCAATGCTGCAGATGGGCAGAGCATCACCCCCTAATGGGCTTGCCTGGTGGATCCCAGTTGGGGCACATGCAGAAGTCTGACTCTGCTTCCCTGCCTCCTCACTGAATAAAAAATTAAAAACAAAATAAAAAGTTGTGGATTCAGAAGAAATTTTATTATATATTTTTTGAACTGCACTAAATTTATAGATTAATTTTGGGTATGTCAACACTTTCATAATATTATTGGTTCCCAGCCATAAACATCATATATTGTTTAATTTTATTCAGGTCACCTTTTATGTATTTTAAGAATATATTATACTTTTATCAATAAAGTTATTGTATGTCTTTTTTATTCTCTTTCATTTTGTTGCTATTTACTTTTGTTTTTGGTAATAAATAGGAATATATTCAATATCTTCCAAAATCCTCTTAATAGAGTTAATAATTTAGTTGTATATTTGCTTAGTCCATATATATCACATCATTTGTGAACAAAGACAATTTTGATATATTTTTTTTGTTTGTACATCTCTTTTATCTTCCTGGCATTGGTTCAGATATTCAAAAATATGTTAAACAGAAATAAAGTAAAGAGAATTCTTATTTCTGAGAAATAATATTTGTAGTTAAATTTTGTTAATGATATTAGGTTCTGGAAATTTCCTTCTCTTAGTTTCCTAGAGTTTCTCACTGGAAATAAATTTTCAATTTTATTAAATGTTTCACTTTACTTTTATTGAGATGGTATTACAGTATTTGTCTTTTATTTGGTAATGTAGTAAGTTATAATATTAAAATTTTTTGTTAAATTGTTCTTGAACCTTTACATATTAGAATTATTTTAATTCACTGGTTGATTGGATTTGGTAATTTTTTTTTGTAACCCATTGTAATTTTAAATTAGCATTTCCCTGCTAAGTAACGATATTAGCAATTCTCACATACTTGTTGCTCATTTATAATGTTTTTCTTTCTGAAGTGTCCATTCAAGACTTTTGTTCATTTCTAAGGCAGCGTTTGTCTTTTTATGAAAGATTTGGAGGAGTTCTTTATATATACTGCATATGAGTTCTTTTTGCAAGTGTTTCTTCTTCCAAAAGCAATGGCTTTTTTTTGGAAATGAGAAAGTTTTCTGCCTCTTCCACAGAAGCAGATGGGTTTTGCTTCTACCTGTTCCTTTCGGGCAGATGACCTTTTTCTCGGCCTTGTGAGCAGGAGTATCTCCTGACCCTTTTTCAGTATCTTTAAGGTTTTTGTTTCATATATGAGGAGGGTTAAAAGACATTTAAAGGGGTTCACTCTCATCTTTTAGGAGTAATCATCTAGATGTCTTCCACCTGCTTGTCTACACTACCAAGGAAGGCTCTCTCTAGGTACATTCCCTGTCCCAAATCTTCTTGTAAGTACCTGGTGAAGGTCCATTAAAGAAATGTTTGTAAGTGAATATGAACTTCCTGAACTGTCTTTACATTTGAGATTTGCTAGGCCACATTAAAATTTAATTAAATTTTTTAAAATTTGAGCTAATTTTTAAAATGCTTTTATAGAACTTTTTTCTTTCTTTTTTTTTCTTTCTTTCTTTTTTTTTTTTAGGTTCTGCCAAAGTTAAAACAGTTTGTCTCATCAGTTTTGGGAAGGACTTATTTTTATTTAGAATTCAGTTAATATAGTTAATAAAGCCCTGGCCGGTTGGCTCAGCGGTAGAGCGTCGGCCTGGCACATAGGAGAAGCGCCCATTTGCTTCTCCATCCCCTCCCCTCCTTCCTCTCTGTCTCTCTCTTCCCCTCCCGCAGCCGAGGCTCCATTGGAGCAAAGATGGCCCGGGCACTGGGGATGGCTCCTTGGCCTCTGCCCCAGGCGCTAGAGTGGCTCTGGTCATGGCAGAGCGACGCCCCGGAGGGGCAGAGCATCGCCCCCTGGTGGGCAGAGCGTCGCCCCTGGTGGGCGTGCCGGGTGGATCCCGGTCGGGCGCATGCGGGAGTCTGTCTGACTGTCTCTCCCCGTTTCCAGCTTCAGAAAAATACAAAAAAAAAAAAAAAATATATATATATATATAGTTAATAAAAATCTTAGGTGGATGATAGATTTAAGACAAATTATAATTTTGTAAATTATCAGACTTTTTCACATTGTTAGGGTGAGAACAAATACTCTTGAAGCTTTCTATGGCTTAAAGATAAATGGAATCCCTTCTGAGATTTTTGATCATCATTGCATTAAAAATGTATTTCAATCTTGTGAAAATGAAAATCATAATAATATTGAGTAGTCCAATTCATGAACATGGTGTATTAGTTAGGTCCTTGTTAATTTCTTTTTGCAATGTTTTGTAGTTTTAGTACAGAGGTCCTACATGAACTTTTATATATTTTTTTAATTTATTTTTCTTCTCAATATTATATAATAAGGTATTTTTTTCCTTTTTTCAATTAATTTTAATGGGGTGACAATCAATCAGGGTACATATCTTCAAAGAAAACATCTCCAGTTTATCTTGTCATTAAGTTATGTTGCATACCCGTCACCCAAAGTCAAATAGTCCTCCGTCACCTTCTATCTGGTTTACTTTGTGCCTCTCCCCTCCCCCTCTCCCTCCCTCTCTTCCTTCCCCCTCCCCATAACCACCACACTCTTGTCCATTTCTCTTAGTCTCGTTTTTATGTTCCACCTATGTATGGAATCATGCAGTTCTTACTTTTTTCTGATTTACTTATTTCACTCCATATAATGTTATCAAGATCCATCCATTTTGTTATAAATGATCTGATGTCATCATTTCTTATGGCTGAGTAGTATTCCATAGTGTATATGTGCCACATCTTCTTTATCCAGTCATCTATTGAAGGGCTTTTTGGTTGTTTCCATGTCTTGGCCACTGCGAACAATGCTGCAATGAACATGGGGCTGCATGTGTCTTTTTTTTTTTCAGGCTCTATTTTTTTACTAATTAATTTCAATGGGGTGACATTGATCAATCACGGTACATAGGTTCAGAGAAAACATCTCCAGGTTATTTTGACATTTGATTATGTTGCATACCCATCACCCAAAGACAAATTGTCTTCCGTCACCTTCTATCTGGTTTTCTTTGTGCCCCTCCCTTCCCCCCACTTTCTTCTTTTTTCTCCCCCACCCATAACCAACACACTCTTGTCCATGTCCCTGAGTCTCATTTTTATGTCCCACCTATGTATGGAATCATATAGTTCTTAGTTTTTTTCTGATTTACTTATTTCACTTAGCATAATGTTAGCAAGGTCCATTCATGTTGTTGTAAATGATCCCATGTCATCATTTTTTTTTATTTTAAATAAATTTTTATTAATGTTAATGGGGTGAAATTAATAAATCAGGGTACATATATTCAAAGAAAACATGTCTAGGTTATCTTGTCATTAAATTATGTTGCATACCCCTCACCCAGAGTCAGATTGTCCTCCGTCACCCTCTATCTAGTTTTCTCTGTGCCCCTCCCCCTCCCCCTAACCCTCTCCCTCCTTACCTCCCATGTCCTTCCTCCCCCCATCCCTGGTAACCACCACACTCTTGTCCATGTCTCTTAGTCTCGTTTTTATGTTCCACCAATGTATGGAATCATGTAGTTCTTTTTTTCTGATTTACTTATTTCACTCCGTATAATGTTATCAAGATCCCACCATTTTGCTGTAAATGATCTGATGTCATCATTTCTTATGGCTGAGTAGTATTCCATAGTGTATATGTGCCACATCTTCTTTATCCAGTCTTCTACTGAAGGGTTTTTTGGTTGTTTCCATGTCTTGGCCACTGTGAACAGTGCTGTAATGAACATGGGGCTACACGTGTCTTTACATATCAATGTTTCTGAGGTTCTGGGGTATATACCCAGTAGAGGGATTGCTGGGTCATAAGGTAGTTCTATTTTTAGTTTTTTGAGAAACAACCATGCTTTCTTCCAAAATGGCTGTATTACTTTACATGCCCACCAACAGTGGATGAAGGTTTCTTTTTCTCCACAGCCTCTCCAACACTTGCTATTACCTGTCTTGTTGATAATAGCTAATCTAACAGGTGTGAGGTGGTACCTTATTGTAGTTTTGATTTGCATTTCTCTAATAACTAATGAAGATGAGCATCTTTTCATATATCTGTTGGCCATTTGTATTTCTTTCTTGGAGAAGTGTCTGTTCATGTCCTCTTCCCATTTTTTTATTGGATTGTTTGTTGTTGAGTTTTATGAGTTCTTTGTAAATTTTGGATATTAGGCCCTTATCTGAGCTGTTGTTTGAAAATATTATCTCCCATTTAGTTGGTTGTCTGTTTATTTTGTTGTCAGTTTCTCTTGCTGAGCAAAAACTTCTTAGTCTAATGTGGTCCCATTCATTTATTTTTGCCTTCACTTCTCTTGCCTTTGGAGTCAAATTCACAAAATGCTCTTTAAAACCAAGGTCCATAAGTTTAGTACCTATGTTTTCTTCTATGTACTTTATTGTTTAAGGTCTTATATTTAGGTCTTTGATCCGTTTTGAATTAATTTTAATACAGGGGGACAAACTGTAGTCAAGTTTCATTCTTTTACATGTGGCTTTCCAGTTTTCCCAGCACTATTTGTTGAAGAGGCTTTTTTTTCTCCATTGTGTGTTGTTGGCCCCTTTATCAAAAATTATTTGACCATATATATGTGGTTTTATTTCTGGACTTTCTATTCTGTTGCATTGGTCTGAGTGTCTATTTTTCTGCCAAAACCATGCTGTTTTGATTGTCATGGCTCTATAATATAATTTTAAGTCAGGTATTGTAATACCCCCAGCTTCATCTTTTTCCCTTAGGATTGCTTTGGCTATTCAGGGTTTTTTATTTCCATGTAAATCTGATGATTTTTTTGTTTCATTTCTTTGAAAAATGTCATTGGAATTTTGATGGGAATTGTATTAAATTTGTATATTGCTTTGGGTAATATAGTTGTTTTGATTATATTTATTCTTTCTATCCAAGAACAGGGAATATTTTCCCGTTTCATTGTATCTTTTTTGATTTTCTTTAACAATGCTTTGTAGTTTCCATTATATAGGTCCTTTACATTCTTTTATGTTTATTCCTAGGTATTTTATTTTTTTGTTGCAACTGTGAAGGGTTTTTTCTTAGTTTGTTTTCTAATGTTTTGTTGTTGGCATATAGAAAGGCTATGGACTTTTGTATATTAATTTTGTATTCTGTGACCTTACTGTATTGGTTTATTGTTTCTAGTAATATTTTTTCGAGTATTTGGGGTTTTCAATGTATAGGATCATATTATCTGCAAAAAGTGAAACCTTTACTTCTTCTTTTCCTATATGGATGATTTTTATTTTTTTATCTTGTCTGATTTCTCAGGCTAGAACTTCTAGCACCACATTAAATAAGAGTGGAGAGAGTGGACAACCTTGCATTGTTCCTGATTTAAGGGGGAAAATCCTCAGTTTTATGCCATGTAATATGATGTTAGCTGATGGTTTATTATTATATTAATGGCCTTTATCATGTTTCCTTTCTTCGGCTGGTTTTGGGTTGTCTTTGTTCTTCTTTTTCTAGTTTCTTAAGGTGTGAAGTTAAGTAGTTTACTAGGGCTCTCTCTTGTTGTTCATATAGGCCTGAAGTGATATGTACTTCCCTTTTATTACTGCCTTTGCTGCATCCAAGAGATTCTGATATGTCATATTGTCATTTTCATTTGTCTGTATATATCTTTTGATCCCTGCACTTATTTCTTCTTTGACCCACTCATTTTTTAAAAGTATGTTGTTTAATTTCCACATTTTCTGGGTTTTTTAACCTCCTTTTTGCAGTTGAATTCTAGTTTCAAGGCTTTATGATCAGAAAATATGCTTGGTACAATTTCAATTTTTCTGAATTTGCTGATGATATTTTTGTGGCCCAACATATGGTTAATTCTTGAGAATGTTCCATGTACATTAGAGAAAAATATATACTCTGTCACTTTGGGATGAAATGTCCTGTAGATGTCTATCATATCCAATTGCTCTAGTGTTTCGTTTAAGTCCAATATTTTTTTTATTGATTTTCTGTTTGGATGAATGATCTAGAGCTGTCAGTGGCATATTGAAGTCTCCAAGTATGATTGTTTTTTTGTCAGTTTTTGTTTTTAGGTCAGTCAGTAGTTGTCATATATTTTGGTGCTCCTTGCTTTGGTGCATATATATTAAGAATTGTTATGTCTTCTTAATTTTATGTCCCCTTAATCATTATGAAATGACCATTTTTATCTCTGTACTTTTGCTGTCTTATAGTCAGCATTGTTAGATATGAGTATTGTTACACCTGCTTTTTTTGGATGTTATTTGCTTGGAGTATTGTTTTCCAACCTTTCATATTGAATTTGTTTTTATCCTTGTTGCTTAGATGTGTTTCTTGTAGGCAGCATACAGTTGGATTTTCTTTTTTAACCCATTCTGCTACTCTGTGTCTTTTTATTGGTGAGTTTAATTTGTTTACATTTAGTGTAATTATTTACACTTGAGGATTCCCTATTGCCATTTTATATATTGCTTTCTAGTTTTGTATTTTGTTTGATTCTTCTCTTTTTTTATCTATCATTTGTTTTTGTTTGGTTGTAATCTATACTTCTTTCCTCTGTTACTACTTTTTTTAAGTCATGTGCTTCTGTGGTGGTTTTTTCAAGGGTGGTTAACATTAAGTAGTAAAAAGTTTACCTACCATGTTCATTGTAATACACTATCTTATGAGTACTTCTGCACTCCATCGTCCTTTGCTACTATTAATCTTTGTCCTCTCCCTTTTTTTGTTTTTGTTGTTACAGTTTAAATTTGGTTTTATTGTGTTCTTGGTGGAGCTCTTACTTGTGGTTTTGTTTTGTTTTGTTCTTTGTATATGGTTGGAAAATGCCCTTTAGTATTTCCTGAAGTGGGGGTTTTCTGATGATAAATTCCCTCATTTTCTTTGTATCTGTGAATGTTTTTATTTCTCCTTCATCTTTGAAGGATAACTTTGATGGGTATAGTATTCTTGGCTGGAAGTTTCTCTTTTCAGAACTTTAAATATTGGGATCCACTCTCTTCTAGCTTGTAGAGTTTCTGTTGAGAAATCTGATGATAATCTAATAGGCCTTCCTTTGTAAGTTGTATTCTTTTCCCTGGCTGCCTTGAGAATTTTTTCTTTGTCATTGGTTTGTGCCAATTTCATTATGATATGCCTTGGAGTAGGTTTGTTGGGGTTAAGATAACTTGGTGTTCTGTTTGCTTCTTAATTCGAGGCTTTAGTTTTTTCCACAGGCTTGGGAAGTTCTCATCTATTATTTGTTTGAATATGTTCTCCATTTCATTTTCTCTCTCTTCTCCTTCTGATATACCTATTATTCTTATGTTACTCTTTTTGATGGAGTCAGACAATTCCTATAGGGCTTTCTCATTTTTTTAATTCTTGAGTCTCTCTCTTCTTCTATCTGTAGTACCTCTATTTGCCTGTCTTCTATCTCACTAATTCTCTTCTCTATTTTGCCTGTTCTATTGGCTAAGCTTGTTACCTCATTCTTCAGTTCATGAATTAAGTTTTTCATCTCTGTTTGATTTGTTTTCATAGTTTCAACTTCTTTGGTAAAGTATTCTTTCTGTTCATTGAATCTTTTTTTGAGCCTAAATTGCCTTTAGGTGCTTTCTTATATATTTTTGAGTATTTTTAGGACTTCAATTTTAAATTCTCTGTCATTTAACTCCAAGATTTCTAAGCTATTGAAATTTTTTCTTTTAGATTCTTTTCATCTATCTGAGTTACATCACTGTGTTTTGTATCCAAGATATTCAATTTATTTTTCTTTAATGGCATTTGAAAGTGGTATTGTTAATAACACTAATAAGAGTTGATAAAAAAAATTTTTTGAGAAAATGCAGTGAAAAACTGAAAATTCTATTGTGCTATGTGGAACAAAAATATGTAGAATGGAGGGCATGAGTAGGGGGGAGTGACAAAGAGGCAAAAAAATGAGGCAAGAACCCACAAAATGCCACAAGAAAAAAATTTGAATCAAGAATAAAATAATTTGTTTGTAAATGATGGTCAAATGAGAGAAAAAGTGTAAGAGAAAAGAAAAAAAAGAAAAAGAAAAAGAAAAAAGAAAAAATAGAGTGAAAAATGAAAATTCTATTGTATTAAGTGGCACAAAAACAATAGAATGGAGAGGCAGATTTGAGGGAAATGCTATAGAGATGAAGAGCAAAGTAAAAAGCACATAAAATGCCACAAAGAAAAAATTTGAGTCCAGAATAAAATAATTTGTTTGTGGGTGAGATTTAAATGAGAGAAAAAATGAAAGAGAAAAGAAGAAACAAAAAGAGAGAGAGAAAAAATATTAAGTTTTTTGGAATGTAAACTCACAGAAAAAAAAGAATGGAAAATGTAACACCTATGTGTAATAATGTTCAAAATGAAAAGAAAAGAATAAAATGGAAAGAGGTTAAAATGATCAAGGTGGAAGGAAAAAAAGTAAATAAAAAATACAAGAAAAAAATGGAAAAAGTTATAAAGACTGGATTTTTCCTGGTTTTGAGAAATTATCTTCTTCCTTTTTCTTTCTTCTCTCTCCTTTTCGCCAGTGGTGCTGTACCTCAGGTTCTGCCCCTGTGGTACTCTTAGGCAGAGATTTGCTGTAGTGTCACTATGGTGATGACATAAACTAGGCCTCAGTTCCGTTGGTAGGTGAGGCTTGTTAGCGTTTGCAGACTAAAACAATGGGAGAGTCCATTTTCCCAGAGCCTCTCCCCAAATCTCTCCTTTCTGAACCAGCAGCCTGGGACCCAGCTGTGAAGTTGCCCCAGCTACTGCCTGGAGAGCAAGAGGCTCTAAGAGCTGCGAAATCCTCTCTCTATTCCCACTCAATGCAGGGTTCTGGGTAAGGCTTTACCAGCCAGAGTGTAATCAGGCAGGGATGGGAGCTGATTGCCTTTTAGGTATCTTTCTATGAGCCTCCAGGCATGTCTAGTGTGCCTAAGCACTCCACAGGTCTGCTCTCCAGAGGCTGTCTGCAAGCTGCCTGCTTACCCTTCCCCCACCACTTCCACAGTTCTCTTCCCCAGGAGTGTGCTTTGTTAGCCTGTATGGCTGGCAGAGGTACCATGCCCGAACAGGTCCAGGTGTAAGGAAGCTGGCTTTTGTGCACTTTCCATGTGCTGTTGTTTGGGAAGCTGGCATTATTCAGAGACTCTGGTCACAGCCCACACAGAGAGTCACTACTGACAGTCTCTGACCCAACCCCTCCATTCGGGAACGTGGGTACTCATGCCCGAAGCACCAAGTGGATCCACTCGCACATTGCCCATGCTTACTGACCGGGATACCGGGAGTAAACAAGGCAACTGCTTGCCCACCTCTGCCAGGGTCTGCTGCTGGCATTAGCTCTGCGAGGGTTGAGCCATGGGCACACTCTCTCTTTGGCTTGAACATCTCTGCCCTAGCCCAGCTTTTTCTGCACCCCGAGCCCTTGCTTTCTCTCAGTTCCAAGTGAAAGCAGCCCTTGCTCAGGTCAGTGGGGAAAGCAGAATACTCCGTTCTCCATCTTATTTCCTACAAAGTGGATAATATATTCAGCCATCTTTTCTCCTAATCGTACCTTTGTTTGATGTATGTGTATTTCAGATGTTCCTGAGATTGTTTTTCTGTCTCTAGTTGTTGAATTTGTTGAAGTTTCAGGGAGAGGTATCAGGAGCACTCCTCACGGCGCCATTTCTCTAACATCACTTATATGGTATTTTTTAAGTTAGTCAAATTTTTTATTGTTGGTATATAAAAATATAAAGGATTTTCTTGGCCCTGGCCAGTTTATTTAGTGGATAAAGCATCAGCCCAGTGTACGGAATGCCAGGTTTGGTTCCCGGTGAGGACACACGTGAGAAGCAACCATATGTTTCTCTTCTTCTCTTCTTTCCCTTTTCTTTCTTCTCGTCTAGCAACGAGAGGCTTGATTGATTCAAATGTCAGCCCCAGATGCTGAGAATAGCTCAGCTGATTTGAGCATCAGCCCCAGGTGGGGTTGTCTGGTGGATCCTGCTTGGAGAGCACATAGGAGTTTGCCTCACTATCTTGCCTCCTTTTACCTAAAAAATAAATAAATAAAAATAAGAGGCACATTTTGTAAAAATAATATTGTCAATCTAACAAGAAGATAAAATAATTTCAAGTATAAATCTATTAATGTGAATTCAAATTATATAAAGCAAAATTAAAATGAATAAAATTTAAGAAAAGACAAATTCAAAAGTATTTTAGTAACAAATAGAATAAGCAGATAAAAAGTAAGAAAGACGTTGTGTATTCCAAGTATGCTTTTCTCATGAGATGAATACAGAAATAAAGTTTAATAAGTTCAAGATATTCCATATAATTTATTACATCTACTTTCATAATAAATAATAGCAATAAAAATTATGATTAAGTTCTACATCATCAAAATATGTATGTGGTTTTTAAGCTTGTTTGACTATGAAAACTTTTAAATATAGTTTTTATTAAAGTAGCATAGAATATGTGTAGAATACTTACTATTTTGCAGTTTTAAAATATGTACATTTTTTTCAAAAACATAATCTATGCAATATATTTGACTGCTTAGAAAAATCTGAATTTATTAAGTAGATAATTATGGTAACTATTCAAATTATAGAAGAATGTGCATATTTCAATCTTTCAAATTAGTAAGTTACCAATTGCATTTTTAAGTAATTTAATTTATAAAAGTATTTACTTTCAGAAATATAGTATTACAAAGTGGTATTTGTTTGTAAATTGAAAATATTTGAGCAAGAATGCTCAGATTCTGTCCTGTGACTTAAGACCACATATATTCTCTGAAATTTTGAAATGCTACTTCATGCAGAACTAAATATTAAATATTAAAAAGCACACATAAACTTTGTGTTTTGTACCATTTAAATTTTAACTGAGATTTTTACCTCATCTGAAGACTATTAGTAGATACAGACTACATATTAAAGATGGTTATTATAAGACCAACAAACATTTATAAGAACCTTTTTAGCTTACAGAATTATTATACTTGTTCTTCAAAAACAGTCTCACAGAGGCATATAGTTCTGTTATTAATATTCTTGTTTATTATGTTAAAAACTGAGATTCACAATCCCACACCTTTTGCCTGCATCAATCAGTATTATTTTACATGATCACTTGAGCCCTCATTTGACTTAATTTGGCAATATAAAGCATCGTTTATTATGCCCCATTTCCCAAAACTTGATCCAAAACCAGTGATAAAATTAATTGTATACAAATTGGCTATTTGTTTAATGATGAGACTGTTAATATAGTTAAGGGACAGGTGACTAAATGAAACAACAAGGGATTAACAGATAGACTATACAAAAACACCTTAAATCAATAAAGAAAAGGTGTCAATCCACAAGAAAAAAAATAAGCAAATGATATAAATTTTTAAAGGTAAAATATAAAAAGCTAACAAGGCTAAAAAGAATTACCTCCATTCATTAGTACTAGAAAAATTGCAAGCCCCTTCCCCAATTTCCACATAAGTCCACACGTGAATGTGTACCTAGATAATATGTGCAACCTTATTAGAGGTGGTGGACAGCTGGGGGCAATCTACATGACCTTCAGTGGGAGGGTGGAAGCTCACCACTGAGAACTGGGCAGTAAGTAAACAAAATTTAAAGTATAATGCATAAATTAAAAATATATGCTTACAAAGCAAAATCTCATATTTTTCTAGACCATAAAGATGCAAAAAAATATACATTAAACAATTTAGATGACTTCCCATAGTTAGTAGAAAAAGTCAAGTGGACAATGTGAATAAAAAAAACAATAGGGGAAAAGATCAAAGAAAAACTTTTTTTGTACGTACTTCTTCAATCTGTCTACTTCTCTCCATCATCAGTAACCTAAACTCCTTTACCTCAGAAACATCCTGATTTCACTCCACTTTTATTTTTTCTTTTCTTCTCTCCATTTTTTTCATCCTGGACATAGTAACCTTTAAAAATTCAAATCTCATTTTACTCCTTTTAAAAAGTCTTCTTCAGATGTACATCTCCATAGCATGTGAAATATTTATTGTGTTGTCTGCCCATTACCCAAGGTCAAACCACTTTTCATCACTCTGTATTACCTATGTGTTCTTCCAGACCAATATCACCCCAGCAAATTTCATTTCTAAATAATAAATAAATAAATAAATAAATAAACAAACAAACAAATAAACACTCTTCCTAGGCCAATGCCTCCATCTGGAATGTTCTATCCTCTCCTCACCTGCTTGTATTCAACTTTCAGATTTCCAGTCAGAGCTATTTCTCAACTGACTTGATCACTTTTTTTTTCACTGTGCTCTCAAAAGCACCCTGCAATTACTACCTGTATCACTTATCACAGTGTGTAATTACATCTAGAAATTATCTCAATAATTGATATTTCTACCAATATTTTTAAGCTCCTTGAAGGTAAAGACCCTATTTGTTTTGCTCACCATTATATTCAAGGAACCTGACAGAATGCTAGACACATAGTCGGTCTTCAGTAATTGTTTTAAATGAATGAATAAAGGTAAGAATTTATGCTTTAAGAAAAATATCAAACCTTTATAATTTTAAATTGATACATTTGTAGAGGCAAGTTTAGAATAGTATTAATAAAAAGGCTGAGTCTGAGAAAGAAGTGATACTCAAAAGAAAAGAAAAACATGAAATAAAATCAAGACACACACAATTGACTTCTGGAACTAGGAAATGATTATTATAGATGTGTGAGAAAGATGAGCATCATGTTCCTATTTTATATTTCTCTGTTTAGAATCCTCGTATAATTTTACAGCTCTTGAAAACAAGTTTTTAAATTACATTCCAAATGACAGCCTTTAAACGGTAACTTTTTTTTCTGAAACAGAGCCAGTAGATTTTATATCACAGATGTCCATATACCCAAAGAACCCAAAGATTCATTGTGCAGGAACAAATTCCAAAAAGTTCCCCTTTAAAATCTGCTTACGCATTTCCTTATGTAAACAAATGTGGAAACAAGCCCAACAAAAGAGAAGAATGAGAATGCTGCTACATTTTTCGAGTATACAACATCTGTTTTTTAATTTCATGGCATTCCAACTAGCCTTCTCCCCAGGGATAAAACTATAAATGGTATTCCCCATGCACACACAGTTAATAATGAGTAGCACACATGGAAGCTGTAAGTTTGGGAAGAAAATCTATGTTCTCCATTGAAACTAGTCTAACCCATAGAGAGAAAGCCACTGAAACAGGATATTTGTTATTCAGAAGCCAATGTTGATCAGTCATGGTATGCTTTCAAAGTAATATAAAATCTGATCAAGGCTTCTTTTGTGCCAGGTGTTTTATAAGTACTAGGTTACTTAATTTCCCTCCCAAGCCCTGTGAGGTACAGTATATATCAGGGGTCCCCAAACTACGGCCCGCGGGCCACATGCGGCCCCCTGAGGCCATTTATCCAGCCCCCCCACTGCACTTCCAGAAGGGGCACCTCTTTCATTGGTGGTCAGTGAGAGGAGCATAGTTCCCATTGAAATACTGGTCAGTTTGTTGATTTAAATTTACTTGTTCTTTATTTTAAATATTGTATTTGTTCTCTTTTTGTTTTTTTACTTTAAAATAAGATATGTGCAGTGTGCATAGGGATTTGTTCATAGTTTTTTTTATAGTCTGGCCCTCCAATGGTCTGAGGGACAGTGAACTGGCTCCCTGTCTAAAAAGTTTGGGGACCCCTGGTATATATAAATATTTACAGAAGAAGAAATGGAGAATCAGAGAAGTTAAATAATTTAGCAGAGCAAACACAGCCAGGTAACAAACAGTAGGGTAGAACTCGAACTCAAGTATAACTTCAAATCTTCATCATTTTCACTCAGTCCTGCTTTAAAGATTCCCCCTCCTCTTTAAACCTCAGTCTTTCTTCACCTGTGACTATATTTCTAGAGCTCTTTCTAAAATTTTACCCGTCCCACTAATTTGGTCCTGTCACCTTTGAACACTTATGTTTTAGTTACTATGAGAGATATTAGAAACTTGTGGACCCAACTAACCAGAAGGTAATTAATGTGAAACCAATTCCTATTTTTCATCTATTTTCTTTCTCTCTTTGTTTATAGAATGTCTTGAACAAGCATTTACCCATAAGTAGTATAGTTTAAAATGTGAAAAGTTGATGAAAGAATTGTATAATAAGAGACACACTATCATTTCTAAATTACTGGTGTATACATTAGCTTATTTAAGCAACCTAGATCAATTTGACTTTAATGTTTTCTAAATGAATTTAAATCAACAAAAGATTCCTCTGATTCCTTATAAGAACCATGATGAGGGGGCAAATCCTAAACTAGTCCTAAATAGACCTTTCCAACTTCATACCAGTGTGTATTATTTCCCTAATAGATAAAACTGAAGAAAAAAAAATCGCCTTCCAAAACCTAAGCCCCTTAGATTCATGACTTAATTAATTTGCACCATCTTAAGCTTATGTTCTAACATTTCTTAATAAAAACAGTCTTCAGTATATTATTCAACTTCACTTTAGTGTGTTTCACACATTAAAAAGGTTGCAGTAAGACATCAGAGTAGTGGCAGCATGAGAGATATCTTTTATCTCTCTTCTTGAAATTTCTAAAATTTTATTTATATATTCATTTTTTAGAGAAAAGAGAGAGAGAGAGAGAGAAAGAGAGGGAGAGAGAAAAGGGGAAGAGCAGGAATCATCAACTCCCATATGTCCCTTGACCGAGCAAGCCCAGGGTTTTGAACTGGCAACCTCAGCATTCCAGGTCAATGCTTTATCTACTGTGCCATCACAGGTCACAACCTCCCCTTGAAATTTCAACAAACTGAAGATATATAATGAAGTGAAAGAATCCCCACTGGGCTTGCAGACCTGCTTAAAAAGATTCACATGGAATTGACTAATGGTGGGAAGGGTTGAGAATGGGGGAGAAAGATAAGTTGAACTTGCAGTTGGCTCTGGAGAGGGGAGAAACCCTAACTGCCTGGGCTTTAGTCTGCCTGGATTCTGAAGAGAGGAGAAACTTGAAGTGAGTGGCTCTTCTTCTGGCAAGAATAGCAATGAGGTTGAGGGCTGTTGTTTGTAGATATTATCTCCTATTTGGTTAGCTGTTCATTTGTTTGGTTGTCAGTTTCCTTTTGTGTGTGTGTGTGTGAGAGAGAGAGAGAGACAGAGAGAAGGACAGAGAGGCACAGACAGACAGGAAGGGGGAGAGATAAGAAGGATCAACTCTTCATTGATTCTTGGTAGTTACAAAGCTAACTACCAGTCAACTCAGTATTTTGTATATGCTATATAAATGATAATAATAAGCAGAGCTAGGAAAATAGTTAAGGAGCAGATAATACTCAGAAATCGTCATGAGGAATAATTACCACAGCCAGTATGGTAAAATAGTTTTTTTCTTATGTATATTAGTGATATCAGTGGCATTGTAGTGGTTTTCAAACATGGTTCCAAAATTCTTCTGACACTCTCATCAAGGGGTCTATGTATCCCTTACCCTTAAATTGGGGCTCTGTGACTATGTGAGCAATAGAATATATCAGAAGTCATACTGAAAATTATCTAAGCCCAGGAAACAAAAAATAGGTACCTTCCAATTTTTTTTATTTAGCAAACTTGCTCTTGAAACTCAGCCTCTATGCAGTGAGGAAACCCAATCAGTTCATGGAGAAGCCCACAAGGAGATGAACCAATGGCTCTGGCCACAGCTCCATGAAGTTCCAAGTTGAGTCAGCACCAGCTTGCCAGTCACGAGTAAAATTATCCTGACATAGATCTTCCAGGCTCAACAGATGCCTTGTAGCCCAAAGATGAGTTGTTATCATCAAATTCTGCAAAATTTGTGAGCAGAATAAATTATTGATGTTATTTGAGCTACTAAGTTTTGGGTGATTTTTTAGACATCAATAGATAGTCAGAATAGGCACATATTCTAAAGGTTATAAGTGTTGCTTGATTAAGGGTGAGGTAGTGAATGTCACAAGAGTCTGTGTCCTCTATCCTCACTGTATCCAAATAGGCTCTGAGATGTTCCAACCTGACCTCTTACTGATTTTATGTACATATACAGTTGACCATAAAATTTAGTTTAATATAATTTGTCTTAATTAAAAATCTTGATAAAATAAAATGCATATTTAGAACAGAAAAAATATTTGAGCTGTTTTCTAATGAAACAACTTTATTTAATTTATTTTAACTTTTTCCAGCTTTATTGAGAAGTAATTGACAAATAACATTATGAAAATTAAGGTGTATATCATGATGATTTCATGTATGTATATTGTGAAATAATTACCACAATAAGGTTGGTTAATACATAATACACTGCTCACAAAAATTAGGGAATCAGAGAATGTACAGACATTCCAGTATTTTCAGCCTTTTGTATAGTACATTTTCACTAATGAAATAAAAGTTGGTTTTGCATCTCATTTACATAATAGAACTTTTTTTTTACTTTTCTTTTCTGATGTTCTTGTTTAATAAAAAAAAACAAATGCTTCCTTTTTTATTGCTTCATATGCATTTTGAAATATCCCCTAATTTTTGTGAGCAGTATATTACCTCACATGGTTATCATTTTGGTTTTTTTGCGGTGAGAACACTTAAGATCTACTCTCTTAGCAACTTTTAAATATACAACACAGTATTGTTAATTATAGTCTTCTAACTGTACATTACAGGCTCAGATCCTCCAAACTTACTCATCTTGCAAGTGAAAGACTCGTTTGACCAACACCTCCCCGTTTTCCTCACCTCTAAACCCTGGCAACCATATATATGTGAGCTTATACAGTATTTGTCTTTCTTATTCTGATATTTCACTCAGCGCAAATTCCTCAAGTTCCATCTACATTGTCACAATGGCAGGATTTCCTTTGAAATGAGGAAACCGAGGCCCAAAGAGTTCATGTGACCTGTTCAAGTTCCCACAACTTTCTGGTGACAGAATTTGAAATAGAACCCAAGTCTCATTATTTATTTAAAAGATATGTAAACTTATTCTTTTATTATTTTTAATGTTATTAGCCACAGCAGAGAATACTTTTTTTTCTTCCCAATTATAGTTGTGAAATTCCAACAAGTAAAACTGTCCCAGACAATTTGGAGAACCACCACTGCCTTCATCTAGTAATAAAGTCAATAATCCCTGGTGAGAAATTAAAGCAATTGGTTGTAGGCAAGACTCACTGATACTATGATCCTGGAGCCAGACACAGCAGAGAAAAGCAAATGAATATGACCCTTATTTATGATTTGTTGGTCTCTGGAGTCAAGTAAGCATAAAGGGACTGTGATCCTTGTGTAAATTCAGTATTATTCTATGGACAGTGGAGCAATGGGGCAAGAGACAATGAGCTTAGAAATTGGTACTTAACTAATGTGTTCATAGAAAACCTGATTAGAATTGGCTAGCTCAAAGCAGTGTCTGATGTAAAGCAAGTGTTATTGCCCCATGACTAGTTTCTTTATTAAAGTTGTATGATTCACTGGAAGTGTTCTGCCATACCAAATTGGCTGGCTAATTTGAATAAGAAAGCCAGATAGGTATTTCTTTCCCAGACTTCTCTCAATAACAGTTAGTTTCTTTCCTTCCTCACATCCAAAACACAACTATTAAAATGGGAACATCTTAATAACTTTGAGAAACTCAAAAGAAGCCCTTCGAAATATAAAATACGAGTAGGACATAGGACATGACTCATGGTTAAAACACACTTTAGCCAATATCCAGAGGCATCATTTATAACATTTTTTTTTTTTACACAAATGGAGCATCCAGACTATTAGTCTGGTTCAAAGGAAAAAACAATTCTGAGAGATGGGGTAATAAAGTAGAATCACATGTCAAGAAACCATGGACTACGTGAAAAGCCTTGGCCTAAATGAGAGACCTAAAAAGCATGTAAATGAGAAAAAAAATTATGAAAACAATCCAGGTTGGAGAGAATGCCAAACATTGTTCAGTCAGTCAGGGGAGACATGTATTCATATCTAAGATCACAAAAATGAGAGTTGAGGTGTGTCAGTGAGGAGGTGAGAGACTTCCTGTTCTTGAAGGCTCCAGTAGTTCCCTTGCTGGGCTCTTTACATCCAGCGTGTTCAATCATGATGCCCAAATCTGTTCTTCACCTTTGACTGATGGGGGGGTATTTTTTTTTTAATAACCAGATCATGTAACCACACTGCTTAAAACTTTAGCAGGGTCATTGCTACATGACTTAGCTTTTCCACACGGGACATAATCTGACCTCTACTTGTCTCTCCGTTTCCTGCCAACTTCTTATACCTTGTTTGCTACCAGTCTACCTGCTATTTTTCAAGCCCAGCTCTTTTGCTTTCTTCCACTTCCTAGATTAGGCCAAGATTATCCACACTTTAGGACTACTGCCCTCAGTGTGGAATATTCTATTCAGAGATATTTTACGCCTGGATCTCTCTTGGCATTCAGAGCTAGGGTCAAAGGTTACCTTCTTAGTGAGGTCTTTCCTTCGCATCTAATTTAAATTAGTACACCCCTGTTCCATAACGTTTTATTGTGCTACGGTATTTTACTTTATTCATATAATCCTATCCTTAGCGGAGGTTTTAAACTTCTTGATTGTTTACTATGTCTTCTGCCTCCTCTTTCTGTCCTCTTGTCTGTCGAATTCCTTCCAGCAAGAACTTTGGCACATCATAGGCACTAATGATACATTTAATGAGGAAATCAGTCTTACCTGACTTACTCAGTATTGCTTTGCCAATAATTTCAGCTCTCAATGAGTCCAGAGATAAGCAAGCAGAACTGCTACTTTGAACTTCATTCTCTGCAACAAGGAAAAACTGATTGAGACAATGGGAATGATAGTAGCTTTGGAGAATGTTAACAATGTCCTTGGAATTAATAATAAAGCTGTGGAAAGGAATGCTGAGGGCTAGCCAAACATCTACCCTGGACTTTAGAAAAGCACATCTCAAAAAGTTTAAAACAAATTAGGTATGACCGCATGACGAGAGATTCTAAAAGAGAAAACTGCTTCAGAGAGATGAAAGAATAACAGTGACACTCTGATCATACAGTCACTGATTATTGTTTTAAACAAAAAAAAAATGGAGACTTAGGTACTGTGTAGGATGAGATCATATTTTAAAAAGACATATACAAAAAACAGGATAAACATTGTATAACAAAAAATGAAAACAAATGCCATAAACCTGTAAGAAGATGAGTCAAAGTCCAGAATTGGCCATGGAAATAAAATATAGAACTTAAATGATTTTTTTGAAAAATTACAATTAGCTCTTCCCAGAGTGAGAAAAACAAAGAGTCAAACCCACCTGAGTGAGTCAGAATAATGTTAATGAAAGACTAAACTCCTAATTATTGTTTTGCTTCCATGTTTTGTATCAAAAGAAATTATTTTCAAACTGAAGAAAGACAAATCATAGAGAAGAAGAAAAAAAAGCACGAGATAGAATAAGACAAATAGATTAATGGAGGCCCTGGCCGGTTGGCTCAGTGGTAGAGCCTCGGCCTGGCGTGCAGAAGTCCCGGGTTCGATTCCCGGCCAGGGCACACAGGAGAAGCGCCCATCTGCTTCTCTACCCCTCCCCCTCTCCTTCCTCTCTGTCTCTCTCTTCCCCTCCTGCAGCGAGGCTCCATTGGAGCAAAGATAGCCTGGGCGCTGGGGATGGCTCCTTGGCCTCTGCCCCAGGCGCTAGAGTGGCTCTGGTGGCAACAGAGCGACGCCCCGGATGGGCAGAGCATCGCCCCCTGGTGGGCAGAGCGTCGCTCCCTGGTGGGCTTGCCGGGTGGATCCTGGTCGGGCGCATGCGGGAGTCTGTCTGACTGTCTCTCCCTATTTCCAGCTTCAGAAAAATACAAAAAAAAAAAATAGATTAGTGGAAAGATCTATCCTGGGGTGTTAAATTAGTCTTTAAGAAATCATGTTGAATACCATAAAGCGATACACAAAAAAGCCTCATCTTAAAACTCACAAAGGATAAAATGAATTTTGGAAACTGCATACCTATTAATTTGGGTACTTTATGATAAAATTCTAAAACGTCATTGTGGCTATAAGGGGGCGTATCTTTTTTTTTTTTTTGTATTTTTCTGAAGTTGGAAATGGGGAGGCAGTCAGACTCCCACATGTGCCCGACTGGGATCCACCTGGCATGCCCACCAGGGGGCGATGCTCTGCCCTTCTGGGGTGTTGCTCTGTTGCAACTAGAGCCATTCTAGCACCCGAGGCAGAGGCCACAGAGCCATCCTCAGTGCCCGGGCCAACTTTGCTCCAATGGAGCCTTGGCTGCAGGAGGGGAAGAGAGAGACAGAGAGGAAGGAGAGGGGGAGGGGTGGAGAAGCAGATGGGCACTTCTCCTGTGTGCTCTGGCTGGGAATTGAACCCGGGACTCCTGCACGCCAGGCCAACGCTCTACTACTGAGCCAACCGGCCAGGGCCAGGGGTGTATCTTAAAGAAAGTATTTTCCATGAATCAGGAATATGGCAAGGTATCAAAACAAACAAATAAATAAATCAACACAACAACTACCAAACAAGTTTTTTTACACAAATAAGCTTGGGAATTGTTGGGTTAATTGAAGTTACAACAAACTTATTACTGCACGACTCAGTTTATAATGCATAACATACACTGAAACTTCCAAAGAAAGAGCATATAACCTGTGGTGTTTCTCAAACTTATCTGATCATGAAAAATAAGTCCTCCTTTTTCTTTTAGCATCTTATGTTTGAAACTAGTATCTGGCAAAAAAAATAATTAAAAAAAAGTGTTCTGATGGCATGCTGCAGGGTTTTACACTTAAGTCTCTTGTACCTTAAATGAAGACAGAAGGGCCTGCTTATCACATCTACAGCCAACACATAGCTAGGAGAGACGTTAATATAATGGATGACTGAATCAAGTTTTAAAAATATTATGACAGGTTGAAATATTGCTCTAAAACTAACAAGATATCATCAGGCTCCAAGATCATCTCACAGCATACGAGACACCTGGCTTAACAGTAATTTCTACCAACAAAATCTAGAGAGTTTACTTGACTATAAACTCAAAATGGGCCAACAGGGTGTGTTGCCCTTGCAAACAAAAACAATATAGTAAAACAGTTATACTGGAATGTTTTCACAGATGAAAAAGCACCTAGACAAAGGCATTCTTAACTTCATTGTTTTCAGTACTGGTCAGACAACATTTGGAAGATGGGGTGAGAGATTGGAATGTGCTCAGCTGAAGACTACAAGAAAGGCGAGGTGTTTGGATACTATGTCATAATAGGAACACAAACTGGAAATGTTTGGTCTAGAACTAGATGAAATGATACTTACACTAAGCTCCATATAAGGAAAGACTTTCTGATCATTCACATTTTTAAGGACAAACAAAGCAAAATGCCAATATATTAAGGTGGTGAGCTCCTTATTTCTGAGTACTTGATTTAAGTCAGGCTGGGTGATCATCTCTCCAGAATGTTGTAAGTATAGATAAAATTCCTACACTGGCTCCCACTTTCCTCGTCTAAATGGTTTCTAGGAAGCTATACTGTGTATTTCACTATTTTTTATTATTATTATTTTTTTTTTGGTCACTGGAATCTCTTAAGATTTTCATATACAGCACTATAAAATATTAGATCTCATATAACCTTTGAGATAATCTATTTAAGACTCTGCTTTTTAGAGATGAGAAACCAAGGCTTAGAAGATTTCTATTCTTTCATTTGGCAGAGTTTTCCTGGGTGCTTGATATGTGGAAGTCCCTGAAATATGTATTGTAGAGAATACCAACATGAACAAAGAGAACTTGCTTGCCATAAATGTAAAATCTAGTGTAGAGACTGAAAACAAACCAACAAGCAGCTGAAATTCAGCCCAGAGCTATAAAACATAGAGGTGAGTAGTAATTCATTCTGGCAGATTGGGAATGTGGAAGTTGTAATGGTGTTCCAGCAGTGAAATCAGCAAACTCGGAGGGAGAAAAGTGTACGGGAAATGACTTCCATGAAGATGGAAGTGGTCCTTGGAAGTGGACCCAGGCCCATTTTAACCAGGAATACAGAGATCTGGGTTATAGCTATCTTAAATATGATCTCAAAGGTAAGCACATGTTCCAGGTGAGTATGTCTTAATTAGGCTCACAAACTATTGCCCTCTGAGAAAGGGTATTGATAAAGTAGTGCCAGAGCGAGGTCTTCTAAAGCTCAAGGCCAAGGGCATGAGACCCTCTTGTCCTAGTGTAGGAATTTTTATTTTATTCCAAGGCTAAATGTGAGCCATTTGAATTTTCTGCAGAAAGAAGTAACATCATTTGCCTAAAGTCATGCTGCTGATGCTGGAATCCACATTTTCACTTTCCTAGTTCAACACGTCCTCCATTATGCCACACTGCACCTATTATTACCTAGTAGGGTCTGTGTTCCACATTAATTAAACTTTAAATTAACCTTCTGAGCCCTGGCCGGTTGGCTCAGTGGTAGAGCATCGGCCTGGCATGAGGGGGACCCGGGTTTGATTCCCGGCCAGGGCACATAGGAGAAGCGCCCATTTGCTTCTCCACCCCCCCTCTCCTTCCTCTCTGTCTCTCTCTTCCCCTCCCGCAGCCAAGGCTCCATTGGAGCAAAGATGGCCCGGGCGCTGGGGATGGCTCCTTGGCCTCTGCCCCAGGCGCTAGAGTGGCTCTGGTCGCGGCAGAGCGACGCCCCGGAAGGGCAGAGCATCGCCCCCTGGTGGGCAGAGCGTCGCCCCTGGTGGGCGTGCCGGGTGGATCCCGGTCGGGCGCATGCGGGAGTCTGTCTGACTGTCTCTCCCCGTTTCCAGCTTCAGAAAAATACAAAAAAAAAAAAAAATTAACCTTCTGGACACCTATTATGAAGAACATCTTGTAATATGGATCTAAAACAACACATATAAATCTTTCCAATAAGAATTAGTTAATGGCTATTCACATTAAAAACTGATTTTACTTAAGGGTATAAGAAAATATAAAGAATAAACTACCAGAAGTCATTAGGTCAGTCCTAAAATAACATTACTATTTTTTGAATATCTCAAATGTACATATATTGTTTCAAATCCTTGCAACAACTTTGAAAAGTAGATATTATTAATTTTTATCAACCAATGAAAAACTAGGGTTGTCAATGTAATGCCAGCCAGTAAGTCACTGAACTTGAGTAGAAACTCAAATTTGTTTAAATCCAGTGGTTATGGTATTCCTTCTATAGCACTCAACAGTCTCCTGTGGGAAGGAAGGTAATGTTTTTAAGGTTTTCCTTCTCTATATGTTTATCTCAATTTTATATAAAAAAATAACAGTGTATATTCTTCAAGGAAAATGATCTTACTTTATACTTTCCTTACTCCCCCTCCAATGCAATCAGAATAGCAATAGCATACAGCAAGCAATTTAACCCAATTTAAAAACCATTGACTGATTTAGCAAATATTTATGAAATGTCTTTTATGTGTCAGAGATTGTTCTTTGCCTTGACGATATATCAGTAAACAAAACATTCAAATTTTCCTCCCTCATGCAGAATTCAGCTTCTTGAAATTTTAAGATGAAAGTCCTTTGTACTTTATTGATGTCAATGAAGGTTGTCCTCAGCTTCTAGAAAGTGTTCATCATTTCCTGACACATGGCCCTCTCTATACCGTGGTAGTTGCTCTTTCAAAACCAGCAAAAGAAAGTCTCTGCTGCTCCCAGTCTCCGACTTCTCTCTCTGACCTCTAAATTCAAATTTATGTCGCTCATGTGATTACCTCTGTTTCAATTAACCCAAAGTCATCTATTCAGTAACCTTAAGTACATCTGTAAAATTTTCAGTAACTACGTAAAATCAAAATCTGCAATTTAAGTTAATCACCTTAATTACATTTTCATAAATCCCTTTTCTCATATAATGTACCATATTTATAAGAATGATATTTTATCATATTCATAGGTTCTAGCCACACTCAAGGGAGATTATATAAAAATGAGGTGATGGGGGGTTCATCTTAAAATTCTGTCTATACACTTATCCCAGGAAGAAATACAAATGGCCAACAGATATATGAAAAGATGCTCATCTTCATTAGTTATTAGAGAAATGCAAATCAAAACTACAATGAGATACCACCTCACACCTGTTAGATTAGCTATTATCAACAAGACAGGTAATAGCAAATGTTGGAAAGGCTGTGGAGAAAAAGGAACCCTCACTCACTGTTGATGGGAATGTAAAGTAGTACAACCATTATGGAATAAAGTATGGTGGCTCCTCAAAAAACTGAAAATAGAACTACCTTATGACCCAGCAATCCTTCTACTGGGTATATACCCCAAAACCTCAGAAACATTGATACGTAAAGACACATGCAGCCCCATGTTCATTGCAGCTTTGTTCACAGTGGCCAAGACATGGAAACAACCAAAAAGCCCTTCAATAGATGACTGGATAAAGAAGATGTGGCACATATACACTATGGAATACTACTGAGCCATAAGAAATATGACATCGGATCATTTACAACAAAATAGTTGGATCTTGATAACATGATACGAAGTGAAATAAGAAAATCAGATAAAAACAAGAACTACATAATTCCATATACATAGGTGGGACATAAAAACGAGACTAAGAGACATGGACAAGAGTGTGGTGGTTATGGGTGGGGGAAGGAGAGGGAGGAAGAGGGGAAGGAGAGGGGGAGGGGCACAAAAAAACTAGATAGAAGGTGAGGGAGGACAATCTGACTTTGGGTGATGGGTATGCAACGTAATTGAATGACAAGATAACCTGGACATATTTTCTTTGAACATATGTACCCTGATTTATTGATTTCACCCCATTAAAATTAATAAAAATTTATATAAGAAAATTCTGTCTATAACAGGCAATAAAAAAGCTTGAGGCTTTACTTATTCCAATCTTTTGCTCATATTTTTTATTCATTAATTCACTCATTTAATATATGTTTACTGAGCACTTATATGTGAACTGTACTAGAAACTGTTGTTAAGTAATTCAGTCAGACAAAAGCTACTTTCTTCAAAGTTCTAAAAAAGACATTTTAGTACATAATAATAATAATAAAACAGTATGATAGTTACAGAAAAAAGGTATGTAAATGTGCAGATTTGGCACAGGAATGATCAATCATCAGAAAGGCCAGAGAGTATTGTAAAAGTGATGCAACACCTTCAATATCAATAGGCAGACTCAAACCCTTATAAATAGACTTAGTTTGGGGAGTTTCAAAATTAAGGAGTTATGATGGAGACATATTTTCCCTTACAGAAATTAGCCTGCTTCAGTTTAACAAGTGTGAATGCTAAGTTTTCCTACTTTTGTCGAGGTATATTTCACAAAGTATGACTACTCACTCCATGGGCTAATCAATGTTTCAGTTAAGTCTATAAAGTGAAATTTTATGATTCTATGGAGAGGTCTTTCTGCATTCATGAATGGGGTCAGAAAGGCCTCAGTTTCTGTTAACAATAACATGAACTACTGGTTTTAAACTTTCTTCCGTATGCAGGTTTGAAATATAGGTTAAGTCAAACCACTAGTAAGTCTGTTGCAAGATCCCACAGGGCAATAAATAACAGTGAACACATTCATTTCTTGGCTCGTGTACAGGGGAAGTTCATGGATGCCTGGGCTCTAAAGGAATGACTTTGTACAGTTCTGTTTGTAGTTACACAGGGTCTGTATAAACAGATGAAGGGTCCTTGGCTTCCTTTTGAATCAGGAAGGGTAGTGAAATTCTAGCAGCCAAAAGCAAAACACTAATTGTTGGCTACAAACAAGTTTGATCAATGGTCTGGGAGCTTTAACTCGCCATTCTGTTTCTTTAGCAAGCACTTCATCTTGTGCCAACCACTGCTGTGTGCCCTGTTTGATTTTGGGAACTGGCTATTCATCGTTCCTTCATTTTCTCACCAAGCACAAGGGTGCCAACAAGGCTGCTTGCTGCTTCAAGATAGCAGGTGGCAATGTTGGCAGTCAAACAGTAAGCAAGACATCAATTTTAGTTCTATTGCTTTGCTCCAGAAGAACATAAAACTGTAGGGAAGCCCGTTTTTCTCTCCTCCCAAGTTTTTTTTTGACTGTCAGATTGTTTGAAAAACAAACATAACAACAAAAAAACTCAGCAACATACAAGTTCCTTATAGCACAGTGACCCTAAATGATATTTATTTCAAGAATATACAAATGCACTCTTCATAGAAAGAGCTTGCCTAATATATCAGGAATTGTCTTTTGTAACAAGGTTTTGAACAGATGATTGTTTCATTGATTGATCCATTTATGTAATCTGTAGTGTTTCTCAGCCTCAGCATGATTGACATTTTGGGCCATGTATCATCCCAAACTAAAATAAAACATGATCAACTCTCTGCCTATATGCCTCAGAATCTTTTTATAATTTTTCTGTATGTCTCTTCCCCAGCTATTTGGTATTGTGCTTCCAAAGGCTTACTCACACTACCAAAGGCTTGCTTCAGGGGACTGTCCTTGGTTGACTGAAGCTGCTGTATCCACAGGTGCAAGGAGTTGAGAGTGGCTAGGAAATATTGGCTGTCAGGGAAGCTTATAGTTTATGGGATCAGTTCTGTGAGGTAATTTGTATTCTGGCCTGTGCTAAAGACAGGATGTGATTGGGACTTGGCTTGACTTCCTCCTACAACCTCATCAACTTCTGGAAGAACTTCCTTAACAAATCACCTACACAATCAGATAAGTATTTTGAAGAGATCTTTCTGGCTGGGATATGGAAAACAGAAGTTTGGCTGAGATTATGTAAAAACTGGCTCCCTAAATATATCAAGCATAGCACAATATTCTAGACTAGAAACACCTTGAGGAGGGTAGGTAACCTTCACTCAAAGCAGAAACTCCATCTACAGCATCAGTTAAAAGGCTTAAGATCTGAAAGCTTATTCTCTTATAAAACAGTTCATTCTTAAATAGTTTCAACTATTACAAAGTTCTTCTTATAATGAGCCCAAATCGGCCTCTCATAAGTTTGGTCCATTGTTCCCAGTTCTGCTTCCTAGAATCTTGCAGATTAAGACTAAACCTTTGTCTACATGTTGCTAATTTTGTATGTTAACTGGTCATGGACATGACTCTGGGTGTGACTGTCAAGGTGATCCCAAATGAGATTAATATTTGACTTAGAAGACTGAATAAAGCAGATTGTCTTCCCTAATATAAGTAGACCTCATCCAATTAATTGAAGATCAAAATAGAACATGGCAGTATTATTCACAGTGACCAAGGCAAGGAAACAACTAAAGCATCCCTTGATAGAGGATTGGATAAAGAAGACGTGGTACATATATACAATGGAATACACCTCAGCCATAAGAAATAATGATATATTGCCAATTATGACAACATGAATGGACCTTGAGAACATTATACTAAGTGGAATCAGTAAATCTGAAAAAGCTAAGAACTGTATGATTATGATTTTATACATAAGTGGGATATAAAACTGAGATTCATGGAACATATATAAAAGTGAAGTGGAAGGGCTGGAGAGGAGGAGAGTAAAAAGGGACAAATATACAATGATAGAAAATGATTTGACTTTGGGTGATGAGCACACAGTACAATCAACAGTTCAAATGTTATAGAAATGTTTACCTGAAACCTATGTAGTCTTATTGATCAAAGTCACCCCACTAAATTTAATTTCTAAATTAAAAAAAAAAAAGAAATAGATCCAAAAATCTGAGTACGAGAGAACTCTTCCTGCCTAACCACAGGACTAGGGTATGAGTCTTTTCCTGCCTTCAGACATAAAGTATCTCTTCTTGGGACTTGAGCCTACAGGCTTTCAGACTAGAATTATACCATTAGTTCTCCACTGTCTTCAGCTTGCTGTTTTCATATCTTGAAACCATAGTCACAAGAGCCAATTCCTTACAACAGATCTCTTTGTAAATATATATTCTATTGCTTCTGTTTCTCTGGAGAACCCTGATTAATACAATATGAAAACCTCAGGTAGGGATTTCCCTTTGGAGTCTGCTGACTTAAGAGTGACTGATATCCAAAATATATCTCGTTCCCTCTAGCCTTGACTATACTGCTTTGAAGTAAATCTCTACTGCTTTGAATACAATTAAAATCTAATGCTTTAGAGTAAGAAATTGTACTTCCATGAAAATTTGGTTATATGCATATTTACATGACAATTACATGAAAGAATAATACAATAATTTAAGAAAAATTTTTATTATACTATCACAGTTTTTTTTATTTATTCATTTTAGAGAGGAGAGAGAGAGAGAGAGAGAGAGAGAAAGGGAGGAGCAGGAAGGATCAACTCCCATATGTGCCTTGACCAGACAAGTGCAGGTTTCGAACCGGCGACCTCAGCATTCTAGGTCGATGCTTTATCCACTGCACCATCACAGGTCAGGCCCTATTACAGTTTTAACTAGATGAGATATAAAGAAGTATATTCTAATGTGATATGTAGAAGTTTAACAAGAGGATCATCAATGCAGGAAGTTAGTCTCTGGTAAGTTTCCATAATGCAAGCTTCTAGAAATCTTGGGGTGGTTGGTATAAAGTATTTGATATGAGAAAGCATACAAAAGGCAGATAAAAAAACCTCTAGTCCTCAATATTTTTCTCAGACTGGCCCAGCATAAAAAGAAATTCCCATTGATAATTTTAACTGGTATCTAGTTTATATATACTTTTTAAAGAAATTAGTGAATTTAAAATTTTTGCATAAATTTTTACACATGAAATATTTTTGGCCACTATTTTATGTGCTGAATCCAACTTTTAGAAACAGATTAAATAGAGTCCTCTTTGGCTATAAGACAATTGCTAAGACATACATTCACATATGATTTGGTTTCAACTTGAAGATAAAATTCTCTAAGTATAAGTGAAGAAAATAAAACCTAATGGCTCTAAGTTACAGTCATCCGTCTAGTCTAGGATTTTAAAATCCTAGGGTAGAGAAATTCCACATAACTTAAACATGCAGAGACTTTGTGGGTTAGCGATAGTTACTTCTTGGGAAAAATTAATATCTTTATGAGATTACTTTCATCTACGTTCCTGGCCATTTCTCTCTATGTATTACTCAACAATTAACAAGTTAATAGAGTATTTAAATAATAACAGGCATTGAGCCATTTGAAGACATATAAATTGGATTCATTTATTTAACTTACACCACTCTACATTTAATAATACTTTTCCTTTGGCTACAAACCAATAAAATTTCTAACTATAACCAACTTTATTTATATGCATACTGTCTAAAGAGAATGTGTATTGTTTCTAATTTGTGACCTAAAATTATTTTTAATAATCTTCTATCATATCAAATTATTAGTATTTATTTTCATCTTGCCCTAAATTTTACCATCTTTTTAAAAGAGAGCACTGATCTGACTCTCAAAAGAACTGGTTGAAATCCAGGAATTAAACTATGGCTGGGTGACCTTGAGGAAAGTCATAACATCTTTTAGGCCTGTTGTTTTTCTTTAGATGTCAAAAGAAACTTTAAAGAATATGATTTCTAAAACCACTTTCAGCCAGAATACTGAGCAATTAGAATTCTTTCAATACTAGTTATGTGTATGCTATTGTTTTATCAATCCTTATCTTTTTAAAAATTCAAATAAGTTTTAAAAAGTGCATGCAATTTAAAATACTTATAGGAATGCCTGAGAAGAATTTAAGCCATCCCTAGCATAACAGTCCCTAGCTTATACATTGATGGGATTGACAGAAGTGGGATAGTGTAGGGAAGAATCATCCCTTCATCATTCAATGTTCAAAGTACTTCTAAAACTCAGTAAGAATATTGAGTCTACTTCACCTTCCTAAAGTCTTAGAGAGCAGAACTTCTTTCCTCACTATAAATTGACTACAGGTACTAAGATTACATCCCAGTTTGAATGGGAAATTAGCTTTTTATAAATTGTGAGTTAAACTGTTTGGTTTCAACTGATAAGTAAGATGACTGCCTAGCCACTGCTAACCCAAACTGTGTGCAGCAAACACCAAGAACTTTTCAGGGAATGTTCTGGAAAGCACGTGGTAGTTTCTTTCTTTCTCTTTCTTCTTTCTTTCTTTCTTTCTTTCTTTCTTTCTTTCTTTCTTTCTTTCTTTCTCTCTCTCTCTTTTCCTTCCTTCCTTCCTTCCTTCCTTCCTTCCTTCCTTCCTTCCTTCCTTCCTTCCCTCCCTCCCTCCCTCCCTCCCTCCCTCCCTCCTTCCTTCCTTCCTTCCTTCCTTCCTTCCTTCCTTCCTTCCTTCCTTCCTTCCCTCCCTCCCTCCCTCCTTCCCTCCTTCCTTTCTTCCTTCCTTCCTTCCTTCCTTCCTTCCTTCCTTCCTTCCTTCCTTCCTTCCTTCCTTCCCTCCCTCCCTCCCTCCTTCCTTCCTTCCTTCCTTCCTTCCTTCCTTCCTTCCTTCCTTCCTTCCTTCCCTTCTTCCTTCCTTCCTTCCTTCCTTCCTTCCTTCCTTCCTTCCTTCCTTCCTTCCCTCCCCCCTCCCTTCTTCCCTCCTCCCTCCCTCTTTCTTTCTTTCTTTCTTTCTTTCTTTCTTTCTTTCTTTCTTTCTTTCTTTCTTTCTTTCTCAGCATTGTTTCTAATGGATACTCTATAGTCAGGATACATATGTAAAAAGATAATGATAGCCAGTATAAATTGAGAGAAAAAGCTATTAGAGAATGGATTATCCACATTAAATCAGTCTTTTCTTTCTTTTTGTTTTTCTTTCTTTCTCTCTCTCTTTTTCTCTTTCTTTCTTCCTTTCTTTCTTTCTTCTTTTATTATTATTTGGCTTATAACATCATGAGAATATCTTTGAAGAATCATATTTGGAGTGGCTAATAAGTCTTCTTAATGAAGGGGATGAAAAAACAGATATTACAAACATTACCCTTAAAGAATTGATCTAGGCCCTGGCTGATTGGCCAAGTGGTAGAGTGTCGGCCCTGCGTGTGGAAGTCCTGGGTTCAATTCCCAGCCAGGACACACCGGAGAAGTGCCCATCTGATTCTCCACCCTTCCCCTTCTTCTTTCTCTCGGTCTCCCTCTTCCCCTCCTGCAGCCAGGGCTCCACTGAAGCAAAGTTGACCCAGGCACTGAGGATGGCTCCATGGCCTCCACCTCAGGTGCTAAAATGGCTACAGTGCAACCAAGCAATGATCCAAATGGGCAGAGCATTGCTCCCTGGTTGGCATGCTAGGTGGATTCTGGTAGGGCACATGTGGGAGTCTCTCTCTCTGCCTCCCTGCTGCTCACTTCAGGAAAAAAAAGAGTTGATCTATTTAAACAGGCATATGTATAAGTAAATATGGTACAAATGTACTAATTGAAACATGTATTAAATGCAATGATAATATAGAATCAAAGAAGATTTCACTGGGATAGCAATGCTTGATCTGGTTCAGAAGTGATGAGTAGCATTTTTCCTGTTGAGTTTGGCATGTTAAGACTATGAGGCAGAATCAGGACTCTGAGTAGTGGAAACAGCACATACAAAGTCACATAGGACTAGAAAATCCATGATATTTGGGGCAGCTACAGAAAGTATTTTGGTATTTTTGTAGCTTATGGCATGAGAGGAAGCTGGCAAGGTAAGTTGGAGAGGTAGGTTATAGATAGGTAAATATATTTAAATATTTACAGTTATATACTTAAATATTTATGTTATACAAATTTACTATACAGAGTCAACCATAGAGATTCTACAAGAAGAGAAGAAGAGGAAGGAAAAAAAAACAAAGTGAAAACAAATACAACCAAAACCTGACTTTATCAGTTCCATCCATTCTTTCTTTCTTTCTTTTTTCTTTTTTTTTTACAGAGAGAGAGAGAGAGAGAGAGAGAGAGAGAGAGAGAGAGAGAGAGGAATAGACAGGGATAGACAGACAGGAACGGAGAGATGAGAAGCATCAATCATTAGTTTTTCGTTGCGCATTGTGACACCTTAGTTGTTCATTGATTGCTTTCTCATATGTGCCTTGACCACGGGCCTTCAGCAGACTGAGTAACCCCTTGCTCGAACCAGCGACCTTGGGTCCAAGCTGGCGAGCTTTTGCTCAAACCAGATGAGCCTGCGCTCAAGCTGGCAACCTTGGGGTCTCGAACCTGGGTCCTCGGCATCCCAGTCTGATGCTCTATCCACTGCGCCACCACCTGGTCAGGCTCCATCCATTCTTCCATTCAATAATAACAGCACAACATAAGCATTATATGAGAATCTAAATTCTGTTATTTCTACTGTTGGTCTTAGTTCCAGAGCATCTCTCACAGTGTGAGTTTCAATACTTTTCAGGTTAAAAGTGTGAAAAGAAACCACATTTCCTTACTAGATTTAGATTGTGTAAAAAATGCATATTTTTAAAATATAATTTTTATACAACCTAAATACAAGTCAATTGCCTTACTTAGAATTTGACCTAAGTAAAAATGACCTATTTTAATGCTAGAGAAAAAATGAGCTGAATTAGACTACATGAGAGAAACTATGTTCATCTCCAATGGTGCACTTTCCTAAGAGACTAAGGATAATTTTGATTTTATACAAATTTTATCCTCTGTATTCACCACTTTGAATTCTGACTTTAGTGAAAACTTCATGGTATTATTATTGTAATTGGTTTCTTAAAATTTCAATAACTAAAATGATAGCATTGAAAAAATAAACAAAAGGGTAAATGTTGCAATAATTCTATCAATATGGAGCATTATTTAATATTAACAAATATTTGTAATCCTTGTGATATCTTTTCTCTAAAAAGTATCATCACCATCATCATCACTATCATTTATCCATATTTTCCAAAATGAAAAAAATAGCATGATGTCTAAACTTGGAAAAGATAGAATATGCTCTATAATATTTAAAGTTCTTTGAACTTGGTGAATGGTGTCATTCATGACATCCTGACTGTGGCCCATTTTATGCTTTCATCCTAATTTCTTGTCAACTCAGAAAATGTGGCTATTTTTTTTAAGACTAAATAGTTTATCCAGGCTCATGATACTCTTTTTGGGGTAGAGGAAATACCCAACCTTTTTGTTTTAGGGATGACAAGATGATTTTGATAAAATTTATACAGTGATAAATTCCTGTCAAAAAGCTTATTGTGGCCCTGGCCGGTTGGCTCAGTGGTAGAGGTCGGCCTGGCGTGCAGAAGTCCCTGGTTTGATTCCCGGCCAGGGCACATAGGAGAAGCGCCCATCTGCTTCTCCACCCCTCCCCCTCTCCGTCCTCTCTGTCTCTCTCTTCCCCTCCTGCAGCCGAGGCTCCATTGGAGCAAAGATGGCCCGGGCGCTGGGGATGGCTCCTTGGCCTCTGCCCCAGGCGCTAGAGTGGCTCTGGTCGCAACAGAGCGATGCCCTGGAAGGGCAGAGCATCACTCCCTGGTGGGCAGAGCGTTGCCCCTGGTGGGCGTGCCGGGTGGATCCTGGTCGGGTGCATGCGGGAGTCTGTCTGACTGTCTCTCCCCGTTTCCAGCTTCAGAAAAAAAAAAAAAAAGCTTATTGCAGCTGGGATGATCAGTTGAATATGAAGCATACTAATATTGCTTAATCATCTCTTTCACCACCCAAATAAACAATGAATGGCAGAACTCTGTAGCTCTTCAATCTTTCATGTAGAATGCAGAAACCTCTGGGTTTGAGGTGACTGTGGTGGGAAAATCTGAAAAATAGAATTAGATCAGGAAATTTTTGGGGTTATGTAAAGAAATTAGATCGAAACTGAATGTGGTAGGTCACACTGAGGCCAAGAATATGAGTTTCTATGGAACAGGAATGCTGACTTTTGCTCTATTATGACTCATCTGGGCTGCAGCTTCTCAAACTATGTGTGAAATACCACTAGTGTGGGAAAAATAATATTTGATATTTGATATTGATATTTAAATCTACTAGACAAATAAAAACTGTATAATGATTGATATTAGATGAAAGAAATTATTTAACCACCCAGGGCATTGTTATCTCATTTTATGAATAGCTAAACCAAGCATGACTTTTCAATAAGAGATAAAATATAAACTTTGTTTTTCTAAGACAGAACACCACACCACTTACAATAAAGTAATACATTAACAAAAGCGTACAAAAGTAAGAGTTCCTTCAATATATAAATAAATAATAAAATTCCATCTAGAAAACCCCTGAGATACTATATGTTCTTCCATAATTGATTCTTTCTGATATTTAGATTGATAATAAGATATTCATAAATTATTGAGCAAAATGTTAATATTTATTCTGGGTCAGAAAAATACAAAAAGGATCTTAAGAACAAATTAAGAGAAGTCAGAAAAGGCCACAATGTGAAGTTGAACTTAGTTTGAGTTTGAAAGATTAGACTTAAATTAAGTCAAAGATGAATTCTTAAAACAGAGGAAAAAGAATGAATCAAAGGCATTGTAGGGGGACTGTTTATGACTCATTTAAGTGGGTGTGGCCTGAGTAGAGGAGTTATGGTGAAAATAAGAGAAATAATTAGATTAGGGACAGAGTGTAGAGAGCTGAGAATGCTAGATTCAAAAAATTAATGTAAAAATAAATTTAAAACTATTAGTCAAGGAGATTTCACAGAACATTTTATAATTTTATAGTAGGATATCTTTTAAATGTAAAAATTATAAACCATAAAAATTATACATTTGACTTAACAAAATTTTAAAACTGTGATAAAAATTAAAAGACAAGGAATGGTACAGCAACATGGGAAGACAGTTGTAGCTTCTCATAAAACTAAACATATTCTTAATGATGCAATCATTGCATTCCTTGGTATTTACCCAAATGAATTCAAAACTTATGTTCACACAATACCTGAACATGTCTATTTTATTCATAATTGACAAATAAATGCTTTACTCATAATTGCCAAAACTTAAAAGCCACCCAAATACCCTTTAATAGATAAATGTATAAACAAACTGTGTTACATCTACACAATGAAATATCATTTAGTAATATCAATAAAAGAAATAAACTATGAAGCCATTAAAAGACATCAGGGAAACTTAAGTATATATTGCTAAGCGAAAGAAGCCAATCTGAAAGGGCTATATATACTGTTTGATTCTAACTAAATGACATTCTGGTAAAAATGGTAAAATTGATATAATTTGTATAATTGGTAAAAGTAAAACTGTGAGGCAATATAAAGACCAGTGGTTGCCACAAACTCAGGAGGAGGAAAGGAGGCATGAACAGATGGAGCACAGGAGATTTTTAGGGTGGTAAAATTATTGTGTATGATACTGTCATGGTGGATACATGTCACTATTCATTTGTCAAAACATAGAAATTACAATACAAATCGTGAACTCTAATGTATACTATGAACTTTATTTAATAATGTATTTATCTATATATATTGGCTCATCAGTCATAGAAATGTACTACATTAACACAAGATGTAATGATAGCAGCAACTGTGGAAGAGGTGACGAAGGAGTATAGGCAAACTCTCTGTACTTTCCATTCCTTCTTCTATAAACACAAGGCTGTTCTAAAATTTAAATCTGTCAAATAAAAAGCAAGGGATAATAGCATAAAAGTGTTTGCAAAATATAAAGCAAGAGGTTAGTAACTAAAATATATAAACAGTCTCTGCAAATCAATAAGAAAAAGACACATAATTCAATACAAAAACAGGCAAAGGAAATAAACCAGGCAAAACATAGAAAAAGACATTTAAATGTGTATAGCTATATGAACACATGAAAAGATGCTCAATCGCAGTAGTAAATATGTTCAACATTCAATAAAATATTTCTTGAGATTCTACTATGTACAAGGTACTGTTTTAGATGCTTGGGATACATAAGTGTACTAAATATGCATGTTGAAGTAAAATTATTGCAAGTAAGGCATTTTTTTTCAGTGGTCATATTGGTAAAAAATTAAATATCTGATCTTATCAACTGTTGAAAAAGATTTAGAAGAAGAGAAAATTTTATGTCCTGATGATAGGTATAAAATGTGGTTGAAAAATGTGGAATAGAAAACTTGATATTATCATGTAGAATTAAATTTGCATAACATATCACCCTAAAAATTCTACTTCTGCATACATTGCCTAAAATGATTCTTGCTTATGTATACAAAGAGACATAAACAATAATGTTTATTATATTACTGTTGTAGTGTTTTAAGAATTGGAAGCAATCAAATTGAGTATCTACAAAGAAGGTAATATTACAAAACAAGTAAGAAAAATTAAACAAATCTCAATAAATTGACAGGCTGGAAATCAAATCATTAATTTGAGAGGAAAATGTAACTGGCAGCATATAAAGAATGTAATAAAATAACAAGAATTACTTAATTACTTAAGACAATATTACATATTCTTCTATATAAATATTATGTGGATATATAAAATATTTTTAAATAGATTAGAGCAATCTCCACTAAAAGCATAATATCAAATGTGTACGGTGAGATCAGAAGAAAATGGAAATGGGGAAAAAATAACTTCTTCATCTTTGTCTTATTTACTTCACACAAAATTGATTAAAAAAAAAGGCAGAACTGACAAATGTCAGTTTCAATTCATGCATGTAAATCTGTTAAATATATATATATATATATATATATATATATATATATATATATATATTTTAAATCTAGCCTGACCAGGCGGTGGCACAGTGGCTAGAGTGTTGGACTGGGATGTGGAGGAACCAGGTTCAAGACCCTGAGGTCGCCAGCTTGAGTGTGGGCTCATCTGGTTTGAGCAAAAGCTCACCAGCTTGGACCCAAGGTCCCTGGCTTGAGCAAGGGGTTACTCAGTCTGCTGAAGGCCCATGGTCAAGGCACATATGAGAAAGCAATCAATGAACAACTAAGGTGTCACAACAAAAAACTGATGATTGATGCTTCTCATCTCTCTCCGTTCCTGTCTGTCCCTATCTATCCCTCTCTCTGACTCTCTCTCTCTCTCTGTCTTCTTAAAAACTAATAAAAGATCTTTAAATATAAAAACTTAAGAAGCCATAAATCAATTTGCTACAACTTTACTCCAAGATAAGCAAATGTTTTTTTTTTAACCCATCAGAATTTCTGATTTAAAATAGCACCTAGTCAACAAACCCTAACATAGCCACTTTCAACCTTCTATGAAAATTGAGGATGTAGACACTAAAAGAGGTAAATGCTTGGCAGGATTTCCTCTAATTTTCAGACCAAAGGAATAGAAGGAAAAATTACAACCCATGCACTACTTATGTAACGGAACTGAAATAAAGCAAGTCTATTCACCAGAAAGTCATTAAATAATTACTGTTGGCCCTACCTGTAGTCTGTTTATTGATACAGGGAGGAGACACGAAAAGACCTTACCACACAGAACACTTGGCACCTCAACCTCCTGTAATGCTGGATTTCTGTGATGGCCTAATGTGGGTCCTCTTTATACCTGCAACCATAAATATTCCTTGGTCTACATCTCACTATTAATAGGCCACATTGAGTCAGAAGTAGAGATGGACAAGCACTATGGAGTCAAATTCCAGGTAATAGACTCAGAAGCTCTTAGGGTACACAAGACCTGGGGAATTTGTTCAATATGTGGGTTTCCAGGACTCCCAACTCTTCACACTAAAGATCATGATACAGAGGGTCTAGGATTAGGCCCAAGACTCTACATTGTAATGTTGATTAGCTTATGACTACAAATAGAAAATCTTGTCATCTAAACTCTGTTGAGAAAAACTCTTGTAATAATGCAAACTGAGAATATTTTTGGTTTTCTCTTGTATGTATTCCATTCACTTAGCTATATATATATTATACATTGAAAAAAGAAGTCCTAATTCAGTTCAGCAAAACTGAAATACACTTGGAATTGGACTGTGATTCATAATTTTCAGCTGTTATTGGGATCAGATTTGAGATAAGAGTTTGACCAATATCTAAGCAGAGACAATGCAGAGCCAAAGGTAATGAACTTATCTGTTGGTCTATGGGCAAACACTCATTAGAGATACATTTTTCCTTGGTTAAGAAAAAGATAACAACATAGTGTTCATGGAAAAGTAAAAGGACAAATTACCCTAAATACCAAGAAGAATAACCTCTAAAAACAACCTACTGCAAAAACGGAAAGAAAATTTTATAACATTTTAGGTCTCTTTAAAATATAAGAAGGCTTGTTGTGTGTTGTTGGTTTTTTTTTTAGCAGATACAAGAAGTCAAAAGAAAAAAATCTCAGATGACTAAATGAGATAAGAATAGAAGAAAGAGAAGGGGGAAAGGAAATAAAAGAAGAAAGGGAAAAAGAAAAAATAAAATATAAAAATTAGGATGAAATAAAATTTAAAAGGCAGAAGATAAATCAGCAGTTGAAGAAAAAACATAAAAAATTATCTTGTAATATACTTTGAACTCCAGTCTACTTCATTTGGCTTATGTGTTATTGAGTCAATAGCCCAGGATGAAAGCTCAATGTTTCAGTGACCCCTCCTGTCTCTTGAGATTCCATTCCTTTATCAGGTCCAGGTATGGTGTCTACTACCAAATAATTTATCCCAGATTTGTTGAAGTGGAATCTCTTGTTATTTTTTTGCAATAACATAGTACAATATTTCTGCTATTTTTATTTAGCACTTACAAAAAGTATCTAAACTATTTGCATGAGCTACTCTGCCAAGAGAAACTTTCTTCACTCCTCTCCATAAAATAGAGTCACATAGAACAAAACCTTGCCAAGTATCTTGAATAAATATTTTTTGCATGGTCAAAATCATAGTAATGGCTTGAGTAATTCTGCTTAATTAAGAGAGATAAGTAAATTACCCAAGGACAAATATTAGCTGTCACCATACCTTGGATCTATTATCTTCTCTCTACAAGTAGCTTATACTTCTACAATCTATAAATGATCTTTTATTAACTGTTTAAAAATTTATAATATGTAAATTATTCACATTATAATGTATAAGAATTACATTTACATTATAACCTAAATACACACATACACTAGAAAAAACTAAAAAAACGCCAAGGAAATACAACTATATGTTAACACCAATTGTCTATAGTTGGTTAGGTTTTAGAATGATTTTATTGTATTCTTTCTCTATTTTCCAAATATTTTATAATATGAATTTATTCTTTTTAAATTAGAATCAGTGCTTTTAAGTAGGTATAAATCTATGCAATTATCTATTGAATCCCTCATATTTTATATAAAAATAAATCTATACAACTTCTTCCAGCCATGAAGAAATAATAAGAATTGAGCTTAACCTCCTGTTATACACAATGAACAAAAACATGAAAAACTGCTTTCAGAATGGGAAAACAGGACTAAGATTTCTAAAAGAAGAGGGAAAACAATGGTGAGCTCTATACTAGCTTTCTGCCTGGAGCCAAATATGGAGAGGGTTCAGTTGGCCTCACTGAGATGAAGAGATGAAGATCAAATTTGGGGAGGCTGAAATGGATGGAAATTCTGGGACAAAGTTTTGAAAGTAAGCAGTATGAATCAAAAAACGTCTGCATAGGGGTCCCACTGGGTCTTCACCAGGGACTAGGCCTGATAAGCATAGAAAGTAGTTCACTTTCTGGCAAATATAAATATGTTCTTACTAGACTGGGTCTCCTGCAGATAATAACCATATATTCTGGACAAAATGCCAAAAATAAAAAAATAAATAAATAAACTGAAGAAACTTAATAGAGCAAAACAGTAGGCAGATTCTAAAATTTGAAAGCATTTTTTGTTGTTGTTTTTTTTTAGTGACAGTTATGAGCTTAAAAACAAGCTACACTTGGCACCATGTAGAGTGACTAAAAGTCAGAAGAAAACATACTGTCTTTTTAGACCTGAGAAGTTAAGAGTACAGCCAGCCACTAGCAAGTGGGAGGGCAGAAAAGGCACTGACAGCACCAAAGAGGAAGAGCCACAGACTGTTCACACAGTCTGCCAAAATCCCTAGGCGACCAGTGAATTGTGAATGCATGGAACCGATTTTAAACCGCCTAGCTAAGAATAAAATTGAACTGAAGGTTAAACTGTTATCCAAAAGGCAAAATTCATAACTCTGACTCCAACCAAGATAATTGCCTGTAAAAACAAACAAAATAAATAAACTGTTTGGGACTACTAAAGCAGAATCCAGAGTCTCCAAATATAATGTCAACAATACCGACAATCTAATCCAGAATTACTTGACATATATAGTAACAGAAATATATGACTGATTCTCAAGGGGAAAGGAAATGAACAGAAACATCTCAAAGTAAAATTATCATCAGACAAGCACTGTAGAGAATAACTAAAGGATTTAAAATGTACTTAAAATAAATTTTAAAAACATTTAGCTAATAAATAGATTCACAAATAGGACTATAGGAAAATTCTAGAAATAAAATATAAATATCTGAAATTCAAAAATTCACTATATCGGTTTAATAGTATAGTGGAGATTAGCAAGGAAACATGTCAGTTAACTTGAAAATGAATTGAGTAATTACTAACTGAAGAATGCAGAGGAAAAAGCAAACATGCACACACACACACACACACACACCCCACACACACATGAGTCTAAAGCAGGGGTCCCCAAACTACGGCCCGCGGGCCACATGCGGCCCCCTGAGGCCATCTATCCAGCCCCCGCCGCACTTCCGGAAGGGGCACCTCTTTCATTGGTGGTCAGTGAGAGGAGCCTAGTTCCTATTGAAATACTGGTCAGTTTGTTGATTTAAATTTACTTGGTCTTTATTTTAAATATTGTATTTGTTCCTGTTTTGTTTTTGTTTGCTTGTTTACTTTAAAATAAGATATGTGCAGTGTGCCTAGGGATTTATTCATAGTTTTTTTTTATAGTACGGCCCTCCAACGGTCTGAGGGACAGTGAACTGGCCCCCTGTGTAAAAAGTTTGGGGACCCCTGGTCTAAAGGGCTTATTTAATAATATTAAGAAGTTTAACATCCACTAGGAAGCAGCCCCAGCAGGTTAGTAGAGAAGTAATGGGACAGAAACAATACTGAAAAATAATAGCCAGATGTTCCTAAATTTGGTAAAAATGTACAGTTTCACAATGCTCAGGAAATCCAAGTGGATAAATATGAAGAAAAACCACACCTAGGCAGATCCTAGTCAATCACTGAAAACCAAAGATAAAGGTAAAATCTTAAAAGCAGCCAGAGTAAAGCGACACATGATATAGGAGGATAGGACAAATGATTTTGAATGACCATTAGCTAGCTCCTGATAAGAAAAGTAGAGGTTAGGAAACAATGGACCAAAAATTTTTAAATGTTGAAAAAGAAAAACAACAAAATAAACTGAGACTTTTACATTTAGAAAATATATTTTTTAAAATTAAGACAAATCAAAACTAAAAAAAAAAAAGAAAAGACCCTGAGAAAATCCATTATTAGCAAACCTGTTACAAAAAATGTTCAAGGAATTTCATCAGATGAGGAGAAAATAATACAAATGACAACTTAAATACACAAAAACACATTGCCAGAAATATAAAATAAATGAATAAAGAAACTTTTTTCTTATTTCTAAGTTTCCTTAAAAAATTGTTAATTGTTTAAAGTAAATATGCATGACCCTTCAACAACACAGGCCCATTTATGCCTGAAATTTTTTCAATTGGCTCATGCAGTTCAAATCTGTGTTGTTGAAGGATCAACTCTGTGCTTGGGAATCCATGTATGCCAACTATAGGTATGTGGATTTTCAACTTTACAAGAGATCAGTGCCCATAACTCCCACTTTCTTCAAGAGTCAACTATAAAATGTATTGAACAAAATCATACAGCTAATATGTCAATAATGGAAATAAAACTTATCTTCAATTTTAAAGATTTAATTAATGTGTAAAAAGTAAGAAAAATAAAAAACAAATAAAACACTTAGAAAACAAATAAAATAGAATAGATTTAAACCCAAATGAATCAATAATTAGTTAAATACAAATAGTCTACATATTAATTAAAAGGTTATCAGATGATAAAAAGAAAGATCCAATGTTTTTATGTTTACAGTATACTATGTTAAGAATTTCAAAAAGCAAATTAACAGTAAAAGAATAAAAAATTAGAAAATATACACTGTGCAAGCACTAAGCAAAAAATATCTAGGGTGTCTATACTAAATGCAGATAAAGTGGGTTTCAGAAGAATATTATTAGAGATAATAAAGTTTGTTTATAATGATAAAGAATCATTCCTCAATGGTGGTGGAACAATCAATAGAGCGTTTACCTGGGACACTGAGTACCCAGGGTCGAAACCCTGAGGTCACCAGCTTGAGCATGGCTCATCCAGCTTGAGTGCGGGCTCACCAGCTTGAGCGTGGGGTTGCTGGCTTAAGCAAGGGGTTACTGGCTCAGCTGGAGCCCCCTCAGTCAAGGTACTCATGAGTAGCAATCATTGAAGAACTAAAAAGTGCCACAACTATGAGTCAATGCTTCTCATCTCTTTCCCTTCCTATCTGTCTCTGTCTCTCTCTTGCTAAAAAAAAAAAAAAAAAAAAAAAAAAAATGTATGCACCTAAAAGGCTTCAATATGCATTAAGCAAACTCTTGAGTAACAAAAAAGGGGAAATAGATAAGAAACCAATTATAGTTGGAGGTTTCAACACTTTGCTCAGTAAGTGATACAAGTAGATGAAAAATCGCAAAAAAATATTGATGACTTGAATAACTTTATCAATGACTTGATCTAAATGACATTTATAGATCATTCCATCCAACAATTATAGGATATGTAGGATATATCTACCTCCTTTACAGTTGTACACCAAGATAGACTATATTCTGGACCATAAAATAAATTTTAATCAAATGAGAAGAATGTGAAAAATATATAATATATTATCTTACTAAAATGAAATTGCTTTAAGAATTAATACTAGAAAATTATCAAAAAATCTTCAAATATTTGAAGTTAAATATTACAATTCTATATCTTCCATAAATTAATAAAAATCATAAAGAAAATTAGAAGATATTTTGAAATAAGTCAAAATAAAAATACAACAAATAAAAATCAGTGAATTACAATTAGTTTTTTATATTAATAAATTGCTTAAGATGTTTATATTATAAAATAAAAAGTCTAAAATCAGTAATATATGCTTTAAGAATTTATAAAACTTATTTTTAGAGGGCAAATTAAGAAGAAAGAGAAAAAATAAATAAAAATTTAAAAATAAAACTAAAAACTGAGTTTCTGAAAAAATTCATAAATTTTAGTTTTAAGGAAAAGAGAAGATACAAAGTACCAATATTATGATTGATAGAAAGGATTCACTACAGATAATACAAATATGATAAGGATAATAAAAGAATATTATAGACAATTTAATGCCAAAAATATTCAACCACTTGGATGAAATAGAAAAATGATATATTCACAAAACCAAGAAGAAAGAACCAAGTTAACAAAATTAAATTGTAATTCAAAATATTTCCATCAAGAAGCCTGGTAGTAAGATGATTGCATGGGCAAATTCTACCAATTATTTAGAAATAAATAAAAGCAATCCCACACAAACTCTTTCAAAAACAGAGAGTACATAAAAATGCTTACCAACTCATTATCTATACAGAGACATTTTAAGAAAATAAAGACTACAGAACATTATCTCTTATGAACATAGATTCAAGTTTTCTTTAAACATATTAATCATATCTAATAATATATAAAAAGGAGAATATAGCATGACCATGTGGGGCTTATGCCAAGAATGCAATATTGATTTCATTTTTGAAAATTAATATAACACCATATAAACAGAATTAGGAAAAAAATTATATAATCATTTCAATAGAATCCGGAAACACATTTGATAAAATTCAGTATCCATTCTTGGTAATGATTTAGGAAACTATATAGAAATATAAGGAAAAAATACCTGCACCAAGACTAGAGTCCCTCTTATTTTTCCATAGAATGCTAGTTTCCATGTTTAAATTTTCATTTCATCTGATAACATCACAAACACTTGAAATTATAAACACAAAAAATAAAATAATTTTCAGATTAATCTATTATGTGCAGGTGATAACATTAAAAAATAACAAATAAGAGATAAAGATTACTTATATTCAGTAAATTTCATTTAAAATTCCTTATACTATTTATTTTTAATTTAATGTTTTAATTGAAATTATTGGGGAAACATTGAAACTATATAGATTTCAAGTGTACAAGAAAACATCATCTGCACACTGCATCATGCAATCATTGCCCAAAGCAAAGTCACTTTCCATCCTCATTTATTCCCGATTTGCCCACCTTCACCTTCTCCCACCTCTCTTTCCTTATGGCTATCAAAACACTGTTGTCTGTGCCTATGTGTTATTATGTTGTGAGTACACACACACGCACACTTTTGCATATATGTGTACACACACGCATACATATATGTGTACACACACACGCATACATATATGTGTAAGTATTTTTTGGCTTAATTCTTTCACCTTCTTTCATCCAGTCCCCAGGTGCCCTCCCCTCTGAGAGCTGTCAGTCTGTTCCCTGTGTCCATGCCTCTGTTCTTATTTTGTTCATTATTTTATTGTGTTCATTATTTTATTGTGTTACATATGAAATCATATAGTATTTGTCTTTCTCTGACTGAATTATTTCACTTAGCATAATAATCTTCAGGTCCAGCCATGCTGTCACAAAAGGTAAGATTTTCTTTCTCACAGTCACGTCCTATTCCATTGTGTAAATATAACACATTTTTATCAACTTAGTTATCTACAGGCACTTGGGCTGTTTCCAGAATTCAGTTATTGTAAATAATGCTGCATTAAACATGGGTGCATATATTCTTTCAAATTAGTGGTTCAGGTTTCTTCAGATACATTCCCAGAAGTGGAAGCAGTTCCATTTTTAATTTTTTGAAGTAATTCTTTACTGCTTTCCACAATGACTGTACCAATTTGCATTCCTACCAAACAGTACACGGTGGTTCCTTTTTCTCCACATCCTTGCCAACAATTGTTTGTTGATTTATTGATGATAGCCATTTTGATGGGTGTGAAGTGATATTTCATTGTGGTTTTAATTTGTCTCTCTGATGATTAGTGACATTGAGCATTTTTTCATATGTCTATAGGCCATCTATATGTCCTCGTTAGAGAATAGTCTATTCAGGTCTTTTGCCCATTTTTTAATTGGGTTGTTTGTCTTCTTGGAGTTGAATTGTATATGTTCTTTATATATTTTGGAAATTAACCTCTTATCAGATTATCATTGGGAAATATGTTCTCCCATTCAGTGGGTCCCTTTTTCATTTTGTTGATGATTTCTTTTGTTGTGCAAAAGCTTTTTAGTTTGATGTAGTCCTATTTGTTTATTTTTTATTTGTTTCTATTGTCCAAGGAGATAAATCAACAAAAATATTACTGCAAGAAATTTTATGCTTATGTTGTCTAGGATTTCTATGGTTTCACAACTTACATTTAAATATTTAATTCATTTTGAGCTCAATCTTGTGTATGCTGTACATTGGTGGTCTAGTTTCATTTTTTTGCCTCTATTGTTCATTTTTTCCCAACACCATTTATTGAATAGACTGTCCTTATCCCATTGTATGTTCTTGCTTACTTTGTCAAATATTAATTGTCCATAGTGATGTGGGTTTATTTCTATACTCTCTATTCTGTTCCATTGATATACAGTGTGTCCGTAAAGTCATAGTGCATTTTTGACTGGTCACAGGAAAGCAACAAAAGACGACAGAAGTGAAAAATCTGCACCAAATAAAAGGAAAACCCTCCCAGTTCCTGTAGAATGATGTGGCAGCATGCGCAGATGATGACGTAACACCGTGTATACAGCAGAGCAGCCCACGGCCATGCCAGTCGAGATGTGGACGGTACAGAGGAAAGTTCAGTGTGTTCTGTGGCTCGCTAAATTCGAATTCGTGACCAAAGTGCAACGTGAATATTGGCACGTTTATAACGAAGCACCACCACATAGGAATAACATTACTTGGTGGGATAAGCAGTTGAAGGAAACCGGCAGTTTGGTGGAGAAACCCCATTCTGGTAGGCCATCAGTCAGTGATGAGTCTGTAGAGGCTATACGGGATAGCTACCTAAGGAGCCCTAAAAAATCTGTGCCTGAGCCCACATCGAACTGCATTGAATAGGTCTGAAACTGGGAGAGTTTTCCTTTTATTTGGTGCAGATTTACATTTCTATCATCTTTTACTGCTTTCCTGTGACCGGTCAAAAGTGCACCATGACTTTACGGCACACTGTATATGCCTGTTCTTGTGCCAATACCATACTGTTTTGAAGGCTATGGCCTCATAGTGTTTTCATATTAGGTAGTGTGATATCTCCAACTATGTCCATCTTTCTCAAGATTGCTGAGCTACTTGAGGTCTTTTGTGGTTTCATATAAAATTTCAGAATACTTGTCCTAGATATGTGAGATATGCCTTTGGTATTTTAATAGAAATTATGTTGAATCTGTAGATTGCTTTGGGCAGTATAGATATTTTAATGATATTCATTTTTCCTATCCATGAATGCGACATATGCTTCCACTAATTTGTATCTCTTTCAATTTCTTTTTTCAAGATCTTATAATTTTCTGAGTACATGTCTTTTACCTCTTTGGTTAAAGTTATTCCTAGGTACCACAATTTTTGCTGTTGCAATAGTAAATGGAACTATTTTCTTAATTTCTCCTTCTGGTAATTCATTATTTCTATACAAAAATGCCACTGCATCCCCAAAATAAACTTCACTTGGCCATGATGTATAATCTTCTTCATGTATTGCTGGATCCAGTTTGCTAATAGTTTATTGAGGATTTTAGCATCTATATTCATCTGGGGTATTGGCCTGTAATTTTCTTTCTTTGTGGTATCTTTATCTGGCTTTGGAATGAGAATAATGCTGGCCTTGTAAAAAGAGCTTGGAAATCTTCCCTCCTCTTGAATTTTTTGGAATAGTTTGAGGAGAGATGTTAGTTGTCTTTTGAATGTTTGGTGAAATTCATCCAGGTAGCCATCCAGACCAGGACTTTTGTTTGCTGGGAGTTTTTAAAATTACTCTTTCAATTTCATTATTTGTAATAGATTTATTCAGATTTTCTGTTTCTTCCTGATTCAGTTTTGAAAGAGTGTATAACTCTAGGAATTTATCTATTTCACCCAGGTCGTCCAATTTGTTGGCATGCAGACAATAAATATTTTCCTACAATACTTAGTATTTCTGTGGTGTCAATTATTAATTCTCTTTTTTCATTTCTGATTTCATTGATTTGGGTCCTTTCTCTTTTTTTCCTGATGAACCTGATTACAGATTTGTCAGTCTTGTTTATCCATTGATAGAACCAGCTCTAGGTTTCATTTATACTTTGTAGTTACTTTTCGGACTCTATGTCACTTATTTCTACTCTAATTTTTACTATTTTCTTCCTTTTTACTCTGGGATTTTTTTATTGTTCTTTTTCTAGTACTAAATATTGTTCTATTTCTAGTGTAATGTTGGATTACTTGAGATTTTTTTTTTTTTTTTTTTTTTTTTTTTTTTTGCTTCTTGAGGTATACCTGCAATGCTATGAATTTCCCTCTCAAGACTGTTTTCACTGTGTGATTTTGGATTGGTGTGCATTCATTTTAATTTCTTCCCAGTTGACTTTTGTTATTTTTCTTGATCTTATTTTGAACTCATTCATTGTTTAATAACATGTTATTTAGCCTTCATGTGTTTGAAGATTTCTCAGTTTTTTACTGCAAGTGATTTCTAGTTTCATACCATTGTGGTCAGAAAAAATGCTTGATATGATTTCAGTCTTCTTGAATTTATTAAGATTTATTTTGTGTTCTAACATGTAGCCTGTGTTTGAGATGTTCCATGTGCACTTGAGAAGAATGTACATTCTGCTGCTTTGGTATGAAATGTCTCGTAAACATCAATAAATCCATCTAACTTAGTGTGTTATTCAAGGTCACTGTTGCCTGGTTAATTTTTTGGTCTGGAGACCCTATCCATTGATATCAGTGGGGTTTTAAACATCCTATTATGACTGTATTACTGTTGATCTCTCTCTTAATATCCACCAAGATTTACTATATATACATATATCTAGAAGCTCCTATGTTGGGCACATATATGTTTACAAGGTTTATATTCTCTTGTTTGATTCATCACTTTAGTATTATGTAGTGACTCCTTTTGTCTCTTGTTAGGATCTTTGTTTTGAATCCTATTTTTTTAGATTAAGTATTGATACTCCAGCTTTTTGTTGTTGTTTCTATTTGCATGAAAATTTTTTTTCTTCCTTTCACTTTCAGTCTGTGTGTATCTTTTTTTTTTCCAAGTAGGTCTGCTGTAGACAGCATATATATGGGTCAAGTTTTCTTATTCATGCAGCTACCCTAGGTATTTTGATTAGAGAACTTAATTCATTTACATTTAAGGTTATTATTGATATGTACTTATTTATTGCTATTTTATTCTTTGTACTTATGTTCCTCTCTCTATTTCCCTTCTTCTTCTTTTTTTTCTTGTTCTTCTTCATTTTCTTCATGTAGGCCCTTTGACATTTCTTATAATACTGGTTTGTTGGTAATAAACTACTTTAGCTTTTCTTTTCTTTTTTTTTGGGGGGGGGTTACTTTAGTCTGGAGAGCTCTTTATTTTGCCTTCAATTTTTCATAGTAGCTATGCCGGATACAGTAGTCTTGTTTGTAGGCCCTTGCTTTTCATCATTTTGAGTATTTCATGGCAGTTGCTTCTAGCCTAAAGTGTTTCTGTTGAGAAATCAGTGGATAGCTTTATGGTAGCTACCTTGTCAGCAATTAACTGTTTTTCTCTTGCTCCTTTTAAGATTCTTCTTTTGCCTTTAAATTTTGCATTTTAATTATGAGGTGTCTTGGGTAGGCTTCTTTTGAGTTTATCTCGAGAGGGACTCTCTGTGTTTCCTGAACTTGGGTGATTTTTTTTTTCATCAGGTTAGGGAATTTTTCAGCCACTATTTCTTCAAAATAAGTTCTCAATCATTTGGTCATCTCCTCCTCCTTCTGGTATACCTATAATGCAACTGTTGTTATGCTTGATGTTGTACCAAAGTCCCTTAAACTTTCCTCATTTAAAAATAAAATATTTTTTCTTTTTGCTGCTTTGCTTGGGTGTTTACTGTTATCTGGTCTTCTAAATTGCTGATTTGAGTCTCTGCTTCATCTAACCTGCTGTACATTTCTTTTAATGTATTCTTTATTTCAGATATTGTATTCTTCATGTCTTATGGATTCTTTTTTATGGTTTTTGCATCCTTTGTAATTCTTATTCTTTGTTTAAGTCCTCACTGAAATAATTTATTCTTTCCCTAAGGTCTTTGCACATCTATATAACTTGTTTTAAACTCTATATCTGGAAGCAGCCCAAATGTCCATCAGTAGTGAGTGGATAAAAAAGCTTTAGTACATTTACACAATAAAATACTACTCAGCCGTAAAAAAAGGAAATCTTACCTTCTGTGACAGCATGGATGAAACTGAACAGTATTATGCTAAGTGAAATAAGCGAGTCTGAGAAAAACAAGTACCATATGATTTCACTTATGTGTAGAATCTAATGAACAAAATAAACTAATAAACAAAATAAAAATAGATTCATAGATATGGAGAATAGACTAACAGCTGTCAGAGGGAATAATAGTTGCAGGGCTGAGTGAGAAAGGTGAAGGGATTAAGCAAAGAAAAAACACTCATAGACACAGACAACAGTGTGGGGATCACAGGAGGGAAAAGGGGAGTGAGGTGGAAGAGGTTAGAGAGAAGATAGATGGTGATGGAAGGAGACTTGACTTAGAGTGGGGAACACACAATGTGATATACAGATGATATAGTATAGAATTATATACCTGAAACCTGTATAATTTTATTAACCAATGTCACCTCAATTAATTTAATAAAAATTTTAAAAACCCTCACAAAAGTCTGCACCTGGTATCTTGAATGCTCCCATTTCACTTAATTTGGGGGGAGAGGGATTTCTCTTGGTCTTTCACTTGGGACACATCTCTTTGCCTCTCTATTTTGTCTCTGTGTATTAGGTAGATCTACTATGACTCCAAAACTTATTATGATGGCATTATGATGGAGATGTCTTATTGGGCTCAGTAGCATAATCTTCTGAATCACGTGAGCTTTGTACTCCAAAGATGTTTCATGTGGGTTATGTGCACTCTCATATTATAATTCAATCCTGGGTGCTGTTGGCCCTTTTGTGGGTAGAGTTAATCCTTCAGGATGGCTGACGATAAGGATAAACCTCAAGGCAGTGTTATTCCCAGCAGGGTCTGGTGCCTGCTGGAATCTCCCTTTGGATGTGCTGCTTATGTGGCTAGTAGGATTGAGCTCTGGTGTATTCTAAAGCCCACCACTGGTTGTGTTGGTACTGAGCCCATTTGGGCAGTGTTCAAGGTACAGGTCAATGCCTGACATTTTGTGTAACTGAACTTGGGTTACCTACAGAGAGCTACTATGTTATTTACTGTTTGTGGCTGTGAGCCTGTTGTGTGTGAGAAGGGCCAATCTATGTATAATGGTCAACTTGTTCCAGCTTAGACCTGGAGGCATATCTATAAAAGCTCTGCCTCCACTGGTCAGCTTCTCTGCCTCCCCTTGGGGTTGTTTGGTCTTCTTCTAGAGCCTTCCAAAGAAAGACTGTAGGTGGGCCCAGGATGGCCTGACTCACAGTCCCTTCCACAGGTCATGACCTTGATAAGGCAGGGTGACCCAAGTCAGGAGGACAAAGATAGTGGGTCCCCTACTTAGAGACCACACTGTCAGGCACTGAAGGAGGAGAAAGTAACCCTTACTCCACAGCCATCCCACTCAGTTTCTGCCAGAGTCTCCAGCTCTAACTCCCCCCAGGAGAAGCCTGCTACAGGTTCAGGTTGGCTGCACCCAGCTCTCTCCACTGAAGGAGAAAGCTCAGCATAGCTGAGCAACCAGGTCTTGAGAGGACAGATCAAAACAATCTTTTGTTGGGTGTGGTCTCAGCCAAAACTGCAAGAGGAGATCAAGCACTTCTCCCAGTCCCAGACAATAGCCTGCAAGGGAGACACACTCTGAATGTCCCAGCTCCTAGCGGCACTCCTATTCCCCCACAGAGCTGAATTCAGCAGGTCAGGACCCCTGCGACTTGGGAAGACAGAACAGTCTTCCATTGGGGGTGGTGCAAGCAAGCCTGTTGTAGGTTGGTAGGCACTTCTTCCTCTTCCTTGGCAAAAACCTCTAAGGAAAACATGCACCTGAGGTCCCAGCTCTGAGCAGCTCTCAGATCCCCCCACCCTCCCACCACTAGGACTGAACTCAGCAGCTGCTCCCCCACCCCCTGCTGCAGGACATGCAGGTTAAATGAGTCTACCATTGGAGGAACAACACAGGGGGACCTCACAGAAGAGAAAAGTGACCCCTTTCAATATAGTCACACAACCCAGCACCTGCCCATTTGATTCTCAGATAAAAGCCTTCCCAGGAGACTTGCTCTGAAAATTCCAGCTCTGCAAGGCACTCTGATTCCGGGACTGGACCCAGCAGGGGCAGGAGACAAAGAATGGAAGGGCAGGTCAAGTGACTTATCTGGTTGGGGATAGTGCTGTGTACTCAAGATAGGGGAAAATGGTTCCTTTTCCAAAGCTTCACAGTTCAATCACTGTTTGAGTCTCCACCAAGACTTTTCCAGAAAGAGAAAAAGAGTGCACCAGAGGTCCTTGCTAAATGCAGCCAGCAGACCCCTCTGCTAGACCTGAGCACAACAGAGTGGTGTTATCAATAGTTGGAGGACTCCCTAGGCTGATGCTGTAACAGTAGGAGTGTTCAACCCTGGTAAGGTGGTGTCTGGGTCTGTAGCAGGTGGACTGAATCCCCATTGATTTTTACCACCAGATGCTATGTGGTCTCCTCTTTCCATTTCTGTCACTCTGGATCAGTGATTCCTGTGTGAGGTTGAGACCACATGCTCCTAGGAAGAGAGAGTTTTGCAAAGGAGTTATCCCTCTGGTTGCTCAACTGTTGTAAGCAAGTGTAGGGCCAGCACATGTCTGTGTCCTTCTTACCAGTCTCTATGTGGCTTCTTCTGTAAATCTATGGTTGTAAGATGTCAGTTCAGCTTGTCTTCAGTTGGTTATTCAGGTTGGTTGCTCTCTAATATCACTGTAAATCCATTTTGGCTCTAGGAGCAGGTGAATGTAGATTTCACCTACTCATTAGCCATCTTGGAATCTCTGTTCTCTTTTCTTTATAAAACCTAGGAAATCAAGAATTTCTTCTAGCTTATTAAACAGAGTACCTTCAGACTCTTCTGTGTTATGTGTGAGTATATTTTTCTTTACCAGTCCACCTAAATTTGAGCATAGATATGGAGTGCCTGGGGGAAAACCACAGAAGTTTAACGAGTCATTTTAATACCATATTTCCCATATTTAGGATTAACATCTGGAATGGTTAGGCTCCCATAAACCATGCCACCCGCCCTAATGATTCAAGTCAAGAGAGATCCCACATAACTCAGGCACTACTCATGATAACCATCAACAACTGTCTCACAGAGTGCTGGAGAGCAGTATTTATCATTTAGTATTTGAACCTTGTATGGCCAGGGACCTCCACCATGATAGCCATTCACATGCAGGTTCCCATTAAGTTTGGGTAGATGGTAAAGAAACAGTGGAGACAAAAAATGGTGGGCTATTCCTTTATTCAAGTCTCATACCGGCCGACAAGCAAACACACAGGGAAAACACTTCCTTCTTCATTCAGAGCTCACAAACCTACTGACACATTTTCCGGTTCCACAACCAGAAGAATCTTTTCCAGTTTTTTCTAGAATCAAAGGCCACACAAGTCCCAAAACCCCTCCCCTCTGGTTCCCCATCTGCCAACATGGCTTCTTACTCTGCAAAACTGGCTTCTCTCTCTCCCTGCCATCTTGGCTTCCTCCCCTGACAAACTGGCTTTTCTCTCAGCATTCTACATTCATTCTGCTCTCACTCCACAAACAAATAGCTTCTTCTTTTCTTCCTTCCTCTTCTTCCTTTAAGACTGGTGCAAAAATCTCTCCTCCAGAACCATTAGCATAACAATGGCCCTACCCAAGCAGGAAGGTAATTAGCAATTTCTTAGATCACATACCTGGTGCTGCCCAGTACCATTTTTAACAATAAAAGTGAGCAAACTCAAAAAATAAATTTTGCAAACTTATTTGCCCAACAAACCCCTTATATATAAGAAATGTATGCTGTCATGGCTTGTTCAGACTACTGTATCTCCACCATCACAAATTCACCTTTTAGTTTCTTTCTTTCTGTAAGTACAGTTCTTAAAGGCAGCTGATGTGTTCTCACTTTAGTTGGAAGAGAATGCTGCTCAAAGAGGTTAATACAGAGTGCAGTGGAGATAATTCTTTACATCTTTACATTCTATAAATATGCTCAGAGTAAGGAACATAGTTGTAAGGCCAGGAGCCGCCATCGTGGCCATTCACATGCAGGTTCCCATTGGATTTGGGCAGACGGTAAAGAAATGGCGGAGTCGGAGGATGGTGGGCCATCCTATTTATTGGTATCTCACCAAGACAGGCAAACCACAAAAGAAGACAAGGGAAAAGCATAAAACCAGCCTTTCCCATGAAGGGCAAAGGATTAGGGAAGTCCCTGCAATCATGATAGCAGGAACTGTGTGTGCAAGCTCTTGGTCTGTCCCACTTTATAATGCAGAAAACCAAAAACCCTTAATCCAATATACAAATAAGGAAGTCTCTGATACAAAGTCACTTATCTGAGTCATAATGAGATTCCTTGTGAGAGTGCACCACCCAGATCATACAATCAGTCAAGGGTGTTGGGAAAAGCTTAGTCTTAAAACTAAACCTTAGGCTACAACGACCCTGCCTGCTTATAGCCTGTCCCCCACACCCAATATAAATCACAAGCGAGCAAACATATATATCATATTTACAAACTTATTTGACCAACAATAGTGTAAATGTATCCCCCCAAAAAAACAATAAAAATTAGAATGAACTAATCAATGCTGTTTATGGGCACCTACCAACTGTCCTGCAAAGTACACATAGAAGTATAAATGGACAAATGAAATATGTGTATATATATTTATATATACTAGAAGTTTAAAACATAGTCACTCTTCTTCACTTGCTTGTAATCTAGTGGAGAAGCAAAATTTATCCACTTGAAATAACAAAAATATAATGAACTTTTTGGGCAGATAAAATGTATTATGCTCACTTTGTTAAAAATGGCGCCACTGCCCACGTGGAGGCTGTTGCCCAGATGATATTAATGTGTGTCTCTGTGGGCAGGCAGGATCGTTGTAGCCTGGGGCTTGGTTTTGGGATTAAGCCTTTCCTACCCTTTTTGATGTGGGGTGGTACAATTCCATCATGCCTCAGAGAAGTGACTGTATTAGAGACTTCCCTATTTTATATATTGGATTAAAGGTTTTGAATCTACACTATAAAATGGGGGCAGAATGAGAGCTTGCTCTCTTGGTTCCTGGGATGATTAGCATGAGAGAGCAGAGGGAGCAGAGCAGAGAGCAGAAAGAGGCCATGTGGCCAGGAGAAGCAGCCAAGACGGTGGAGTGCTGAGTGAGATGCCAGTTTGTGCAGAGTTTGTATCTGGGATAAGGAAGGAGATGGGGAACTGAGGAGAATAAGTCTGGTGAGCTAGAAACCTTTGATTCTAGGAAACTCGGATAAGTCAGTGGCTTTGTGAGCACTGAATGTGAGTGGGTTTTGGAGCCCAGTGTGTGTTTTTACTTGCCCGCTGGGTGCAAGCTAGAATTAAAGAAAATAGCCTATCAGTTTTTGGCTCCATTGTTTCTTTACCGACTGTCTGAATCCAATGCGAACCTGCATAGGCCAGGCTGCTGTGATGGTGGCCCTGGCCCTGGCTTCTGGCTTTACAGAACTCTTTTACTTATACTAAGTATTAATGACATTCAAAAAGGAAGACTAGGTTGTGCTATATTGTTATCTAGTCACCTTTGATTTTCCTATCAATGTTGTTCAAAAGTAATCCTTGTGGTCAACGTAAGCAATTACTAAGAAATCACCTTACTTATTTAAACTGCCAGAGCAGAACCCTTCTCAGTAAAGCTAAAACTAAAGATATCACCAAAACTCTGAAGCTAGGTCACTTGTATTCATGTTTTGACTCTTTTAGATATGTGATCTTGGCCCCTCTCTGGGCCTCAGTTTCTATAGTTATAAAGTGAGGTATTTCTAGAATATTCCTCAGGATTACAGTGAGGATTAAATAATTTCATATTATTGCTGACACAGTGCCTTGTGATAAGCACAATGTAAGTATTTGCTATTTGAGTGTCTAACAACAACACAGCTGACCTTCCCTGAGACAGCAGTATAATTTGGGAATGACAGAACAGCAAGGTACCTTGCAACTGGAAATCCAAGAAAGCTGAATGAAAGAATACAAACCAAGCAGAATGTACGTAGTGTGAGCAGGCCCAGAAGGCAATGGTGTGAAAAATTGGCCAGATCTTCCCATTTCTTTTAGTGAGGAAATGGTTATCACAGAGAGTTAAGAAGACTTCACATCCACAGGCTACAACTTAGGTCAAAATACTGCAACTGTGTCTCAGTGTGCTATTTTTATGGCCAGCTGCTTTTCTGTCTGAAGTCTCTGTCAGCCAGGGGAGGCCCTGAAGTTCTCTTGGGGATCAATTTACTCAATATCCTGAGATTTTTCTGAGTTAATCATCGGAGCAGCACTGTAGGAAAGTAGACACAATTAACATATTTCCTTAAATCATTCAGCTATTAGTTTCGTTTTTCTTCACCAGGAAATGTTGTGTTCCCTTCCCTCCTGATGAAAAGTCAGAAAGTTCACACTTGCATCTGCAGCTAGAAGAGAGTACCCTTGAGATAATAGTCTCATGTCATATTTTACATTTTGGTAATGTTTCGTACATTTTTCCAGATACTTTTACACATATTGTTTTCAAATGTCTATTTATTTGTTTATTGGCAAAAAAATGTTTATTCAAGAATATGTACAAATATTTTAATTTACATATCATATTACAATGAATCAATACGGAGTCAAAATTGTATAATTACACACCCATAAAAATTCCATATGTCACCCCAGAATAATCAGTTTCTGTACAAAGATTTACAAATGTCCAATGTACGTGTAATTCTCTTCAGTATGGTACTGAGTTCAGAGGCTCTGCCCGAATATCCCCCCAATCAAGCGCTGAATCTGTTTCTTCATCAATTTCTCCAATGACTGCAACATTGTCACCTCCTACAATGTATAACCCTAAGACCACTTGTTCTACTCCTTGTGAACTCGTTCATGGATTTCATTCAAAATCAAATTAATGGTCTGGTCAAAACCTTTCAGTGTTCCCACTATCATTCTCCGGTCAGAGGTAACAACAGCAACAATCCGGTTGATGTAGTTCTCCAGAGCGGACGTCACGGCGCTGGCCCCAACCAATGTTTTTATCTGATCGCCTTTTTACAGCAAAGATGTTATTGATTTCAGTTGAGCTGACCCTCAATCTCATTCTCTTTCTAATCTTCATGACTAAAAACTTCAACTTTCACAACTACTGCAAAAACCACAAAGAATAGGGCTTTAAGTTACTCGGAGAGAAGTTCCTTACCTGATTCTCATTCATTTATATTTCTCCCAGTTATATTTGCATCCAAAAGGAATGAAAATAGTTATTTATTCTGTATTTCTCCCAAATCCTTGTACCATAAGGGAGAGTCCCAAAGTCTGATCAATGAACACACAACTTAAAATGATATGATCTGTCCCTATGAACGTCCTTTTCATTACTTCTGGGATCCTAGTTCGTCTTGCATAGCTGATAGATAACTACTACCATCCCCATCTCCCAGACAAGGGGGGGAATTTCCCATAATCAAAGTACAAAGAGCAAGTACCAAGAGTTTTTCTAAACTGGTAGAAAATGCAAATACTTCATTTTCTTATTAAGTAATGGCTTTATTCATGCATTCAACAAAATGTTTGCTAAGAACTTAATAATGAGATATGCTCTGGAACAGGTGCTGGGAAACCAGATTTAAAAGATAATAAAATAAAGTAAGTAAAATAAAATAAAATATATCTGATCTCAAAGAGTTTATGTCCAGTGGGAGATTATAAATTCTCTGGGATAGCTAAGGAAGGCTTCCTGGGGAGTAATACAACATACAAACGACCCAGATTTTGTAGCAACACGAAACATTTGAGAAAGAGGAAACATCTGTTTCCGCTGAAATGTCACCAGGGCCATTGCAAGTTATCCAGGGACAGGGTGGAAAATGGGGGTTGAGAAGAATTAGTGCTTCTCTTCCTCCATCCACAGATATTTTTATGGAAATGAACTCAGCATTGAGACACTTTGAAGGGAAAGAAATATATACAACAGGCAAGCTGGAGGTAAATGGATGGGACAGGAGGAGGTTCCGTTCATCTTCACCCTTCCTATTCTGGGAAGAAATGCCCGAGGCAAGTCTGTATGCCCACCTCACTATCTCCTTCAGCCCAACAAACATTTCCCCATTCACTGAAGAGATTAGGCAGATATCAGTAAGTTTAGGTGATGAGAGAAAGGATACAAATAAATTATAAGAGAGATGAGGACCTGGTCAGGGGCACCACAGAGCAAGGTAGATACAAACAGACAGGAAGAGGTGCAGAATATTATTTTTGCTTATTTTTCCCTGAGCTGAATGACTCTTATTGACAGGAATGAGATAGGAGTTGAATAGCTCTCTTCGTTTGTTTGACAGTAGAAATAAAAACCACAGATTATCTAAAATCTCCTCTTGGCTTTCTTTTCCAACTTCACCACCCACTGTAAAGAGCTATAGCATTTCAGAACTGGAAAGGAACTTAGAACTCATCAAATCCAAGTAGGTCAAGATAATTTCATTTCATTTAACTAACATAATATCCCTGGGAGGCAGAGAACATAGGAACATAGATGAAGAAGGTAAGGCACTGAGAGGCTTCATACAGATCTCAGAGCTAATATATATGGCAAGGATCCTTGAGTCCAGTGTCTCTTCTTCAGTGACATCTACATAACAGATCATATTTTACTCTCCTAAAACACTCCTCAGAGACACTTTGCCAAGCTCAAAAACAAATAACAACAACAAAAAAAACCTTTAAACAAATGCAAATAAAACAAAAAGTAAGGAGTGGGAGGAGGAAGCTATCTTTGGTCTAGTAGCTTATACAACAGGATGTGTTCCAAAAACGTCTTAACTTGCTTTCTGCTCCTATCCTTGTTTATTGGGATGAATTGTCCAAGTCATGTAATTTCCCCAAGCCCGACAGAAATAACAGTACTGCCAGACAGAAAAAACAGTACTGATCACCAGGATGCTATGAGTAATACAAATAAGCAAAATAAAAGACACGAAGGCATAAAAAAAACTATAAAGTCATGGATTCAGAGAGAGACCTTGGCAGGTAATCTAGCTTTGAAATACAGAATTAGGCAAAATATACTCCTTCTGCCTTGGCATCTAACAGATACTTGAATACACTTGTATTTATATCTCCAGAACACTTTATCACACATTTGGAAAGAATGCAGCATAGAGAGAGATCTGCTTCTACTGTTCCCTTCTGCTCCGGGGCTCTTTGCTCAGTCCAAGAAGCAGGGTTGATGGGTCAACAGAAGTCACTGTGAAATAAGGTAAAATTTATTCTTGGACATTTCATCCATTCCCATTGTTCCCACAACCCCCACTCCCACTGCCTAGCTTACTCCCCACTATTTTTTGCCATATTCACTAAGTGTCTTTATGCTATTTATGATGATCCAAGATTACACTTAAATGACAAGGGATGTCCTCTCCCAAGAAACTGGTTCCATTTCTCTCTAGACCTATGAAAGTAGTAACTAACCCATAAAGTCCATATATATATTCCTCTACAAACACCTGTGGAACCCTGTTATTTTTTAGGTGCTAGCTTCAGTTTATAGACAGTCTTCTCACACCTCAAAAAGTCTTAACTATTGTGAAATACAAGTAGGTTCCAAAAGACGAAAGTGATAGAAATGTCAGATATACAGAAGGCCATTGTAATCTAGTATTTACAACCCCTAGAGATTGAGAGGGCAGCAACCCACTTGGGACAAGGCTGGTGTATACATAGCTGAGCAGAAGCAGGATCTGACAGTGGCCTTGACAGTCCTGTTCTCTGGCCAGCTGCCAAGCCTAAGCTTTCATCATTGGACACATGAGCATATGGGAAGTTCAACACTGGCAGCCACCATAAAGCCAGAGGATAAGAGTGGCCAGAAGATATTGATCTGACTCTGAAAGAAAGAGAATTGGTGGGGGTGGAGGAAAGCTTGTTCCCTCCATGCACAAAAGACAAACAGTTCTTTTTACAAAAATTAGAATAAGGTCTGAGGCGCACATGTGACCTCAGATTGAAGACCAGTTAAGTGTTTACAGATTTTCTCACTGATGTTCAGAAAGATTCTCCATTCAGTTGAAGCGGCATGTCTTCAACTCTCACAGCACTTGTTATGAATTAACCAGACTGCCTTGTTACCATCTGAAATTCTATAACAAGTATTTTTCAGGCTTGGCCGGCATTCTAAGAACAGCAAAATTCTCACCACTGCAAAATCCAAGGAAATCAGAATATGAACCCACCGTTGATATATTTTCTTTTGACATACACAATTTTACTGAAATTGCTGACATAGAATATGAAATGCAAAGGTGTTTTATCTGAAAATTATACAAGGACTTATGGCTTCAGGACAGTCCATTATACCTCTTTTGCTATAATGCCATATTACCTATTGCTTCTGAATTCACTATGTTCTTACATCTAGAAGCCCTTTTGAAAAGGTTCAAACTAACAGAATAGAAAGCCCAGAAATAAAACCACATATATATGGTCAAATAATTTTTGATAAAGGGGCCAAGAACACACAATGGAGAAAGGAAAGCCTCTTCAACAAATGGTGCTGGGAAAACTGGAAAGTCACATGCAAAAGAATGAAACTCGACTACAGTTTGTCCCCTTGTATTAAAATTAATTCAAAATGGATCTAAGACCTGAATATAAGCTTGAAACAATAAAGTACATAGAAGAAAACATAGGTACTAAACTCAGGGACCTTGGATACAAAGAGCACTTTATGAATTTGACTCCAAAGGCAAGGGAAGTGAAGGCAAAGATAAATGAATGGGACCACATCAGACTAAGAAGTTTTTGCTCAGCAAGAGAAACTAAAAACAAAACAGACAGCCAACTAAATGGGAGATTATATTTTCAAACAATAGCTCAGATAAGGGCCTAATATCCAAATATACAAAGAACTCATAAAACTCAACAACAAACAAACAAATAATCCAATAAAAAAATGGGAAGAGGACATGAACAGACACTTCTCCCAGGAAGAAATACAAATGGCCAACAGATATATGAAAAGATGCTCATTTTCATTAGCTATTAGAGAAATGCAAATCAAAACTACAATGAGATACCACCTCATGCCTGTTAGATTAGCTATTATCAACAAGACAGGTAATAACAAGTGTTGGAGAGGCTGTGGAGAAAAAGGAACCCTCATCTGCTGTTGGTGGGAATGTAAAGTAGTACCACCATTATGGAAGAAAGTATGATGGTTCCTCAAAAAACTAAAAATAAAACTACCTTATGACCCAGCAATCCTTCTACTGGGTATATACCCCCAAAACTCAAATAAACTGGTACATAAAGACACATGCAGTCCCATGTTCATTGCAGCATTGTTCACAGTGGCCAAAACACGGAAACAACCAAAAAGCCCTTCAATAGATGATTGGATAAAGAAGATGTGGGACATATATACTATGGAATATTACTCAGCCATAAGAAATTATGACATCGGATCATTTACAACAACATGGATAGACCTTGATAACATTATACTGAGTGAAATAAGTAAATCAGAAGAAACTAAGAACTGTATGATTCCATAAATAGGTGGGACATAAAAATGAGACTAAGAGACATGGACAAGAGTGTGGTGGTTACAGTGGGGGGTAAGGAGAGGGAGGGAGTGGGGGGAGGGTAGGGGCACAAAGAAAACCAGATAGAAGGTGACAGAAGACAATCTGACTTTGGGTGATGGATATGCAACATAATCAAATGTCAAAATAACCTGGAAATGTTTTCTCTGAACATATGTACTCTGATTTATTAATGTCACCCCATTAAAATTAATAAAAAAGGTTCAAACTATACTCCCCAATATACCCCCTTTTCCTTTATTATTTACTTTGTAATTGTGCACCAATGCCCAATGTGCGAATTGCTTCATTTAGTACTGCAGCTAGCAGTATCTCTATTCCTGAATTTCTAAAACATCTACCCAGACCTATGTCTCAGTCAGTGAGCAAAAATATTATGGACTGCTTGTAGATCTTTGCTTGCTAGGAAGATACATGAGATGGAAATTCGCAAATTGCAATTGTACTTTAGAGTGTCTGGTGAAATTATTTTGGATCCTTGATGTATGGGAAAGTGGTTTGGATGGCTGGCCAGACCAGACATTGTGTATGCTCATACCAGGGCAGCCAAAGCAATTCACTGACCCATTCCAGACCATTGGGGGAAAAATTGCTTAATTAGGGAAGTCTCTATTTCTGAAGGCTGGGTGATTTAAATGCTCAGTGGAGAAGGTTATTGGTCAGTTGATAGGTCAGCCATGGTCTGAAGACTTTTTCTCTTAACATAACAATTTGTCTTCAGACTGTTTAAAACCTCCAGTAGACTTAAGCTAGCCAAATATTTAGTGGTTTTGTGAAGTTTGGGGTATTCATATCAACTGCAGTTCTTCAGAAACCCATTTAAAATGTTGTTTCTTTTCCATATGGTTTTCTAAAAGGGAACTGGGGATTACAAATTTAAGATTGTGACAAAAAAGAATGTTCTTTGTAACTATTTCCATACTTTCTAGGCTTTTTAAATGAACTTGATTTATATTGTGCCAAGAATGAATACCATGTTTATGATTAGTATTGTGATTTAAATATATTATATATGTATATATTATATTATATATTATTCATTATATATTTATTTATTATATATTATATATTTATTTATTATATATTATATAAGGTCTACCAGAAAGTTCTGTTCGTTTCTATCACAACAAGTTTTGACATGTAAGCACATGTTTATTTGGCGCATGTGTGCCTCTCTATTTTTATCACTTAATGTATACATACTGACGTAGCAAATGAACTAAAACAAAGTTGATTCACATTAGTCTTATGTGTGAAGTGATAGTGTACCCATGGCTACTGATAAAGTTCATTTACGCCACTGTAATTTTTACAAATTTCAACAAGGAAGAAATGCTACAGAAGCATGTTTGTCACATGCACCATATTCCCCGGACTTAGCACCCTCCAACTATCACTTGTTTTTGTCCTTATAAAATTTTTTGAAGGGCAAAAAATTCAAAAATGAAGAAGATATCAAACAAGCACTGGTTCAATTTTTTGCATCAAAAGATAAAACATTTTTCAAAAATGGGATATACAAATTGCCCTCACGCTGGCAAGAAATCATTAATAATAATGGCAATTATATTATTTAATAAAGTTTATTGACAGTAAGAAAAATTTGTATTTTGTTTTATTCCAAAAATGGACAGAACTTTCTAGTAGACCTTATATATATTATATGCATTATGCATATTATATATATTATAAATATCTATATATATAATATATAAATATAATATATATTTATTCCCTTGGCAACTGGAATACTGTTTTTACACTATGTGGTAGGCTTTTGGTTTCAATCTTTTACTGTGATTTAAAATTTGATTGACTGATTCCATAAATGAATCTTGAAAGATAGATCATCCAAGTTTCATCTTAATACTCTCAAAGCATGTTTAGGACAATCCCAAAGCCTGTTTGCAAAGTTGTTCTTCGTCTACCTCATTGTCCCATTATGTATGCCGAGAACACCACTTTGTCTTAGATTTTTAAACTCTTGGGGCTGTAACTTTACCCATTTTCATGAATTTAACTCTATAAGACACGCCAAATAATGACCCTTTTGAGAAGTCTGAGTCCTTGCCAAGTCCATGGCTCTCTTTGGGATGGTTCTTCATCTATAAATTACTGTACTTTATATTCTGTGGTTCTCCTACCTACCTCCCTACACTGGCTGCAGCTTCTCTAGCCAAAGAATATGTGCTTAACCCAAACACAGTCATCCATAGGTGGGCAAGGACCAGGAAGGGGTCTAGCTAGAGAACTCTGTTCAACGAAATAGTAAAATGACTAATTCTGTCTGATTTCTCACTTGGATTCTGACTGAGAGGTGTACAAAGTCACTGTCAGTATGGAAAAAGAATTTGAGAGAAAGATAAAGGAAAGTAGAAGGCACAATAAGGGGCAGGAGCCGGAAAGCAGCAGAAAAATAGAGAATAAAGCAGGGAAGAACTGAACCATGGACAGACAGAATATCATTGGGGTTGTCATGCATCATCAAAGCTGCAAATTGTTAAAGATACTCCTTCATTCGTCCTTGTTCCCTAGGGCTCCATCAGTTTGGCAACTGAATTGCTCAGACTTGTCCTTGTCCTCCTTACAACACATCTGTGTCACACCTGGATATGACAGTCAGACTTTTTCAAGTTTCCCATAAATAATAATGGAACCTTAAGTAAATAATCCATTAACTATAAAATCAAACACCTATTCCGCAGACAGATATTCTGACAGATTTTATGAGGACAACAAAGATGAACATCTATAATTACTGCTGTCAATATTACACAGCGTTGATAGAGACAGTGAAGGGTTAAAAGTGGGCACCCTGGACGGTCTGCTTTCAAATCTTGCCCCAACATCACTAGCTGCATGACTCCTGGCCAATTATTTAACCTTTTTGTGTCTAGGCTTCTTCATCTATAAAATGGGACAACACTCTAAAACATACCTTGTCAGGTATCTGAGGTCATTGTGGAAACGGGAAGAATTGGGGGGATCAGAAGCAACTCTGTATAAACCTATTCCTCATGAAAAGACAGTCTGCACACTAACCCAGGCAGTGTGGTTAAGGACTTACACCCAGATTCCAAGGCAACTATACATAGAACAGATACCACTCAGTGCCCTTGATTCTTGGCACGGAAGATCCCCCCTCCTCTCACTGGTCACTCACATGCTAGGGAAGGAATTTGGCTCCCCTGCTTTCTCATTTTCTCTTTGCTCTTCTCTTTGCCAGACATCTGCTACATATACTGCTCTGGTGTCTGCTTCACCTTTCCCTGTATGATCTTGTTCTCCCCCTTTCTCATCCCTCCTCATACTTTTTTTTTACAGGAAAGAACCAGGGGCAATTTCCTTTACAACATATGTAACCACACAAAACATACATTTCCCACTTGGCTCTGGTATGTTCGTGAGTCAATCAAGACCATCTGCGCTTACATATCCAATATCCCCCAGTCCACCCCACTCCCTAAATCTAATCCTTTCTGTGTAATTTAACAGGGTATTTGTGCTACAAAGCCCTTAATAATTTTTAAACAAAATTGCCTTAATACATAGCAATTGCTAAATGCAATACGGAAATATTTATTTCTCTTGCCAGCTATAGATTCCAGAGTCTGCGGCTGCTTTGCACAACTTGCAGAACTCTATGTGATGCAAACCGTAAAAGACATGTTTCTTAAAAGCTACTCCTTTGGGTAGTCTAGCAACCCATCACATTCAATTCTACAAGAAATGAACATTGCAAATTATCAACAAGTTAATTGCCCAGTGCAAGAACCCAAGCCAGAGCTATAATGTTTAATTTCCCCTTGACCCTTCTGTGACTGACATCTGATAGGCAATATTGAGTCTTTCCTATGGCACCTGATTTCCAATTGTTGATTTGTGCTTATCATCACGGCAAAACACTCTTAAGCATAAGTTCTTCTGACAGATAGAAATCCAGTTGGAAAATAATATCATGAGAGCATCCTGGAATATGTAATATGGTCACATAACTGCAGTCATGTATATGCACTGAAGATAAAAAATAATTTTTGTAACCCTATACTTACAAAACTATTTAAGTGTTCATGGATTTTCCAGTGGATTTGGAACTATCTAAATAGTCATTCTTGCAGGAATTCTTAAAACCCCACAAATTTGCCATTTGCTCCAATGAATCTTTGAAATATTTTGAGTCTTGCCAGATTATCTAACAAATGTTGGTTGAACCCTTTGTTGTATGCAGTACACTTGGATAAATTCTGTAGAGAATGTAACATTAGATAAGATACACAGTTGGGTTCCCAAGAAACTTAAAATCTAATAGAAGAAATAAGACATGCATACATGTGTTAGGCAAATTGATAGCCATTCAATGTGCTTACTCTCAAATCTCTGAAACCTGTAAATATGTTACCTTATATAGCAAAAAAGACTTCACAGATATAATTAAGGTTAAGAACCTTGTGATACAAAAGATTATCTTGTATCATTTAGGTGGATTCAATCTAATTTTATGATTTCTTAAAACCAGAGAAACTTCCCCACCTATAGCCAGAGGAAGATGTAAATAATTAAAGATGCAATGTTGATGGCTTTGAAGATGGAAGGGACCATGAGCCAAGGAATATTGGTGGCCTCTAGAACCCAGAAGGGGCTAGGAAGTGAATTTTCCCCTAGATCTTCCAGAAAGGAATACAGTCCTCACCACACCTTGATCTTAGCTGAGTGAGAGCCATGTGAGATTTCTGACCTTTAGAACTGTAAGCTAGCAAATTTGTGTTGTATTAAGTCACCAAATTTGTGGTTATGTGTTGTAGTAGCAATAGAAACTAATATAATACATAATTTTGATATAAGTTAGAAAGTGTAAATTCTTATAGAAGAGATATAAAGTAAATGGGATTTTTTAAAAAGAGAGACAGAGAGAGTCAGAGAGAGGGACAGACAGAAAGGAAGGGAGAGATATGAGAAGCATCAATTCTTTGTTGCGGCAACTTAGTTGTTCGTTGATTGCTTGTTCATTGGTTGCTTTCTCATATGTGCCTTGACCAGGGGCTTCAGTAGAGTGAGTGACCCCTTGTTCAAGCCAGTGACCTTAAGCTCAAGCCAAAAACCTTGGGCTTCAAGCCAGTAACCTCTGGACTCAAGCCAGTGACCATGGGGTCATATCTATATAATCCCATGCTCAAGCCAGTGACCCTGTGCTCAAGCCGGATGAGCCCACACTGAAGCTGGAGACCTCAGAGTTTTGAACCTGGGTCCTCCATATCCCAGTCCAATGCTCTATCCACTGCACCATGGCCTCGTCAGGCTAAATGGAATTTTAGATGAAGGTTAGCATGAGAAAATTGACTATCTTTATCTTCTATCTTAACTTTGTCATTCTTGACTCCAGACTTGTATACTTTTAGGATTTGTAGCAAATAACATCCATATCAAAATATCATCATAATGCCCTCCCCATCTTCTTGAGAACTGTGCAACACAGAATTGTGGAGATTATATAAATTTCTACAAAATGAAAAGATGGCAAAACTGGCTAATCCTGAATTCATCATAGTCCACACCCAGGAGGAAGTTTTCAAAGCTATGATTAACATAGCCAAAAGTAAATTTTAGGGTCACAATAACAAATTCGTGATAGAATTCTAGTGAAAGCATATGCCATGCTATCTAAAAAAAAAAATATATATATATATATATATAATTTAAAATAAGTATTCTTATAGCAGTCCTGGAGTCAGATAGCCACTTTAGCAAGATGAAGAAATGAGGTTCAAGTAGTAACTCCTTTGCTATAGTCTGCATGCTGAATAAAGAAAAAAGTTGGAATTGCTAAAATGTCTCTAACTAAATGGAAAAGATAAACTATATCAAAAGGAGGAAAACAATAGAATCTGAATGGGATTCAGTAGAAATATTACCTTATGTTTGTTCATGCACATTTATACATGATTACACTTAACACTTATCACAATGTGGTAAAGGTCTTATTATCCTTGCTTTACTTGTTGAGGAATCCCAGAGGTTCAATGACTAGTTATTAAATATCAGTGTTCCTACTTAAATCAAGAAGTAATTAGAAGTAATGGGTATACTCTTATTTTGTGAATACCATCCTAGAGAAAGATACTACAGTATGGGTCTCTGGAAGACAAAGGCTGTGGATTTTTAAAATACCACTACATGCCCAGCACTTACCATAATACCTATATCTATGAGGGCCTCAGCAATGATAGTGAAGTGAAAGAATGCAGTCTGGTAAACAGTAGTCCTCTCTTTAGGCCTCATTACCAAACAAAACACAAGAAAGTACACATTTTGACAAAATCCTCAAGTGAGTCTAGGCAGTTTTTAAACTTTTGGGACATATCTGAATCACCTATAAAGCTTTGAAAAATTCAGACACCTGGACATATTCTACATCTAGACTTGCCATTGTAGGATGCTTATTGTAGGATGCCTGTTGCAGGGGACTATAGTAGCCCCTCTTTGGGATAAGTTTCACTACGTATTTTTTAATTTCATTGAAACACAGGTTTCAGGACATCACAGAGCAGAAAGATAATGGTTTTGCTCTTTACTTTTTCCCCCCTATTATAAAAGATATTAAGTAATAAACAAATCATGCTCCAAAATTACATGAGTGAATGCAGTTCTGGATTGTGAGCAGACCTAGTTTCCCTAGTAATTGGGTGCACCCAGAGGAATTTTGTTCATAGTTGACAAACTCCGTTGGTGAAAGGAGAACAGTAGGCAACTGAAAAACTGTTCTTGTGTTGGAGAAGCTTACAGACTTATACATATAGCCAGAAATGGAAAGTTCATGAGAATGTTGTACCATAACCTGCTTACCTAATTCTTTACTGGGAGGTCCTTGTTTTTACTCTCTTATCTAATAAAAACCTAAAACAAGGAGCTCTCATAATTCTAAATAGAGTTGAAGTTTCAATGGGAACTCTGTTAACATAGCACTATCTCCTATGCTGTAGTATGTAGTTTATTTTCAGCCAAAGGGGCACAGAGTTCTGGGGTGATCTAAGAACAATGGCCATAGTTTATTGAACCCATCTGTTTTCTTAAAAAAGATGAAATTGTTACCTGATGGTGTGCAGGGTTCTCTTAAGTCTATCTCAGGCAGATGTGCAGACACACAGATTTTTTGAAAAAAGGTTCATAGGTCCTTTGGATGCACATCAGAATTGATGACCAGTGTTCTATAATCAAAACCCCTGGTCCCCACATAGGTGAATTGTGGCCAACCTTTCATTGATTCATCACAGAAAGATGTAAGTCTTAAATCCATACACCCCAACTGTCTTGATGAAGCCACTCTTCTTAGTTCTCTTAAATAAAAACAAATGGAACTGGTGAAATCTAAGAAAGGAAATATTATATAAAATATATAAACTTTTAAAATTTTCATTAAAAAGCATTGATGTAATAACAAATTATTTTAAATGGTCTAATGGTAGAATTTTCTTAAAAAGATAAAAACAAATGTTCCTGTAGCCCTTTTTCAAGACAGTCCTAACAATGAGGTCAGTTAAGCAAAGTGGCATTTTTCCTTGGAATTCATCGAGGTATTCAGCTCATAATTGGCTGTGGCATTTGGGAAAATATGGGGGAAGAAACTTGGCTCTTAGAAAGGAAGAAAAAATGATCTCAATGCCCCAGAAGTTCCCTTTCAAACTCCAGATTTACAGTGGGAAATTTAGAGTTAGAAATTCCAATAAAGAGAATATGTTGAAGCCACAGATTTCAAACAAGAGGAAAGGTCAAGGAGATGACTTTTAAAAGAAAGAAAAACTCTAGAAAAAAATAGTCTTAGCTAGTTGAATGGTCAAATAATCTAACTGAATCATAGGAAAGAATGATGTCATGTCTAAATGTTAAAATTGGGGGTGGGTGTCATCTGCTTATAATCAGATTACACATTTATTAAACAGAAGTGCATTAAAAGGATGCCACTCCCAATGAAATGTTTCACTTCTCAAGTTTCACATAATTCTTTATCGTATTCCTTTGTTAGATTCTGTCTTGCTCTTTGTATTTTCCTTGAAAAGATTGAGAATTATTAATAACTGCAATCCATTACTTGATCAAATATTTCAGGTATACCCACTATGTACCTGTCACTGTACCAAGGAATGTCATCAGTACTGCAAAATAAGTAAAACATGATGTCTACTCTTGAAAACTTAAAATATAATCACAGAAATAGAACTTATGCACATGAAGACTTTGAGTAACAGCTGTCTACATGATGCCAATTAAAAGTAAAATGTGATTTCTGGAACAGGAAGGAGTAATGCAGGCTAGGGTATTTTGGGACAGACCTTAGAGGGACGTTGAGCTTGATCTAGACCTTAATGCATGCAATGGGGGTGAGAGGCATTAAGTAAGAGTGTGAAATGAGCTCAGAGGCACCTAGTAGAAAGCCTGGAGCTTACAAGGAAATGAGTATATCTGCTTGACCTCTGGGCTTAAGACATATTTCAGGTTTGGGGCCCAAATCATGAAAAAAAAAAACTGTGGCACTATAGACTGAGTCTTAGTTTTGAGATAGAATTCTTATTTTGCTATTGTAACCTCGGCTTCCATCTGATATGTGTTAAAAAAAACACAAACCTGAACTTTTAGATTGACTTACTTGAAATGGCTCCTAACTTATTTCTACTTGAATATTGCTCTTCAGCCTCTGTGTTTCTGATAACGATTCTACCTCTGGCTGGGACCAGTCCCTCTTCCTGATGCAGGTCACTACCCAAACTGTTAAGGCACCCTCCACTTGAGAGTCTGTTGCTTCTTCTCACCTGAAGAGCATCATGTTGAGCGAGACACAGTACTGTTCTGCTCCTTTCTCTTCTCCTAGTGCCATCAGACAAGGCCGTGCAAGCACAACAGGCACCATGCTGTAGTCCTTAAGCCAGGAAGCACATTAGACAAAACCAAGGAGCTTCTAAAACCCTGATACTCACACCACTGAATCAGAATTTCTAGGGGTTGGAACCAAATATTAGCATTTGTTTTTAATGCTCTCAGGTGATTTCAATGTGCAGCCAGGGCTGAGAATTAAAGCTCTAAAACAGTCATCTTTGACTGGGCAGTAATGACTGTCTCATTCTAGGTCCCACAAAATGATCTGGAGAGAGGAGACACTTGCTGCTAGAGGTTCTGCAGCCCAGTTTAGGAAAGTAGAGACCCTCTTTAATATCTGAACCAGCCCTGATTGGCTCAGTGGTAGAGTGTCCATCGGGATTATGTATGTCCTGGGTTTGATTCTCAGTCAGGGCACACAGGAGAAGCAACCATCTGCTTCTCCATCCCTCCCCCTTGTCTCTCTCTCTCTCTTCCCCTACTACAGCCATGGCTCAACTGGTTCAAGTGCATCCGCCAGCTGGGTCACTGACGATGGTTCCATAAAGCCTCTGCCTCTGGTGCTAAAAATAGCTGGGTTGTGAGCATGGCCACAGATGGGCAGAGCATCTGACCCAGATGGAGGTTGCCAGGTGGATCCTGGTCTAGGTGCATGTGGAAGTCTGTCTCACTATCTCCCCTCCTCTCACTTGGAAAAGAAAAAAAAACTGAACTAGCAGGGGTTTCAGATCCCTCCTTTCACTAGCCAATGAGTAATTGTTGAACCAAACATATGCATGGCTTCATGGATAAATATTTATTCTGAGAGACTGCTGTCCAAAACAATGAAGGGAGTAGGAATATATTCATGACTGCCTCCTCCTATTTTCTCACAACTGAGTCGATGTTTTACACAATTATGCAGAGGTTCTTTGTTCTTTTCCTTCTTTTTCCCTCTCTCTCATCCCACGCCTTTTTCAGTTTGTGGCCACTTTTGGCCTACTCAACGGTAAGGAAAACACACTGTACTAATTGAATGGTACTTTTTAAAAATCCATACACAAAGTAGCTGAAGTTTGAGGATTCTTCACATATAGAAAAAACATAGCACTAGCATCAAACTACAGGATCATGTGAATATTATATCTTATTATGATGTAATGTATATGTAATACAGAGAGTTAAAAATTATTATTATTTTAATTTGAAAATATAGGTCAGCTGTTCATCTTAAGTAGGGGGAAAACAGAAAAAAGGGAAAAAGAAAGAATGAACAGAGAAGAATTAAAATTCGTATTATTCAAAGGTCCACTCAGCCAAACCCTGTGTTAAGCCCTTCCTTCCTTCCTTCCTTCCTTCCTTCCTTCCTTCCTTCCTTCCTTCCTTCCTTCCTTCCTTCCTTCCTCTCTCTCTCTCTCTCTCTCTCTCTTTCTTTCTTTCTTTCTTTCTTTCTTTCTTTCTCTCTTTCTTTCTTTCTTACTCTCTTTTATTTTTTTTTGACAGAGACAGAGAGAGGGACAGATAGACAAGAAGGGAGAAAGATAAGAAGCATCAATTCTTCGTTGCAGCTCCTTAGTCATTCACTGATTGCTTTCTCATATATGACTTGACCAAGGGGCTACAGCAGAGTGAATGACCTCTTGCTCAAGTCAGCGACCTTTGGGCTCAAGCCAGTGACCATGGGGTCATGTCTATGATCCCATGCTTAAGCCAGTGACCCCATGCTCAAGTTGGTGAGCCCACACTCAAGTTAGATGAGCCTGCTCTCAAGCCAGTAACCTCAGGGTTTCGAACCTGGATCCTCTGTGTTCCAGTCCAATGCTCTACCCACTGCACCACCGCCTGGTCAGGCCTGTGTTAAGCTCTTTATAAATGTTATTTCATTCATATTTACCCATGCACAGGTATTAATAATCTCATTTTTGTAAATGAGAAAATTGAACCTTAAGGATTTTAATAGAGGGAGAAATGACTAAATCAAGGTTATAAAATAGATTTTAGGCAATCTTTATTTGTGAAGTTTTCTTAGGCTACCTCCCTATTAGATGCCTATAGTTTCCACAAAGGTTTCTCATTCTTATAGTTTTATTTATATCTTTAGGAGGCTCAGAGTCTAGAGAGATTATCCAAGTTCCTGTATGTATATGTTTATGTATGTATGCATGTATGTGTGTGTTGTATGTGTCCATATATATATATATTTCAGATGGAGAGAAAAATTCAAGTTAAATTAATTCTGTTTTTTCATAGTATATTTTCTCCATTGGTTCATGCAAGACTCATCTCATTTCTCACTTTATTTACTTTTCATGTTCTCATTTATCACAATTTCCACTTCTATTACTCTTACATTTCTATGGGCTCTCATCCTAATGTGCTTTCAGTTTATTCTTTATTTACTGTATTCTTAAAATAGCTATATTGACTGATGTGTGTGTGTGTATGAGTTCACTGTATTGTGGTAATCATATATTTCTAATGTTTTTCATTAAATATTAATTTTTTAAAACCTAATCATGTTACCATGTACTTCTCTTCAACAATATAAATACAAATATTCTTCAAGTATTTCTTATCTTTTTATGTATATTTCATAGTGTGCATTAAATCACATTCTCTCAGTGGCAGACCTTAAGTTTGGCTGTATACCTCAATGCCGCAAGCAACACTTTTTTTTTTGTAGTCTGTGTGAGACTTTTTCTGGGGTATATGTCTAGATAGGCCATATCATGAGCCTATACTTGTTTTAAATGAGTTCTGCTCATTAGAATGATCTACATGCAATCTACTTGTACAGGATAGTTCTTGCTATATTCCCACAGAGTATCCAGCTCCTGGCATTGTCTGAGTGCATGTTATTTTATTTTATTTTTTTAAACTTTATTTAGTCATTGATTTTTAGGGAGAGAAGGGAGAAGAGAAAGAGAGAGACAGAGACAGAAAGAAACAGCCAGAGAGAGAGAGAAATATCGACTTCTACTCTATCCATCTATGCAATCTCTGGTTAACTCCTGCATGTGCCCTGACTGGAGATAAACCCACACCTTGGTCCATCAAGATGACACTCAAACCAACGGAGCTAACTGGTCAAAGTGAAAAACATGTTATTTTAAAATAACAGTCATCTACCCATGACCATGTACCTTCATTGGTTAAAGCATCCTCCTGACAAACCAAAATTTCTGGTTTGATCCCTGGTCAGGGCACATGCAAGAGTCAACAAGTGAATGCATAAATAGGTGGAACAACAAATCAATGTTTCTCTCACTCTCCTTTTCTTTCTCTCTCTAAAATCAATAAATTAAAAAATATCCTTTAAAAATACTAATATCTATAAAGATAGGGAGAACAAGATGGTCCAAAGAACATGAATCAAAGCCAGATTACTCAGAACAGCCTGTTGTGATTCATCCACTATGGAGTTTGAAAATAGTGCATTTATGTGGTTTGTGTTTCCACTAAAGGAAAGGACATAACATGCTCTCAATTTAGAAGAGTCAATGATTGAATTTAATGGAAAGACATGCAGCTTTCTTTTGGACCCACTGTGGATTGCAAATACAAGATTTAAATGAGAGAGTGAGTTGAGCATTATGGCCTCAGGTCCCTAGTTACCCTGCCAAGGACAAAATGTGAATACCAGAATTTCACATTGGGACATAGACCTGACAAGGCTACATGATTAGACTGGGAAACAAGACATAAACAGTCTGATCTGGAGCTTATAGACAATGAGGAAGATGGAAAGCAAACTTCTTGTGAGTCTGAAGGCTGAGTAGTCTCACTGAAATAGACCTTTCAATCATGTGGATGTCAGAGCCTGGTGAAACGAGATCTGTAGCTCATGGGTTCTTATCACCCAATTTAGAAGCCTTTTCTAATTCCCCTGTCTGCAAGAAAGATGGAATCCCTTGCTTTGCATAAACTACTTTTCAACTTACAATATATCCATGTCCTTCTTTTTATTTAAGCAACACTCTTTTAATTCATATTTGTCTGGCCTGCCCAGGTACACCTTTTTGGCTAGAATACTCTTCAGAGATTAATGGTCCCGAGAGAATAATGGTTCTACACAGTAGATTTCTCAGGAACTGTTTAATCTGTTTCCTAATTAGGCAGCTTAATGATGAGTTAGAACAAAAGTAATCCTGACTAGAAATTGTCCTCATCTATTAGTTTACCTGCATCTCAGGAGGGTCTGGGGGCTCTTGAACTTTCTCCTTAAACCAAGTAATTGGAAGGTACTTTGACTCCTGGCAACTTACCCAGTAGTCTGATAAATGTGACTTAGTTACCTTAGTTCTGGTTTGTGGAAAACAGCGAAATTTTCTATGGTTATTTTGTGCACTGTTACAAAAGAGAAAACTTTCTTTTATATGTGTGGGCCTTGTAGACAGGAAGGATTTTGAAAGAAAAATTATATGGTAACAACAAATCTGATTGACTCCTGCGATTTTGAGTATGACAAGCAGTGCTTTCTCTCCACATTATCAATTTCATGGTATTTAGAGGTAACTGCTGTTTTCTTTTAAGTCTGTTAGAAAATATTGGCATGTGACTTACTGTTGATATGACACATGGAATGAATTTTAGCAAAAGGGCTGCTCACTTCCTACATGATATGTGGTTTATTATCTATGTTAAATGAAAAAATACTGTGCTTTTTATTTAACTTTGTAGAATTGAATGTCTATAACAAAGTATGTATTGAGATTAAGAAAGTTAGCATTTTTGTTTTTACAGCCAACTTCATGGTTAATACAGTCGTATGAGAGGGTCCTATACTGATGTTATCTATTGGACACATTTCATTTCAGGCAGTGCATCATTTTCTCATTCATTTATATTCTTAACTAATATTCAATGAGTACTTGATATCTGATGGGCACTCTGTTCAATACTGAGGCTAAAATGGTAATATTCAGACAGTGTCTAATTAGTGGGAGAAGACAAAATCTAAACAGAAAATAGCATATAATAATAAGAAAATGTTTAGAATGTTATAATAAAGAAACATGGTACTATAGGAGAACAGAAGGAGAATACACTAAGGGACATGAAGACAGAAAAAATATCTATATGCTTAAGCTAGACTTGAAGATGAATGAGAGTTATGTAGGCGAAGAGAAAAAAAAGGAGTGATTTATAGGAGCAGCCTTTGGAATGATTACAAACCCCCCCCCAAAAAAAAAGAGTATAACATATTTAAGAAACTAAGAGTCTCGGTTTTCTTCAGTTGGTGTGTGCAACAAGGGTAGGTTGCAAAAAGTGACCCCAATTCACAAGTCTTTGTAAAGTAAGTTTTGGACTTTAGAATTTAGCCTAAGACCACATTAGATAGGCAGTGTTACGTCAATTTGACAGAGAAGAAGATTGGATTAGAGAGGCTAAATATGTTTATATCTATTCAGCAAGTAATTGATCAAGTCTTTAAACAAGTACTGCCTAGCTCCAAAATCTATGATTTTTACTCTTTAACTTATGTCCTCTCTTCTAATCCACAAAAACTTAGCCACTGGGTGGTCTTATCTTGACCAAGTGCTATATTCAGATAAATTTTGTTCTAATATTCAAATACATTTTTTAAGACTAAATATGTACTACAGTCTCTCAAGAAAATTCCAGGGTAGGAGGAGGTTTTTTTTATCATATTTTGAAGTACAGTTTTCATTTCTCTTTTCCATCTCTTTTGATCTTAGTAACCCCCATGTTTTAAATTGTTTCTCATGTCTCTCCTTCCCACACTCTACACACAAATGCTCTAAGCTTTTCTACATATGCATTCATACTCCTTTATTTTTTTAGTCTTACTGGAAACTTTATTTTTTTCCTGCTAACTTTCTGTCCACTTCAATATGAGTTCATTCATTGTCTAAAGATGTTCCAGTTCTTTCCTCTTTCCTTCCTCCAATAAGCAGAGGCAGATTATACCAGGTCAACTATCCCTGAGTTTTCCCCGTTAAAAGACAAAACCACCAAAATGATCATGGATAAAGAGATCTCAGACATTTTTTAAATATATAACCTTATGAATGAGTTGTATATATGGAGTATAAGTGAGAACCCAGTGACTTGGAAAAAAGACAGATTCTCTACAAAAACAGAACACCAATTCTATATTGCAATAAATGAATGAACAAATAAATAAATAGAAGAAAATTTACCTAAGTTTAAGATTTAAAAACTACAGCATTAAAGGAGATGAATCCACATTTCCTTGCTTCTTTCTGGCAAGTACTATTATAAATCCTGGAAATGATATAAGGCACAAAGAACAAGGAACTCTAAAAGCAAAGAAGAAAAAGATGGACTAGTTTGGGAGCCCAGGAATGGAGGAACTGCACAATGGCAGAATGACTTGCATATCCTCAACCAACAAAAGAAGGTCACCCAGGTCTAATGTTTCCTGATGCCCAACTATGAAAAAGAAGGCAAGGAGATAGGCTCATCCTTTCCCTGGATTGAGTAGGAGTGTCTCTGACAACATCAGGTGATCCAGACTCTATAGATAAGGGGATGGATTTGGAGCCCCACCAAAAATAAGGAAGCTGGGGAAGAAGCTTCCTCCCTCCAAAGCCAGTGTCCCCTGTTTCCACAAGTAGATATTAAGTAGAACTGTAAATAGAAACAGCCCAGCTGTCTAAACTCTTTATCTCAGAAGCATGAGACTTTCCTGTCTCTGTCCAAACATCTCAGGAGGACCAAGAAGTATCAGCCCTCTACCACTGAGACTCTAAGCATCCATATCTTGAGACATCCCTTCTGTATCCTGAGGCAACACTAGCAGAAGCAACAAGTGCCTTAGCATCATTGGGTAAACCAAGTAGACCAAAATAACACCACAAAACTAAAATAAAAACTATTATTGGAACCACAGCCCACACAATAGGCAAAATCTCATGTAATAAAATTAAACAAGGTACTGTGTATAAGAATAGAATATTTAAATGAGATCCAGTGTCCCCTAACATAATATTGATAGATTAAAATTTCATATAATAGCAAATTTCACACCATACCAAGACAGTCAACTGACATGCAAACAAAAATGAATCTGATGTTAGAATTATTTGATGATGATTATAAAGGAGCTATCATAAAATGCTCCAAAAATCAGTTACAAGTTCTGAATAAATGGGAAAAAATGGCAAATCTTATCAAAGAAGTAGAAGTTATATTAAAAAGAAACAAATGGAAATTATAGAATTGAAAAATGCAATAAAAACTTACTGGATAGTCTCAATAATAGAGTAGAGATGACAGGGAATAGAATTAGTAGTGACTCCGAAGATAGAAAAATAATTTGGCTATTTTGATATGACCAACAGAGAAAAAATAGACTGAAAAAAATAAACAGAATCTTAAGAATCTGAGAGAATGATAACAAAAATCAACATTCTTATTATTAGTATTTCAAAAGAGAGAAAAAAGAAAGTAAGAATAAAAAATATTTGAGAAAATAATGTCTGGATATTTTCTAAGTTTGGTGAAACACATAGATCTATAGATCCAAGAATCTGAGCAAATCCCTAAAATGATAAACTCTACAAATTCCGCACCAAAACATACTATAAACGTGTGAAAACTAACAACAGAGAAAAAGATGTTTGAAACAACTAGAAAAAAAACTACATGATCTATAGGAGAATCTCAATTCAAATAACAGTGAATTTCTCATTGGAAATTATTGAGGCCATTAGAATGGGATGCAACATTTTCCAGGTGTTAAAGAAAAAGAACTGTCACCTGACCAGTGATGGCACAGTGGATAAAACATTGGTCTGGAGGTAGCCAGTTTGAAACCTGAGGCTGCTGGTTTAATCTCAGTCAAGGCATGTATAAGAAACAATCAATGGATGCACAACTAAAGTGGAGGAAGGAGTTGATGCTCCTCTCTCTCTCTCCTCTTCCACTTTCTCTTTCTCTCTCTCAAAGAAAAAGAACTATCAATTGTGAATTCAATATTTGTAGAAAATGTTATTCAGGAATTAAGGAGGGAAATAAAAAATTCTCAAGAAAAGAAAACTAAAAAAATTTGTGACTAGCAAACTTCTCAAAGATTAGCTAAAGAAAATTCTTCATACAAAACAGAAGTAATGGAAGGAAAGTAAGTGGGGGAAGCAGGAAGAGTGGAAGGGAGAAAAGGAGAGAGGAAGGAAGAAGAAAGAAAGAAGGAAAAAAAGAGAAAAAATAAGAGATAAACAGAAATTTAATTTTTTTCAATGACCATAATTCTTTAAAGAGTCATCCAAGTTGTTGCTTATAAATTGTCCTTCACTTTTATTTCTGAGTAATATTTTTAGTATGCATATACTATAGTTTCATAATCTACTTGCATAAATGAGGATCGATTAGTAATTATTGGAAGTTAGGGTTAGAAGGGGAGTTGGTACAAGAGGGAGGAAAGTGTGGCTATAAAAAGGCAACGGGAGGAGTTCTTTTTTATATTCAATTTATTAGGGTGACACTTACTATTAAAATTATATAGGTTCCAAGTGTACACAATTCTATAATACATCATCTGTACATTGTATTGTGTGTTGACACCCCAAAGTCAAAGCTCCTTTCATCACCTTTTATTCCCACTTTTACTTTCTTTTACCTTCCTCCTTTTCCTTTAATAAGTCTGTCCTTGAGTTTTTTTTCTTTGCTTAATCCCTTATCTTTTTCATCCAGCCCCCCCCATTCCTATCCCATTTGACAGCTGTCAATCCATTCTTCATATCTATGAGTTTGTTTACAGTTTCTAAGTTTTGTTCATCAGATTCTACATATAAATGAAATCATATGGTATTTACCTTTCTCGGTCTGGCTTATTTTATTTAGCATAATACTCCAAGAGAAGTACTTGTGGTATTGAAACTGTTCAGTATTTAGACAAAGGTGTTGGATACATAAACAAACACATGTGATTTAATCTTATAGAACTTAATACACACAAACAAACAAAAATGAGGAGGAGTAAAATAGAATGATTAATAAAATCGGTGAACTATATTAATGTAAATATCCTAATTGTAACATTATATTATAGTTTTGAAAAATGTTACCCTAGGGGAAAAGTTGGATGAATGTGCACTAAATATCTTAGTACAGTTACTTACAACTTTATATAAATCAAAAATTATCTCAGTGCCTGACCAGGCAGTGGCGCATTAGATAGAGCATCAGACTGGGACACTGAGGTCACTGGCTTGAACGCTGACTTATTCAGCTTGAGCAGGGACTCAGGCTTGAGCGCAGGGTCGCTGGCTTGAGTGTGGGATCATAGACATGACCCCATGTTGCTGGCTTGAGCCCAAAGGTCACTGGCTTGAGCAAGGGGTCACTCGTTCTACTGTAACCTCCCCCCACCAAAGCATATATGAGAATGCAATCAATGAACAGTAAGGAGCTGCAACGAAGAAGTGATGCTTCTAATCTCTCTTCCTTCCTGTTTGTGCCTATATATCTCTCTCTCTGACTCTCTTTCTGACTCTGTAAAAAAAAATAAAATTATTTCAGTAAAAGTCCTGAACAAAAATGGCAAACTGCTGTTTGTTTCCAAGTTGGCTCCCATTGAGCCTACCCTCCCAGAATCCACTTCTTATATAAAAGATACAGTGGCTTCCACCTCACTTTCCTCTGGATCATAAACTACAGAGAAGCCACCACCTAGCATCACATTTCCCATCTAAAACAACAGAATATAAAATAGAGCTATAAGATCTATTAATAGGAAAAAATACCACTATATAGGTTCTTATCCTTCTCCAAGATATTCTTTATTTTCAAATTTCACAAAGATTTAAAAATTATATTCTACCTCTCTCCATGTGTTATGCTTGAAGCAATTTCCTGAGAAAGCACTCTAACCAAAAAATGTTATGTATGAACTCTCTAGATAGAACAAGTGTTTATAGAAGACACCTATGAGCAATGAATTTGGTAATAATTATAGTAAAATCTGAATAAACATTTTAATGTAATTGGAAATTATAATATAATAAATGAACATTTACACTGTAAAACATATTCTGTGAGGAGGAAAATATATTAACAAGAAAGCAAAATATAATTCCAGCAAACTTACGAGTTGGAAGACAAGTAAAATATTATTTGTAAAGTATAACAATATTAAAGATCTGGCTCCTGTAATAATGATAAGCAGGAATGGCCAAGTAAATATAGTGGGTGGAAATCATAATATTTAAGTTTGATATACTCTTAGAGATAACTATTACAGAGAAGTTATTAAAGATAATACAGTAATAACTAGAAAAAGAAGATGTCTGGCTATACTTCCAAATTGAGAGGGAGAGGAAATGAATAACAAATATATATGAGGTCTTTGCTTTATATTTCACAACAAAGCAGAGATAAGTGTCTACCATCTGGCTCCAAACTCATGTATTTTTATATTATTTGGCCTCTATCTAAGATCCTGACATCTCTATCCAAAAGACATACCAGGTTAAAAAGCATCTATCTTACATTTTCTTCATTTCCAAGAACAGAGAACACAACAAATGTTGTTAGCCCTAATAGCTTCATTTAGCACTGAAAAATATCAAGAGTAAGTAGCAACAAGAATAAAGGCAAAAAGAAAAAAACAGGAATTGCATTTCATGGTAATAGTCCTTGATAAAAGAAAAAATTGTATTAGATATGAGAAATGGTCATCCAAGTCATTCAATGACCACTCAGAAGATCAAAAAGAAAAAGACTCAGGGAATTTGTGGTGTCTAGAAACACTAAAAATCTTTGGCCCTTTGATATTTGCTATACATATTTCTCACACCATCCTTACTTGTGTTGCTAATAAAATAGCTATATGGCAGTTCTAAAGAAATAATCTATTTCTTAGAATAACATATTCAAATATTTCCAGCCCTGGCTAATAAGGAACCCTGCCAAAAATGAACCTAGAGATTTGAGAGCAGATAAAACGAGTAAAGTAGATTTGCAAAGATTTTCTATGTTCAAAATTGTTGCAAATGAACTCAGGGTAATGGCAGTATGAAAAATACCCTTGATCTCTCCCCTTGAAAGTTCAACAAATTGAACAGTTATAACTCAGCAAAAGAACCCCAGCAGGGTGTGCAGTCTTGTCTGAATGATCCATGCATCCAATCAATTAAAGGTAAGAAGGGTGAAAAACAGGAGGTGGAAGATAAGATGCACTCCTCTAGCCGAAGAAGGGAGAAACTAGAGTGACTGAGTCTTAGAAATTGGGAGGAATTTGGTGTAACAATGAACCAGAGCATGGGGTCACTGCCAGTATTCCTAGGGTCTGCTGGAAGCCCACACTTGGACAGAAACACAAAAACACAAACTTTGGGCCTTGGCCAGTTAGCTCAGTATATAGAATGTCAAAATGGTGGGTGGATGTCCTGGGTTTGATTCCCAGTTAGGGCACACATGAAAAGCTACCATTTGCTTCTCTTCCACTCCCTCTCTCCCTTCTCTCTCCCTTCCCTCTCACATCTAGTGGCTCAGTTCAAGTGTAAGCCTTAGACACTAAAGATAGCTTGGCTGATTTGAGCAAAAGCACCAGATGATGGTTGCTGGGTGGATCCTAGTGAGGGTGCATGCAAGAAACAAGTTTGTGTTTCTTATTCTCACTTCTTTTACTAAAAAAAGATTTAAAAAAAATACTAACTTCATCCTCTCTGATTCCTAGAGAATGCCTGCCTCCCTTCATGGTAACAGAGATCAGTAGAAACATATCCCACAGTTGAAGAACAGAGGAGCTTCATGTCTGGTCCCCAGGTTTGTTGGGACACAGTGAGGAGTACCCAGAGCCCTGAGATAACCATTGCTAAAGTCATAAAGCCCTAACAACAAGTCCTACCCATCATTGTGACTACAGCTCCACCTCCATCTTTGAGACAGCAGCTTCTCAGCAGAGTTCAGCCTGGGATTTCAAAGAGCTAAAACTTTTAATCCAGTGCAAACTACTGGAAAGAGATAGAAAAACTTCTCAGAAATATTTTTTATAACTTCTAATTTTTTGTTTTTCATTAAATTTTGCTGTTTTATTTGATTTTGATTATTGCTTCATTTTTAACAATACTATGTAAAATGCTCTCAAAGCAAAAAAAAAAAAAAAAGAAGAAGAATATCATGACTCCCCAATAAAGAGATACAGTTCAGAAATGAAATGAAAAATCTCCAGAAAGCAATCTCAATCACATGGAAATCTTAAGTTAAATGATAGAAAATTCAAAATTAACGTTCTGAAAATACTCAATGCAATGTGAGAAAACACTGACAGGCAACTTAATGAGGTTTGAAAACAAAATTAATACCTCACCTAGAAGATTAAAACTTTAAAAACAGAGATGAAGAACTCAACACACGAATTGAAAAATGAGGTAGCAAATTTAGTTAATAGAATAGACCAGATAAAGAAGAGAATCAGTGACATCAAAGACAGACAAATAGAGATTATACAGAGGGAAGAAAAGAGAGACTCAAGAATTTAAGGAAAAAAATGAACAAGTCTATGGGAATTGTTGGACTCCATCAGAAAAAACATTATAGGAATAATGAGTATTTCAGAAGAAGAAGAGAAAAGAATGAAGAGCTTATTCAAACAAATAGTTGAAGAGAACCTCCAAAGTCTATGAAAAGAGTTAGATTCTCAAATCCGAGAAGCAAATAGAGCCAAGTTACCTAAATCCAAACAGACCTATTCCAAGTCACATTATAATGAAAATGTCAAAAATCAATGACAAAGAAAGAATCTTCAAATCAGATAGATAAAAAGGAACTAAACATATAAAGAAAGGCCCATCAGGTTATCATCAAATTTCTCAACTGAAACTCTACAAGCCAGAAGAAGGTGGACCTAAACATTCAAAGTACTGAACAAGAGGAATTACCAGCCAAGAATATTATATCCAAATATGAAGGAGAAATAAGAACTTTTCCAGACATACTAAAACTGAGGGAATTTTCACCTGAAAACCCTCACTCCAGAAAAACTCAAGAAAGTTATTCTACCTGAAACAAAGAAGAAAATAAGTCAAAACTATAAGTAAAAGCTTCAACAAGGTTACAATATGAACAACAATAATTTGTGACAACAAACAGCATTAAAGGGGAAGGGAGGAAGGTATGAAGTAACAAAGGAAAATGGAATGCAGAAGCATTCATAAGATAAAAGACTTTTGTATATATACAACAACCCCCTCTCCCCAAAAAACAGAAACAACAACAAACCCAAATTGAAATACATAGCTGAAAAAATAGAAAAAGGAAGAATGGAATACTATGAAACAAAAACAACTGACAGAAACACAAAGAAAAAGAACCAAAGGAGCCACAGAGCTACCAGAAAACAAAACATAAAATGGCTATAGGAAATCTCTGAGTGTCATTACCCTAAATGTAAATGAACTGAAGTCACCAAATAAAAAGGCACAGATTAGCAGATTGAATTCAAAAGCAGAACCTAACTGTATGGTGTCTTCAGGAGACACACCTAACCTGCAGGGGCAAAAGTAGACTCAAAGTGAAGGGTTGGAAAACAATTCTCCAGGTAAATAATACCCTAAGAAAAGCAAGTGTATCCATACTGTACTTATATCTGACAATACTGACATCAAGACAAGAAAGGAAAAAAATGGACATTTCATAATGATGAAAGAGACACTACACCAAGAAGTCATTATACTTCTTAATATATATACACCAAATCAGAGAGCACCAGAATATATAAGACATCTACTAACAGAACTAAAAATAGAAACAGACAAGAAATCAATTGTACTTGAGATCTCAACACACCACTGATGGCTTTAGATATATCATCCAAACAGACAACCAATAAAGAAATATTGGCCTTAAAAAACACATCAGAACAAATGGACATAATAGACATTGACAGAACATTATCTCTCAGAACATCAAATTATACATTCTTTTTAAGTGTGCATGCAACATTCTCAAAGATAGACCATATGTTGGGCCACAAAACTAATCTCAACAAATTTAAGATTAAAATTATACTAAGCATATTCTCTGACTATAAGGCTCTGAAATTAGAATTCAACAGCAAAAAGGAAAAAACCCACAAAAATGTGAAAATTGAACAGCATACTTCTAAAAAATAAGTGGTTCATAGAAGAAATAAAAGCAGCAATCAAAATATATACACAGACAAATGAGAATGACAACACGACATATCTAAATTTCTGGGATGCAGTGAAAGCAATAATATGAAGAAAATTTATATCATTAGAGGCTTATATCAAGAAACAAGAGAGATCCCAAGTAAACAACCTAACATCATATCTTAAAGAAGTAGAAGAAGAGAAACAAAGTAAACCAAAAGTCAGCAGATGAAAGAAAATGGTAAAAATTAGAGCAGAACTACATGAAATAGAGAAAATAAATAGAAAAATATTACTACTACAAAGAGCTGGTTCTTTGAAAAGATCAATAAAACTGAAAGACCCCCTGGCTAGACTTACTAAGGAAAAAAGAGAAAGGACTCATATAAACAAAATCTGAAATGAAGAAAGAGAAATTACCACAGACATCATAGATATACAAAGGAACATACTAGCATAATATGATATATTATATGCCACAAAATTTGACAATATAGAAGAAATAGATAAGTCACTGAACTATACAATCTTCTTAGCCTGATTCACAAAGAAATGGAATACCTAAATAGACCTATTAGCAGGAAGGAACTAGAAATAACTATCAAAAACCTCCCCCAGGCCTGACCTGTGGTGGCGCAGTGGATAAAGCATCGACCTGGAAATGCTGAGGTCGCTGGTTCGAAACCTGGGCTTGCCTGGTTAAGGCACATATGGGAGTTGATGCTTCCAGTTCCTCCCCCCTTCTCTCTCTTTGTCTCTTTCTCCTTGCTCTCTCTCTCTTTGTCTCTTTCTCCTTGCTCTCTCTCTCTTTGTCTCTCTCTCCTCTCTAAAAAAGATGAATAAATAAAATAAAAATTTTTTAAAAAAATTAAAAAAAGAAACCTCCCCCAAAATAACCCAAGACCAGATGTCTATACTAGTAAATTCTACCAAACATTCCAAAAAGATTTGGTACCTATCCTTCTCAAAGTCTTCCAAAAAATAAAAGAAGAAGCAATACTCCCTAACACATTTTATGAGGCCAATGTAACCCCTCATACCAAAACCTGGCAAGGACAATACAAAAAAAGGAAACTACAGACCAATATGTCTAATGAATACAGATGCAAAAACCCTAAAGAAAATACTAGCAAATCAAATACAACAATAAATTTAAAAAAAACACACACACCATGATCAAGTGGGATTCATTCCAGGAGCATAAGGATAGTTCAACATATGCAAATCCATCAATGTAATACATTACATCAACAAAACAAAATACAAAAATCATATGATCTTATCAATAGGTGCAGAAAAGACATTTGATAAAACACAACATCCATTTATGATTGAAACACTCAATAAAATAGATATAGAAGGGAGGTACCTAACATAATAAAGGTCATATACAACAAACCATTAGCCAATATCATACCCACTGGTGAACACCTGAAAGTTTTTCTTCTAAAATCAGGAACAAGAAAAGGCTGCCTACTCTATCCACTCTAATTCAACATAGTACTAGAGGTTTTAGCTAGAGCAATCAGGTAAGAGAAAGAAATAAAAGGTATCCATATTGGGAAAAAAGAAAGGTATCACTTTTGTAGATGATATAATCCTGTATATAGAAAACCCCAACTCCACTGAACAATTATTAGAAACAATAAACAAAATCGGAAAAATTGCAAGATACAAAATGAATATACAAAAGTCTATTGTTTTCTTATATTCCAAATGAATCTTCAGAAAATGAATTGAAGAAACCATTTCTTTTATAATTGCAGCAACAACAAAAACCAAAAAGACCTAGGAATAAACTTAGCAGAGAATTTGAAGGACCTATATATTAAAAACCAAAAAACATTATTAAAAGAAATTGAAAGACACAATGAAATGGAAAAATATTTCACATTCATGGATTGGAAGAATCAACATAGTGTAAATGGCCATATTGCCCAAAACAATATACAAATTTAATACAACCTCAAATAAAATCCCAATGTCATTTTATAAAGATATAGAAAAAAAACTCACCAAAGTTGTATGGACCCATAAAAGACCCGAAATAACCAAAGCAATCTTGAGAAAAATAATGAAGCTGGAGGTACCACATTACCTGGCTTCAAATTATACTAGAGAGCCGTGATAATCAAAACAGCATGGGTATTGGCAGAAAAACAGACATACAGACCAATGGAACAGAATCAAGAGCCCAGAAATAAAACCACATGTATGCAAACAAATAATCTTTGACAGAGGAGCCAAAAAGTCACAATGAAGAAAAGAAAACCTCTTCAATAAATGGTGCTGGGAAAATTGGAAAGCCATGTGTAAAAAAAAAAATAAATAAATAAAACTTGACTACACCCTGTCCCCATACACAAAAATTAATTCAAAGTGGATCAAAGACCTAAATATAAGACTTGAAACAATAAACCATATAGAAGAAAACAGGTACTAAAATTAATGGCTTTGGTCATATAGAACAATTTAAAAATTTGACCCTCAAAACAAGGGAAGTAAATGTAATAATAAATGAATGGGATTATATCAAACTGAAAAGTTTCTGCACAGTGAAAGAAACTAACAACAAAACAAAAAGGTAGCCAACAAAATGGGCAATGATATTCACAAACAACAGCTTTAATATTGGGTTAATAACCAAAATAAATAAAGAACTCACAAATCTTAACAACAAACAATCCAATTACAAAATGGGGAGAGGACCTGAACAGATACTTCTCTCAAGAAGACATATACATACAAACTGCCAATAGATGTATAAAAAGATGCTCATCTTTGCTAGCTATTAAAGAGTTGCAAATCAAAACTACAAGATACCACCTGACACCTGCTAGACTGGCTACAATCATCCACAAGACAGTAATAACAGTGTTGGAGAGGTTGTGAAAAAAACTGCTAGTACTGCTAGTGGGAATATATATTGGTACAGCCATTATGGAAGACAGTATGGTGGTGTTCAAAAAATTAAGAATTGAATTACTATATGACCCAGCAGTCCCTTCATTGGGTATCTCAAAAACATTGGTATGCAAGGATATATGCACTCCCATGTTCATCACAGCATTATGCACAGTGACCAAGACACTTCTATCAAGTCCCTTGATAGAAGATTGAATAACAATAATGTACAATGTATACAATGCAATACTACTCAGTCATAAGAAATAATGACATGTTGCAATTTATGACAACATGGATGGACCTTGAGAACACTATGCTAAGTGAAATAAGTAAATCAGAAAAAACTAAGAACTATCTGATTTCACACATAGGTGGGATATAAAACTGAGACTCATGGACATAGCTGAAAGTGAAGTGATTAGCCAGGGGGAAGTGGGGGAGGAGTATAGAGGAGCAAATATACAGTGATGGAAAATGTTTTGACTTTGGGTGACGGGCACACAATGCAATCAACAGTTCAAATGTTACAGAGATGTTCACCTGAAACCTATGTACTCTTATTGATCAATGTCACTCTATTACATTTAATTCCAAAATGAAAAAAAAGAATTTGGAAAGAAAATTACTTTTTTTAAAATAAAATTATATCCTTCTTTCAGAAAAATAGTGCCTTGTTTAGGATGTTTTTAAATGCTCTGTGACAAAAATCTCCTTATCTCTCAGACAGTGAAGTGTTGGTCTTTCCCCTGACGAAGCTGTGTGATTGAGGGCACGTGGAAGAGATGAAACTTGGACCGGGATCATTGAAATTACCAAGAAGCACTGTTTCTTAATGTTACAGTTGAAGCTACAGGTACACAAGGCCCTGAATTATACAGTCTTGCAATGTGTGCAGTCTTCACCTTGAAATTTTTTAGAGAAAAGGCTCATGCGGAGATTTGGACTTTCTCTTTCCAAAGTAATCAGAACCTTTTTTTTTTAAATTGACAAGTCCTGGCCCTGTTTGGATAGCTCTGTTGGTTAAAGTGTCCTACCCAAGACACAAAGACTGTGCATTCAATTCTTGGTCATGGCACATACAGGGACAGATCAATGTTTTTGTTTTTCTTTTTCTCTCCCTTCTTCTCTCCTTGAAGTCAATAAGTTAAATTAAAAATAAATAAATAAAATGAGAAGTTTTGAGTACAAATACCAAAGACTGAAAAAGGAAAAGAAGAAAGACCTAATTCAAATCATAGGGCCAAATAATGACTAAGGAGAAATAATAACCCTCTGCAAATATTTGAGGGTAATATGGAGCAAAAAGAGGAGAAGAATTTCTTTGCATTATCCAAAGGGGTTTAACTGAGAGAAGCAGGAATAAAATTGAGCAAAGAAAAATGCAGGCAGAGCAGGAGGAAGAAAACAACTACATAATGGGATCTGTCAGTCTGTGGAATAGTCATTCACAGAAAGTTGGGGGAATAACAAACAATCCAATTACAAAATGGGGAGAGGACTTGAACAGATACGTCTCTCAAGAAGACATATACATACAAATTGCCAATAGATTTATGAAAAGACGCTCATCTTTGCTAGCTATTAAAGAGTTGCAAATCAAAACTACAAGATACCACCTGACACCACTTCCCCCTGGCTAATCACTTCACTTTTAGCTATGTCCATGAGTCTCAGTTTTATATCCCACCTATGTGTGAAATCAGATAGTTCTTAGTTTTTTCTGATTTACTTATTTCACTTAGCATAGTGTTCTCAAGGTCCGTCCATGTTGTCATAAATTGCAACATGTCATTATTTCTTATGACTGAGTAGTATTCCATTGTATACATTGTACATCATTGTTATTCAATCTTCTATCAAGGGGCTTGGTAGAAGTGTCTTGGTCACTGTGAATAATGCTGTGATGAACATGGGAGTGCATATGTCCTTTCATACCAATGTTTTCGAGATACCCACTTGAATCGCTTTCAGCTAGGTGGAAAAATCGCGCCGTTAAAGAGGACTATCCAGCTTTGGAAGAAGAGACACTTGATAAGCAATATGTCTTTTTCATCTTTAAGTGATATAGTTTTGGAAAAGAAAAAAAGAACAGAAAAACTAAATGAGGTAGCAACCTGGTGGAATATCTTGGAGAATTTTGTTTACTTAGGACCCACAGAGTAGCAATGATGAGCATAATAAACAACGGAGAAAGAAAACCCACTAAAACACACTAATTTCAATCAATATGTAAAAACTTAAAGCAAGTCCAAAGAAGGAATAACTTCAAAAAGTGATTGAATATTTAAGAACTTGTGTTTTTCTACTCATAATAAAATATTGAACTTATCTCAACATTCCTCTTATGTAGTAAAGGGCTTCCACGGTTATCCCAGTTATGTTCTTCTAGGACCTTAGCAAATCTGGATACTTCAGAATATCTGGGTGACCAATAAATCTCTGATAGCTGGACCCTTGAAAAACTGGTTAGGCAAAAGACTGCACTGGTCATAATTAAAGAATACACAATTACATCTTTAAATGTCATATAAATTTTATAAATACATAATGATCACTGACTATAGATAAGAATCAGAAAATTTCAGGAATATAAAGGTACATAAAACTTGGCCATTTTTCTTGAGCTTTGACTCTTTTGGGAAAGACAGACATTTGAAAGTTTCATTGGTTTTTTGGTAAGTAAATCACCGAAGTTTTTTTCTTGGAAAGAGATGTTCTTGCTACTGCATAAAGTCTCAGGGATTCAATCTGTTTTTATCTTCTCTTAATAGCTGTTTCTCTTCAGTCTATCTTCTCTCCACAAACTCCATCTTTCTCATTTCTTACTGCCATGAAGGGAAGGAGTCAATCTCTCTTCATTTTTCAAATTTAGTCAGTACTGAGGTCTCAACAGGAAACCACAATAACAATCAATATTTACTGTGCACTTATTCTATGCCAGGTACTGAGCTGAGCCCTTAAAATCATCTATTGCTTTTAATCTATGTCAAAATCCTATGAATTGAATAATACAACTATCCATATTACATAGATTATCAATTTAAGGCTAAGGAATGTTTATAACTGGACCATGGTCAAACAGGAAAGAAGCAGTGGAGCTATATGATATGAGAATATGTTGCTGAGAACTGAATTATGCATCCCCAAATTTATATGTTGAAGCCCTAATCTCCAGTGAGACTATATTTAGAGATAGGGCCCTTAAGAAGGTAGTTAGAATTAAATGAGGTCATAAGGGTGGGCCCTAGTTTGGTAAGATTCATGACCTTTAAACTTTAATGTTTAAAGGAAGAGACACCAGGAATGTCTTTCAGAACACACACACACACACATACACACACACACACAACCATGTAAGAAATCAATGAGAAGGGACCTGTCTACAAGCCAGGAAGAGAGAACTCACTAGAAACCAACCCTGATGGTATATTGATCTTGAACTTCCAGCTATAGAACTATAGAACTGTGAGAAAATAAATTTCTCTGTTTAAACTACCCAGCCTGCTGGTATTAGGCAGTATGAACAGATTGACATATGTGTCATCTCATTCTACAGCCTTTTCATTAAAACACTCCTCCCTTCTGTTAATTTTTATTCACTAAGTCTCTGCCAGACATGTTGTTCTTTAGAAAAGCAAAGTCAAAGCACAAAAATAATATAGTTCCCACTCATATATTTCTTTGTTAGTAATCAATTAATCCATTGCCCATTATGTGAAACTGTATTAGTTTATAAATGGTCATCCAATCTTGCAAGTATAAGAAAAAAGGTGCTGGAAAATCACAGGCAAAGCTATTGACAAATAATCTGAAAGAGTTAGTCTTAGTCTAGTTTCAAACTGAAGATGAAAATAATGACAAGAATGATGCCAGAATGAACACTCTAAAAGAGAATGGTTTGAATAACAAATTGTAAAAGACTATTGGGAAAAACTGATGAAGCTTTTATATTTCTTTGCAAAATGACCCATCACATTCCATAAAATGCCAGATGTAAAGTGAAGGATGTCATAATATTATATCAAATAATTTTGTGTAATTTCTCCATGAAAAAGAAATTTATTTACCCTCTATTGGTTTCTAATATTAGGAAATAGTTGAAGTACATTTAATTTAATAAACTAATTATATTACTGTTCAATAAATATACTTTTATAATTTTTAGTTTTATTTTTTCAATATAAAGTTTAACAAACTTTTTGTGTAGTATTCAATGTGAAAGTCTGGTCCTTATTGAAGTAAATTCACTTTAAGTAGCCCTTTTACAGAACTAAGTTATAAAGTTTATGAAACTCAACCAACAAAAGTTCTTTTATTTATAGTTCTTCCTTTACTTCTTAGACAGTAAATGAAAGCCTCTTTGGTATGTTGCTTCTACTCTTATTTCTAAGCAGTGGAGTTCATCAATCCCCATATCTCCTATTCTGGTTTCTGTTACTACAAGTGATAACAGCTAACAAAGCATATTGTCTTATGTTTAAGTCCTAAATTCTATTAACAATTCTACAACTGTTTAATTTGGTTGACTCCTTTTATTTAAATCCAGGCTATAAAAACCTACTCTATGTTCTCCAATGGGACAATGTTCAGGCTAAAGGAGATACTGTAGCTCTAAGAACAAAATAGAATGTTATTTGAAAGAAGGTAGTCTTTATTTTTAGAAAGCATTCACTACATATACACTTATGGGGCAAATAAATATTCATGATGACAAATAGAAAAATAAAACTTAATGTCTTGAGAAAATGCTGCTTTGGCAAGTTTCCTAATTCAATTTGGTATTGTAAGTTTTGAGACACTATCGAATACTCCCCAAATGCAACTTTTCTGAGGTGTCATCTTTCAACCATCAGTTAAGTATCAGCAAGATATTTGATGGCCTGAAATAGCCTTTTCACTTTTGAAAGCTTCACTGTCTCCACACTAAGGTATTTGTGAATATTGCTGATATATTGAATCATTCCCCCTATATTTTTTTTCCTGGCACAATGTTAAACGGGTGATTTAAACATTAAGATTTATGTGTCACTTAAAATAAATTCAGTCAGTTTTCTCCGAGTTATAATTTGGTTGCCATCTGGCTAAATAATGAGTTTTTTCCTGTTTAGTGACAAAGCAAAAAGAAAAAAAGAGAAGAGGACCAGAGAACAGTATTACTGTATCAATTCTGAGCAATAGGTTTGGAGAACTACTGTGTATTTGTGTGACAGCAGAGAAAGAAGAAAGCAGTTTTGGTGCCAGACGGACCCGAGTCTGGCTCTGAATCTCCTTACTGTTAGTTCGCCAGAGGGACGCACAGGGCCTCATGAATTTTATAAGGTGTTTATTTATGCATCTGTGAACAGATGGGCTGAGACCCTAGTGGCGGCAGCAGCGAGAGGATGAAAAGCCTCATCCTTTATAGGGCTGAGTTTGGGTGTATTTCTCAGCGCAGGGGGAAACTTCTGTTCCCTGTGGTGGTTCACACAATGCAGGAGGTAGGGTGGTGCTGACTAAGAATGCTAAGGTAAGTGATATGGGATGACTAACTGTCAGGGTACCCCAGGGTCAGGCTGAGGTAAGATATCAAGCAGGATTTCTCAGGTGCAGAGTCATTCAAAGTTCATCTTGGCTAGTTGAGGCCTTTGGTAAGGGGGCCCTGGACCTGAACCTAAACACTTCACACTGTATAAACTCTGATCAACTATGTAACTGCTCTGAACTTCAGCTTCCTCATCGGTAAGAATGGAAACAATAATGGGGTTGTTGTAAGATTAAATGTGACAGTATACCTACATATATAATGGTAAATACAGAGATGACATGGCAGGCAAGTCAATAAAATTATAGATTATTATCATCAAAATATTTTGCATAAAATAAGCAACAACTATTTTTTTAACTGCCTAACCACTAAATTACTCTTTCTCAAATTGTGGTATGAGGAAAATTTTCATCAACATCCCAGTGTGGGGTGCTTGTTAAAAAGATTCATTTCTGGTTCCCATGCAGATCTACTACTTAATTTTACTAATTCACTTATCTACTGACTCAATCAACAAGTATTTCTGCACACTTAATATATGCCTGTCACTGTCTGGCATTGGGAAAACAATGATGAACAAGAGAGACCACTTCCCTGCCCTTATACAGTAACATTCCAGAGGGAAAGACACAAGTAAACAAAAAACATAATCAATAGCCTGGATCACGACTACACAGATTCTGTTATTTTCTATTCCATGTTAATGCAAAGTGGTTTTAACCATCTTTTTTGACAGAGGTAGAAAATATCACAGTTGCTACATCAATGGCTGCATACCGTATACCTGAGTCTATGTTAATCTAATTTATCAATGATACTATGTTAATCTAATTTATCAATGATACTACACACCTGTACAACAGTTGCCATGGGTTATTTTGTTGAGTCTGTAGTGTATGTTATCATCCAACAGCATCTAAAATTTTTCTCATCAGATAAAGCTGACTAATTAAACAATATAAACAGCTATTTCTGCCTCTTTTAAGTCTTAACCTCTTCCACTCCATCTGAAATGCAATATTGCTTGTATTTATCCTCCTGATTGGGGTTGGGGTGGGGGGGGGGGTCGCTTCAACGGCTTTCATCTAACCTTACCTACTGTGGTAGCATTTATTCCACAGGCCAAGGAGCTACTGTGGGATAGTACCAATTACTAATTACATGTTTAGAGATGGGGTAAGAACCCACTTTCAGCCACCCCTGGGCCGGCACATTATTTATTACCTCATAATCCCTATTATAACAGGAGGGTGAAAATGATGTTTCAGATTCCTGGGCTTCGCTATCAACTCAGACCTAAGATCCAAGAGTCCATAGAATGTCTGAATACTCCTTTTTCCCTAGTATGTGGTTACCTGAATAAATAGTTATAGGTTCCTCTGGGAGAAAAACTAGGAGAATCATTACCATATACATTTACCATGGAATTCTTCCTTTTGTGGACCTGACATCTCCTTTAGTTTGTAAGTTCTGGGCCTGAAACTTAGATCAGGTCTAGAAACTAGACAACGGATTGTCCCATTTTATTGGGAGCAATGCCCTCAGTCTCCTAATCATTCTTTCTTTCTTTCCTTTCTTCTTTCTTTCCTTTCTTTCTTTTTCTTTATATAAATTAAGCAATATCTTTGTTGGTTGCCCACTTATCTTTCTCCATAAGAATATTGTGTCTTCATGGACAAGAGTGTGGTGGTTACCAAGGGTGGGGGGGGGGAGGGAGGACATGGGAGGGAGGGAGGGAGAGAGTTAGGGGGAGGGGGAGGGGCACAGAGAACTAGATAGAGGGTGACGGAGGACAATCTGACTTTGGGCGAGGGGTTTGCAACATAATTTGATGACAAAATAACCTAGACATGTTTTCTTTGAATATATGTACCCTGATTTATTAATGTCATCCCATTACCATTAATAAAAATTTATTAAAAAAAAAATAAACTAGTAAAAGTGGTTGGGAGTTAGCTTGGAACTAGGTGATTGGGAGATAGGCATAGGAGTGACACTTCCACCATTTATATAAAACATAAATATGCAAGTATTTATTTAACCATTTGAATGTATTACCTAGCCAAAGATAAAAAACAAACAAACTAGCCTGACCAGGTGGTGGCACAGTGGATAGAGCATAGGACTGAGACGCAGAGGACCCAGGTTTGAAACCCCGAGGTTGCCTGCTTGAGAGAGGGCTCATCCAGCTTGAGCGTGGGCTCACCAGCTTGAGTGCTGGGTCGCTGGCTTGAGCATGGGATCATAAACATGACCCGATGGTCGCTGGCTTGAGCGTGGGATCATAAACATGACCCTATGGTCGCTGACTTGACCCCAAGGTTGCTGGCTTGAAGCCCAAGGTCCCCGACTTGAGAAAGGGGTCATTAGCTATGCTGTGCCCCCCCTTGTCAAGGCACATATGAGAATGCAATCAATGAACAACTTAGGAGACTAAGGCGCCACAATGAAGAATTGATACTTCTCATCTCTCTCCATTCCTGCCTATCTGTCCCTATCTGTCCCTCTCTCTGACTCTATGTCAAAAAAAAAACAAAAAAAAAAAACAACTAAAGCTTAGAGAGGCTAATAAATTTGCCTTCTATCATATAGGTAACAAGAGTTGATTATAGTTAGGATTTCCACTGCTTTTCCTTGTATGATACTGATTTTCTGAAATTTTCTGAAATGGAAGACTTAAAAATTATCACAAGTAGACTCTTCTCTGAAACACCCATTCCCTCTCAATGCTCAGCAAAAAATAATCCAGTGAAGTCATCTCTATATGATGACTTGGAAAATAATATACCGTATTTCCCCATGTATAGGACACATCCTTTTTCAAAATATTTGGGGTCTAAAAACTGGGTGCATCTTATACAGTGGCTGTACATTTTTTTTACTCACATTTCCCACTTTTTCGCGCTTGTTTTTGCACTCATTGTTGAAGACAGTGATTTGTCATGAGACACAGATGAGGACAAGCTAATGGATGGGAGTTTTGACAGTGATGAGTTGTATGAATTTTATGGTGAATAAAACTTGAATTCAATAACTTTAAAAAAAAAAAAAAGAATATTGTGTCTTATTAATTTTATATCTCTCTGAAGGTCAGATCCTAAGTTGCTACTCTAATTTTACTTCTCATCACAATAACTGTACACAGCTTACTTTTTTTTCTTTTAATAATTTTATTTTTTTAATGGGGTGACATCAATAAATCAGGATACATATATTCAAAGATAACATGTCCAGGTTATCTTGTCGTTCAATTATGTTGCATACCCATCACCCAAAGTCAGATTGTCCTCTGTCACCTTCTATCTAGTTTTCTTTGTGTCCCTCCCCCTCCCCCTTTCCCTTTCCCTCTCCCTCTCCCCCCTCCCCCCCCCCGTAACCACCACATTCTTATCAATGTCTCTTAGTCTCACTTTTATGTCCCACCTACGTATGGAATAATGCAGTTCCTGGTTTTTTCTGATTTACTTATTTCACTTCTTATAATGTTATCAAGATCCCACCATTTTGCTGTAAATGATCCGATGTCATCATTTCTTATGGCTGAGTAGTATTCCATAGTGTATATGTGCCACATCTTCTTTATCCAGTCTTCTATTGACGGGCTTTTTGGTTGTTTCCATGTCCTGGCCACTGTGAACAATGCTGCAATGAACATGGGGCTGCATGTGTCTTTACATATCAATGTTTCTGAGTTTTTGGGGTATATACCCAGTAGAGGGATCGCTGGGTCATAAGGTAGTTCTATTTTCAGTTTTTTGAAGAACCACCATACTTTCTTCCATAATGGTTGTACTACTTTACATTCCCACCAACAGTGTATGAGGGTTCCTTTTTCTCCACAGCCTCTGCAACATTTGCTATTACCTGTCTTGTTAATAATAGCTAATCTAACAAGTGTGAGGTGGTATCTCATTGCAGTTTTGATTTGCATTTCTCTAATAACTAAAGAAGATGAGCATCTTTTCATATATCTGTTGGCCATTTGTATTTCTTCCTGGGAGAAGTGTCTGTTCATGTCCTCTTCCCATTCTTTTATTGGATTGTTTATTTGTTTGTTGTTGAGTTTTATGAGTTCTTTGTATATTTTGGATATTAGGCCCTTATATGAGCTGTTGTTTGAAAATATCATTTCCCATTTAGTTGGCTGTCTGTTTATTTTGTTATCAGTTTCTCTTACAGCTTACTTTTGATAGTTATGTACCTGGTCTCTGTCATCTCAATTTCTGGTTACATAACAGCATCTCCTGTCATTCTTTACCTATAGGGGAAAGCTATCATTAAGCTTCCCAGTGACATGGGTGTCTTTGTCACCAATGCAATCCTTGATGCTTTGGTAAACAGTGTCTTCTTAGTCCTTCCAGAACTTATTGTCAACTGGTGAGTTCTCCAAGTATAAATAATATATCTTCTCCAGCAATCTATTTCTCTCTGCCTATTGAATCCTATCTCAGATGTTTACCACACTGGTTCTAGAATTTCTACTTTATTTAGAGCAGGCCTTCATTTTTTTCCAAGCTTCCAGGGATTATCTTAGTGATATGTTAACACATTTTTCCCTAAATTTTTGTATGGCAGTTAAATCATGTCTCAGGAGACCAGCAAATAAATTCTTATTTATCCAACTTTATGTACTGTACCCTGATCTAGTACCTCAAGAACAAATCCCCTAAAAGCTCACTGGGGTCTGCTAATACCCTGAGTAGGTCTTCTGTATCCTTAGGCACATACTCCTTTTTTTTTTCTTTAGCAGACCTAGCACTTCCTGGGTGGACTACATTGTAAATTGATGCTAGATATTTGTCTGGTAGTTAGGCGAGGATGTGGAGATGATCCTAAGAGGAAGGCATATTGTCTTACAAAGCCCAAGAGGGAAGCACTGGCCTTTAACAGGAAGGCATGGGCCACGTCTGCAGGCTCAGAGGGATCAGGAAGATCTAGGAATTTAAGATTTTTGATAAATTAATCTAGGTGGTCAGATCCCTAGACTCAAGATTCCATACCTTCCCAATAAATTTCTGGTATTGGTATATCAGATTTGCCATAGTTGAGAAGTCAGCTTTCTCTATTCTCCGCTTCTCCTGTAAAGTTCTTTTCTTTCCTTCCAGTTGCATAAATTGAGTCTCTTTCTTTTTTTTGTCCTACCAAGATGGTCCCTAGCTTTCAGAACTCATATTTAACTATTAATTATCATCAGCATTTTAATATTTTTTAGAAAAATATTAAAGGCTGTCTAATTGCATAGTAATTATAAATTATTATCTCTCCTGAAGCTTTCAAATGACTACGAGATATTCTTCTACCGATGCACTTTCTTTTCCCAGCATCCTATCCCATTTCACCATTAGTGAATGTTTTAAGACAACACCACCCAACATGTTGAGGGCTATAAGTATTCTAACCACCAACAGTGATTGGGTCCTTATTACCAGCTGGCCAGAGGGAGATCCAACACTATGATCTCATTTTATAGTCTTCTTCTGGAAACACACCCGGCATCAACTGTTAGAAAAAAGGGTCCCTGTGAGAGAGACTTTGAGATAAAGATTTGTATGTAGGAGATTTTATGGGAAAGTGCTCTTGAAAGTAACATATATTAAGGGAAGAAAAGCAGTATTGAGCAGAGACAAGTTGAACTGCAATGCAGCCTTCCAACAGAGACCTCAGCCTCTCTTCTAGAAAGCTCTGGAGCTGGGAATGACCCTTCAAAACCATTTCAAATGAAGGCAATGAGGTTGAGCCTGGATGCTGCCTCAGAGAAGGGAATACACCTAGGATGAGGTGCTGTTCATTTGTTTGTTTGTTCATTTTTAGCCAAAGTTAATTCCCAGAGAAAGGCCCAGCTAAAAGTTATTTGTAACCAACACTTCTATAGCCTGGGGCAATGAGTGCTGTTATTCTAGAAGGGTAGTATCTAAATCCACACCAGAGCATTCACTACATCATCACTATTGAATCTACTTTTGAAGTAAGCCTAGAACTCTAGACATCTTTCAAATTCACTCTGGTGGCAATGAAACTTGGAGTCAACAGTGTTCCTTGATGTGTGATCAAGCAGACACTGAGAAAATAAGATCTGCAAAACAAATGGTTCACCTCAGGTGTCCAAGAGTTTTACACTTCTGCAGCTGCCAGTTGTTTCCAAAGATCCAAGACAATTACTCAGTTATTTCTTCCCAAGAAAATCTCTTCCAATTTTACAAGTTGAGGAAGGAATGTCATAATATTTAGAATAATAGAATAAGCTGGTATGCTTCAAGTAAAGCCAATCCCACAACTGTACTTCTTATTTAACTGATCCTCCATGGATGAATAGCCAGCAGACCCAAAGTCCTCTCATCATCTTTTGAGTTCGATCAATGAGCCTTGTATAAGATAGTTTTTCAGAGCAGGAATTTTTTTCAACTCTTTATAATAAAGACATCATCCAGTCAACCAAAATGCTACATAAACTCCTTCGTGCATATAACCAGAGTGATCAGTTACAGGGCTATTGCATATTAATTGACTTCTTAAACTAAAGTATGCAATTCCTTTTTTCAACATTCAATTTACTGAATATGACTTGTCTGATTTTTTTTTCTTACATTTATTTTAGTCAGTAATAACCTTTGTAGTAATCACCGACACATTGACTTTCTAGAACTAAAGAATTAAGGTTCAGAAGCAAATTCTTTTGTCTAACTTCAACATCTGAATTCAGTTCAATTTAAATCCAAATCTCTGGAATCTTTAAAAAGAACCAGTCAACCCCTAATCCTTAGAAGAACCACTTTCTGTTCTTCTTGATTTCTGATGATATTTGTATTTTTCTGAAGCTGGAAACGAGGAGAGACAGCCAGACAGACTCCCGCATGCGCGCGACCGGGATCCACCCGGCACGCCCACCAGGGGCAACGCTCTGCCCACCAGGGGGCGATGCTCTGCCCCTCCGGGGCGTCGCTCTGCCGACCAGTGCCACTCTAGCGCCTGGGGCAGAGGCCAAGGAGCCATCCCCAGCGCCTGGGCCATCTTTGCTCCAATGGAGCCTTGGCTGCGGGAGGGGAAGAGAGAGAGAGGAAGGAGGGGAGGGGTGGAGAAGCAAATGGGCGCTTCTCCTATGTGCCCTGGCCGGGAATCGAACCCGGGTCCCCCGCACGCCAGGCCGACGCTCTACCACTGAGCCAACCAGCCAGGGCAATTTCTGATGATATTTGAAGGGGAAGAAAGGAATCATGTATTGCTATTAATCTGTAAACCATGAGAACTGGTCAAAATGTTAGCATAGATAGCTAGTTGGTATTAGTAAGGGAAAGGAACAAAGGAAATCAGATTTTAAGCTGAATAAACTAAGAAGTTGAATCAGACATTAAGCTTGGTTCACTAGAAAGTTGTAGCATTCATAGCTCTCCAGGGTGTCACTCCATCCTCTGCCTTCAGGACTTAATCTCCCAACAGTAATCTCAGCAATCCCCAAGTGGGCAACTGGACCAGTATTGGGATTATGGGGAGGAGAAAGCATGGGGAAATTCCTTCACTAGGCATGTGTACAATAGAAGCCAAGATGATGCAGGGGGAGGTAAACGCATACACAGTACAAACCAGATGACACAAAACTTAGGGGCATGCGCAGTAGAATCCAAAATGGCACTATAAATGGATGTAGTCTATTCTGAGAAAATCTGCAGAAAGGTCAGATTGAACCAGTATGTGGAATCCTGGAAGGTCCCGGAAAGGATTGGTTTGAGGGGAGGACCCAGAACAAGCCTGGGAAAAACCCATGAAGTAGGTCAGATAGTTTGAAAGCAATTCTGCTCATTCCTGAAAACCAAGAAAATATATGGAGCATTATCAAGGATCTCAGGATGACAGTTGCTAGTAGAGGCTGCTTGCTCTCTACATCTCGGAGAGAATTGTTTCCCCTCACCCCCCAAAATCTTGCCACTACATTTAACCTTCTCCCACACGTGTGCCCTTTGAAATTTCTTTTTTGCAACACTGAAAGACACGTTTTTCACTGGCAATAAAACTGATCAAAGAACTAAACTTTCTAGTTGTCAGCAATGTGTAAATGCTTGTCAGAATGCTAAATTTAAATACTTAATTCAAATATTATTTAAACAAACCAATTGATAGAAAACATACATAAGGATATAAGAATAAGTATGTGAGTTCATGTCAACTTATTTATAAACAATGAACAGCCCAGGAAGACTGTTTCCTTGTTTTGTTTTGTTTTGTTTTTTTATATAGTGCATTCTTTCCTTGGTGCTTAGTATGTGTTTACGAAAATGAAAATGTGTTACAGCTGAAAAGTCAGTGAGATGCTTTATGCCAATGTTCCAGACTTTACTTCTGGATTTCATATTCAAGGAAACACTAGACACTATGCAGAAGCTTTAACTTTTCCTGGACACAAAGCAACCTGGGAACTGCCTGGTTTCCTTCTGTACAGAAGAGGCATTGAGAATTTTCCAAGTTCTAGAACCATGTTCCTCATTAGTATTTAAGTCATACCACCCCTTGTTAAAATCCTATGGGGGTGATGCTCTTATTCCCATTTCATAGATGAAGATTCTGAGACACAGAGATGTTAAATGTCTTGCCCCAAGTCACAAAGCTAAGAATGGAAACATCATTCTATCCTGGTCAATTTGCTTAGAGAATTGTGCTTTAGTTACTTGGCAATGCTGACTTCTGTTCACATTATTTACTAACAATATTCGTAAAACCAGGAGTATTTGAGGAGAAGCAGGAATGAAAAATAAATGAATCATACAAATGAAGCTGATTACCCCATTTGATCCTGTTTTTTTTTATACAGTCAGTCAGGCGTCTGCATTTGATTTGCAAATTTTCACTAGAATAATGATTCTCAGTGGACCACAAATGTTTCAGACACTTAAAAGAAACTGGATGGGTAATTTTACTGGTGCTGGTGTTGAAATGCTGTTACCCAGACCACTTCTTTCAAAGCTCTGAGTTATCCAGGTGCCATATTTGCTTTGCCAGCTGATTAATCTAAATGAATAACACATGTAATTCTAGCAGATGTGATTCTTGGGTTTTTAATTTGTCTTTTGTTGGCTTTATTTTTCCAAATGAAAGTGTGAACTAAATTATATTATTTTTATATCTCACCTTTACTCTGATTTTATAAAATTTTATGTATAAAATATAGTGAAATCTATACAAAAAAAATAAAATTTATTTATATTTCTACCTGATAAAGGCACTGGTAATAGTTTCACAGATATTTCTCCCCCTCTTTTCAGTTTTCCTTCTCCTCCTCCTTCATTAGTTTTTCTGTTCCTACACAAGGCCCATCTTATATGCGTGGCTTTTCATTTTGCTTTATATCATTGCATATTTATCTGTCATTAAATATTTTTTGAAAGCAAATTTCAGTGGCTGATTGAATGATACCATGGATGCAGCTTAAAGGACATTGGACATTTTTTTCAGTTTAAGAAATGAAACTGTAACATGGTTCTGTTCATTTCTCTAGTCAAATTACTATCACCGGTTTCCCACATACCTGCATAAATCTCTTCAATGAGCTCCTGAAACTTCATTTAATCCCATCAATCTAGTTCCCACATTGCAACCAAAGCCCTTGCTAAATGACTGCTTCTGAAAGGAAGACCAGAAATTGTATTGAATATTATGACTTACAAATCCCTGTATGATCTGGCCGCTGCGTCCATCACCAGTCTCAACCTAAACCCCCCTCCATGTTATTCCCGGACCTGTCACTGCAGGATCATTGCTACGGTTGTTTCCTTTATCTAGAGTTCGCCTTCTTCACCTAATTCATCCACAATCGTTCTGCAAGTTTCAGGTTAATTATCGTTTTTCAAGGGAAACCTTCCCTGATTGTTCAGAATTCAGGTTCCTTGGTACATGCTTTCATGACATGTTCACATTTTATTCAGAGCATCAATTACATTTTGTAATTTTTTATTTTGTTTAATTATTTGATCAATACTCATCTTCTTCCCTATAACAGTAAAGTCAGTTAGTAGAGCGTTTATATCACTGTGCTCTTCATAAAAAATTAAATATTACCTTTTACAAGACATTTTGAATTGTATGAAATGAAATGACATACCCTATCATACCTGTTATATTATTTACATTCCTTTAAAAAAACATTTTTAAAATTAATATTGATCATTTATAGTTTTTCTCTAAGTTTTCTATATGATGATTATTTGCATTTCTGTTATGTTAATGCACTTTTTTAATCCATGAACACTCTTAATATACTAAAGAAATTAATCATGTGTCTCGCCATTTGCAAATATTTTCCTCTAGGTTGAGATTTGCTCTTAAATTATGTTTACAGTAGTTTCAGTATCTGTAAATATTAAACTTGTGTAATAAAATTTTATAATAATTTTCTAATAATTTTATGATACTCTTACACTTGAAAAGAAAGGGTATTTCTTATTCCAAAATCAATTAAATTATAATCTTTTCCTGTTTTATAGATTTTATTATTTTTTTCTTAATGTTATTTTTTTCAGTTTAGGTAGACAGAACTAATCATAAACTGGATTAATCATAATCTCTCAGTTCATATTATATTATCATCCTTGGTCCATGAAACAGTTCACTGTATTCACCGAATCATTATTAAATAATACAGTAAGTATTAAATCAATACTATCAAGACTGAATGTTAAGGGTGTGTAGGTGTTTATTGATTGGCTCACTGTGAAGGGTCTACAGGTGAGGGGTCCAATGGGCAGGGCTTTAGGTGAGGACCTTGAGCAGGTTAGGAAGATTTGCAGCCTGTTTTTAAAATCCACTGGGTGCTATATGACCCCACCTTTTTCTCTGCTTTTAGCTGGTCTTTGATTTCTCAGCCATGCCAATCTTCTCAGGGTCGTGGGTAGGGTGAAACAGAAATGACCCCCTTGGTTTGAAATGTCCCAAAAGGTTAAGGAAGCTGGGTACATAGTTTGCTTTCACTTTGTCCCATGAGAAAAATCCTAGAATGGGTCTCTCTTGGCTCTGAGCTTTGCTGAATTGAGAGAAGGGTGACACTGGTAAAGTAAAACTATTTTTCTTACGATCTCCAATTCACCTATTCTCATATTTTTGCTCCACAAGGTGCTGGAACTTCTCAAGTATACTGCTGGGCTCCCATAAAAGTGTTCTTATCCAGATTTGGTTGCTAACATCAATGCTTCTGTGGGGATATGAGGAACTTGTGCTTTCTCCATCTTACTGAGGTCACTCTCAATCTTAGTATATTAAAGATTTTATCATAATTTTTTCTACATCTATCAAACAGATATTACAGTTTTTTTTCTTTTAATCTCTTGATATGGGAAATTACGTTTAAAGATTTTTTTGTGAAATTAATCAATTTTTCTTGAGTTTGAGATAAGCCTTAACTTTAGGTCCTCAATAACTTTTAAAATTATAAGAAATTATGAGACTAAAAATTAGAAAGCAAGTACTCTCATATAGAATACCACTCTCTCAAGTAAAAACTAACAATAATCCTATAATGTCATGAAATACTTTAGTCAGTATGCAGATTCTCCTCATTTGTAATGATATTTTTTACGATTTATTTGCATGCATGAGAATCCAAATATGGTCTACATATCACAATACAAGCCCTTTGAAATCCATAAGTTCACCCATTGTTTTTCTTTTGATTTATTTGTTGAAAAGAGTAGACATGAGCAGATTTGAGTATATCTTGGCAAAACAACTCATAGATATTGCAATGTAAACTTTTAAAAGTCTTTTTATGATATTACTATTCATTGGTGATCATTACTTAGATCAGTTAATTTGCTAGAGATTACAAAAAGACTTTGTTATTCCTTCTTTGATGGAAAATGTAATCAAAATAATTTTTTTTCACTTTAACTATTTGGTCTATTTGGGAATATTTCTTTTTGAAATCCAGATTAATTGCAGAAATCTTGCCACTTCTATATGGTGTTTTCATAGGCCCTCTCCTACTTGTGGCTAAAACAGAACATTTTTTATAGTAATTAAAAGATAGTTTTCACACTCAAAACCAGTTAAGCCAATAGTGAAGAACTTCTCTTCAATTTGATGATAGAAAATTTGATTGACTCCTGCCTCTGTGAGGGTCTGCAGAGGGAGATCACAGGAATATCTTCTCACTAAAATATACATGAAGTGCTTATACTGAACACAGTCTCAGAAAATCTATAAACTGAAAATCATGGTTTATCTGTACCTGTGGTTTCATTGTGTTGAAAGCTCCCTTAGGCCCAGGACTGAAAACCTGAAATGGACTCTATTTGTGTGTATTGTAATGGCTTTTTTTTTTTTTTTAAATTACCTTTTACAATACTAGCCATTTTTCTGCCAGCTCTGGAAAAGGCCATTAACTTTTAAGAGATTTGTTTAGTCCAACAGCAGCAGAGTGAAATGAAATACATTCGGAGCAGGGAGGTTGTCAGGGCTTCCTGCGGGATACAGGCTCGTCTGGCCCCACTGTCAAGCTTTGTCTGGCTGCACATTTGCTGAGTACCAATGTACTTTCTTCACACAGTGGCTGTATATTTTGCTTTCACCATGCCCAAATTGTCAGCATAAACTAAAGGCAGCATGTATATATGTTATCTAAATTCTTCAGTGTTTCATTTCTTGCAGATAAACAACAAAGCATGAAACGTGATTTTTTTTTTTTTTTTTTTTTTTGCTTTCTCTGGTTTCTGCTGAAAACTTCAAAGAGGCCAAGCTGACTTGTGAATTGTAATGATTCACTGGGTGTAGCATGTCAGTATTTTCAATCAGACTTCTTCCAAAGCTGGCTGAGAATGTTTGGTGCCTTGATCCAGAAAGGAGTCTGAGAATGCAGACTGAGTAGCCTGAATGTGCTTGCCACTAATTCATATTTGTGAATTGTTGCCAATTCATCTTTTTTTCCAGTTTAGAAAAAGTGAATAAAACAACCCAATAAGATAGTATTGAACATTAACTCAAGAATGATAATCTTCAGGTCTTCGACTCTGAACATTTTGGTTAGACATGAAAGGGTCTGGAGTACAAAGACATGCTCTAGGACCAGAGACAAAGGTAGAGTGACGGTCAACTCATGAGAGCTTGACACACGGACACCCAAGGGTTTCATTTCAAAAGTTTCTGATACTAAGAATGATGTGGGGTGGTACTTTACAGGGTATAAAGGATTCTTTAAACACTTTTAAAAATGAAAACTCATAAAATTTGTCACCAAAACTCAAGCTCTTTTAAATGCCACCTAGGTTTCATTTGTTTTGTTTTGTTCTTTAATAAAGTTTTTAAAATATATAATCTCACTCTGTTTATATAATATATAAGGAATATATATGGTTCAGCTTAATTCCAAATGCATCTAGAAAACATTTGTTAATTACTTAAGGGATATGACCAGTTTCTTAACTAAGTAAGTTTGATTTCTGAGTAAACATGACAAGAAAGACAGTACAGCTAGTGCTCGACTTACGACCACGATTGGTTCCGACACACCGGTCGTAACACGATTTGATCGTAAGTTGAGTAGATTATATGTACATTACTGTGAAATGATGTTATAAAAATCTTTAAGTCATATTTTTCATAATTTTCTTTCATTATTGTTTAATTTTTTTTAATTTTTAATTTTATTTATTCATTTTAGAGAGGAGAGAGAGACAGAGAGAGAGAAGGGGGGAGGAGCTGGAAGCATCAACTCCCATAGGTGCCTCGGCCAGGCAAGCCCAGGGTTTCGAACCGGCGACCTCAGCATTTCTAGGTCGACACTTTATCCACTGCGCCACCACAGGTCAGGCTCATTATTGTTATATATCATAATTTTCTTTGTTCATTTTATGCCATTTGTATCATCTCTACACCATTTTGTTTCTTATTTTTACATTCATCAGGTTTGAGTAAAACACTGCATTACCAGTACAACTGGTTTAATATTTGCAAAGACAATTCCTCTTGGTAGACACCTTGGGAGAGGTTTGATGAAAAATATCCAAGACACAAAACACAAATTGCTGTACCGAGTCTGGAATAACAGTTGAAATGGTGCACGTGGAGATGGTAGTGCTGCCGGAAGCTGGTCCACACTGTCGTACGCCCAGCTGGGCAACACTTGTGCTGCCAGACACGGAGCAGTCATGGCTAGTGATTGTGGTCATAAAGTCAAATGATCGTAAGATGCATAGGTCGTAAGTCGATCAATATTTGTAATGGGCAGTTTTCAATACCTTGTGGTTAATGGGAGAGTGAGCTTGAAAATAAGGACGTCAAATGATGAGACAAAGAGAAGTTAAGAAGTACTTCTTGGAGGAGGATTTTTAAAAAATAATATCATCTTTTTAAAAATTCTTTTTAAATTTATTTATTCATTTTAGAGGGAAGAGAGAGAGAAAGAAGGGGAGGAGGAGCAAGAAGCATCAACTCCCATATGTGCCTTGACCAGACAAACCCAGGGTTTTGATCTGGTGACCTCAACATTCCAAGATGACGCTTTATCCACTGAGCCACCACAGGTCAGGCTGGAAAAGATTTTATTTAGGCTTCAAAGGCTAGGTGACACTTGACTAAGAGTAGTGTGAAGGTTATTTTAGATGGGAAGGGTACAGACAGCAGAAACTGACTCCTGCTAGGCAGATGTATTTGGTTGAAGCAAAGAGTTCATAATAGTGACCACAAGAAATAAAGTTGAAAATTAGATAAAAATGAAGGCTTAAAGGGCTAAGGAATTTATCCAATGGGGAGGCTTTAAAGATCTTGGAGCAGATAAATAATATGATTTTAAAAAACCAAATAATATTGATAAACATATTGCTATTCAGATAGGGAAGTGGAAGAGAAAGATTTAAATACAACCTTGTTTTTGAATCTGGATGTTATGATCTGGATGCTTGTGCCCTCCAAAAAATTTAAGTTGAAATCATAACCCAGAAAAGTGATGATACTAAGAAGCTGGGGCCTTTAGAAGAATTAGATATTGAGAACTTTGCCTTTATAAATAGGATTAGAGTTCATGTAGAAGGGATCTCACAGAGTTCCCTAGTCCCTTCCACCATGTAAGAACACAGTGTGGCACCGTTGACAATAAGAGATAATAGACAGAGATGTTTTTTCCTAATGCAAAATTACACATATTTTTATTTGAGTTTCTCTTCACTCCAGACTCAATTAATAAAAGAATATTTCCTAACTCTAATCTTAACTAAGTCTCACTTAGCCCAATTGTATGACTGACATTCTCATTTTGATATCTATAAGGTATATCCAGTATAATTTTACCTAACAGGTGTTTTAACTTCCGCCTGCTGACAATTGTTCTTTTCTGAATGCTCCTCATCTCAGTAAATGCCATCACTATCTACCCAAATGCTCAAGTGAGAAATCTAGAGTCATCCTTGGTTCCTCTGTTTCCTTCACCTCACCACCACCACTGCTATCGTTCAATCTATCAGCAAATGCTTTGGGCTGTACCTGAACTATATCTATTCCACATCTCTTTACTTCTTTTTAGTTCTACTATTTTCACCCTGGTCTAAGTCACTGTAATCTTCAGCTTTGGATACTGCAAAAGCCTTCATCTAATTGTTTCCCTTCCATTTGTGCTTCTCTATACTCCACACAAAAGCTAAAATCCTGCTCAAAAAAACATGCCACACTGTTTCAAACCCTTCAGTCGCCTCCTGTTGCATTAGGATAAAAATCTAAATTCTATGACCCACTAGATCCAATATGATCTGACCTTGCCCTTAGCTATGACTTCTCCCTCCTTGACCCATAACTTTCCATGCTTCTGCCACATAGCCCTTCCAGAATGGGCCCAAATCTCTCTTTCTTGTGTCCTCTTCTGAGGGATCACACTGGAGTTCTCTGCCTCTAGATTTCTACATAGGTGGACACTTTTAGTCATACACTCTTGGTTCAGGTGTCACCTCCTTACTGACATTCACTTATAAGTAGCCCCTTCCCCTATCATATTGTTTTTTATTACAACCTTCTGTTTATATTTATTTCAGAGCATACATCACTCTTCTCATTTAATTTTTGTCTATTGCTGCCTCCCAATCCTAAATCCCATGAAAAGGTGGGTCCTGTCTGTCTGGTTCACCCCCTCTATGCCTTGAGTGGTGTCCTCAAGTTAGCTCTCATTGAACATTTATTAAATGATCATATGAACAAAGTCCCTCTTATTGTATAAATCAATATAATTTTGTGTATGTAGAAATCTCATTCTGCGCTAGGCTCAAAGATGGGAAAATATGACAGGAATTGTACATCTTTCTGCAAGGGTTACTATGGATCTAGGACTTTCTCCTGCACAATGGAAAACTTATTACCATGAAGGAAAACAAATAAAGGTTAAATTGTAAGAAATACTTGGAGATATTTGTGGACAGTTACACATTCATTCCATGGGCTCTCTACAAGTCTATAAACAATCAGAAGCCCACACCACATCCTGGATGGTGTGCTATAGCTTTCTATACAATGGGAGAAGCGCCAACTTGTGGTTTTATTACAGCAGCACTGGTGGCTTTACATACAGTAAGATTCATGCTTCCCATGTGACAGGATCTCTCACCCTCAGTTCCCAGACACCAAGGACCACATAACCACTAAGGCCAGTACTCTGCCTTCTGGAGAATATACAGGCCTCAGGGTGAGTAATGAGTTAGGCCTGGCAGATTACATGTTACCCCGAGATGAGTTGAAGAGAAACAGAACAGTGATGGATGAGTGCCCATGGGAAAAGAAGAAGAAGAGTATCAGCTCTCACAGAAACCTCATGCCCTGCGTGACTGACTGACTTAAACAGAAATCTGGCAGTGAGAAAGGGAGTTGAAAGAAGCAAAATAAAGCAGGCAACCCTCTCCCCTCTTGTTCCTTAATTTTCTAATGAGGGAATAAATGCTGCCACCAGATGTACCCCGTAATGGCATTAATTATCTTATTCTTCTATCATCAAGAGAGAATCGATTCATATCATCATTAGCGCAAGAGCACTTTAGAAACAGTGGTATGTTGTGGTGATTAGTAACTCATACTCTGAATTCCCTGAAAACTCAAATTATGGTTCTGTCACTTAGAGCCATAAGATCTTTCACAACAGGGATATTCTATTACCATTATATAAGATTGTGTAAAAAAATAAAGTAAAGACAATTTGTGTGAAAATTTTAATTAGGCACCTAGAGCACAGAACTCTCAATAAATCATAATAAAATATAAACATGACATAAAATTACTATTTTACTATCTAATGTTTTTTTATTTCAACAGAGAAAACAAGTGGCCTAAATAAATAAATTTTCTCCACAAAAGTCTATCGAATGTTTTGAATTTGAAAGCATAAGGAGATAGACAAAATGATTGTTTAATTTTTAAAATATATTTAATTCAAGAAATCCCCTCAAAATAAAACAGGGGCTATAGAATTTAATTAATAAGATCAATAACTACTTATCAAATAGTGAATGAATAGTTTTAAAATTAAATAAAACTTTTATTCCAATGTAACATACTATTAGTTTTCATTCACCAGTTTTGTAAGGAAGAAGAAGCTGAATGATGACATTTAATAACAAGAGTGTGTAAGGAAATACAGATCCTTGTACACTGTTGTTGGAAGCATAAATAAATAAAACCTCTCTGAAGGACAGTTTCTCAATATATGCCAAACATTTTCAAAATGCTTCCTGTTTTATCCAGTAATCTCATTTCTAAGAACTTATCCTAAGGAAATTACAGGAGTTCCACCAGGATATATGCATATAAAGAATTGTTTCTGGCTCTGGCCGGTTGGCTCAGCGGTAGAGCGTCGGCCTGGCGTGCCGGGGGCCTCGGGTTCGATTCCCGGCCAGGGCACATAGGAGAAGTGCCCATTTGCTTCTCCACCCTCCCCCCCTCCTTCCTCTCTGTCTCTCTCTTCCCCTCCCGCAGCCAAGCTCCATTGGAGCAAAGATGGCCCGGGCGCTGGGGATGGCTCCTTGGCCTCTGCCCCAGGCGCTAGAGTGGCTCTGGTCCCGGCAGAGCGACGCCCCGGAGGGGCAGAGCATCGCCCCCTGGTGGGCAGAGCATCGCCCCTGGTGGGCGTGCCGGGTGGATCCCGGTGGGGCGCATGCGGGATTCTGTCTGACTGTCTCTCCCCGTTTCCAGCTTCAGAAAAAAAAAAAAATAAAAGGATTGTTTCTAACAGTCCTTCCCCCACCCCCAGAAAACTTGATTATTCATTATTTAAGATTTTGCTAAATATATCATGTTAAATATTTTTTGGCCACTAAAAATGATGATGTAGATATACACTGACTGGCATTAAAATGGTCATGATGTGCTATTCATTTAATTATTGAGCTATAAAACAATTTACAGTATAATACATTTTTGTTAAAAATAATCATTTTATGTATGTGTCCAGAAAAATCCTTGGATGAATATGCTACAAAATACTAACTTTGGTTATCATTTTTAAATGAGATTACAGTTTATCTTTATTTTATTTATGTATGTATAGTTTAAAAACATTTTTGGTGTTGGCCTGTTAGTTCAGTCAGTTAAGAGTGTCATCCGGAAACAACAAGACTGTGGTTTGATCCCTGGTCAGGGCACATATGGGAAGCAGCCAATGAGTGCACAACTGAGTGGAACAATAAATGAATGTTTCCCTCCCCCTTTCCTTCTCTCTGTCTCTCTGAAAATAAAAAAGGAATTAAGCCCTGGACGAACAGCCCATTGTCCCAGAACATAGAGACTGCCGGTTCAATTCTCTGAACAGGGCATATATAAGAGCAGCTCCATGTTCCTGTCTCTCTCTCCCTACCTCTCTCAAAAAAAATTTTTTTATAATATCCAATTATCATTTTATATAAATATGATAATAAATCCATTAAATATTTTATTTACTCGACCATGAAAAAATAATTTATCAAGAAGGAGCATCTAGTTCTTTCTTTTTTTCTTTTTTTTTTTTGTATTTTTCTGAAGTTGGAAATGGGGAGGCAGTCAGACAGACTCCCGCATGCACCCAACAGGGATCCACCCGGCACGCCCACCAGGGACCATGATCTGCCCATCTGGGGCACTGCTCTATTGCAACCAGAGCCATTCTAGCGCCTGAAGCAGAGGCCCTAGAGCCATCAACAATGCCCAGGCCAACTTTGTTCCAATGGAGCCTTGGCTGCGGGAGGGGAAGAGAGAGACAGAGAGGAAGGAGAGTGGGAGGGGTGGAGAAGCAGATGGGCGCCTCTCCTGTATGCCCTGGCCAGGAATCGAACCCGGGACTCCTGCACGCCAGGCCGACGCTCTATCACTGAGCCAACCGGTCAGGGCCTAGTTCTTAATATTTAAAACACACAGGCCCTGCAAATTATATTGAAGCCTTTAGCAAGTATAATGTTAAGTATAAGTTAATATTTTCTTATACTTAGGTGATGTCTGTCCTTTACCGTATTTATCATTGAATTTTAAAGAGGAGTAAAGAGGAGATGAAAGTCATCATAGTGACATTAAAATTAACATTTAAAAATGTCAATATATTTTGGTTCTCTATTTAGAGTACTATCACCATTTGTTTGCTTAACCTAGGCCACAGCCACTTCTTGCCTTGTCTTATCAGAAAATTAATAGTAAGTCTTAATTTTTTCTTATCCATTATTATTTGACCAAAATATTGGCTTAATCAAAACAACATATTAGAGAATATGGTATTGCAGCATGGACTGGCAGTAATTCTCCTTATCTTGCTTTCAATGTGTTTGATAAGAAAAGTCACCTAATCTTTTAATACCATTTCTTTCCTTGTAAATAATAAAAAGATACAGCAATGTACTGGAAGCATCCAGTAGAAATCATGATGGTAGTGAGAATATTTTAGAAACCCACCATTTTAATTACGAGACTTATTCAAAACAAGAAGAATTACAAATGAACATTTTTAAAATTCCATATTGAAAATCTATTTCTTCTTTTATTAAATACCCAGGACCTTAAAAAGTATTGTACTATTTCCCACTATAATTCACATCATCACTGACTCCTAAAGCATAAAAGATGCCTGCCACTTGCCCGCCTTGGGTGTTAGTGAGGTTGTAGCAGCCATGGAGAGAGAACACAGATTTTGGCAATAAAAATCATTTTGCACTTGAATTCTTTTCTGCCTTCCTTCCAAGTCAACGTGTATTTAGTTAATGATGTTGAAGCCATTTTGGACCAAAGAAAACAAACTTTGAGCCAGATGTACAGCGTATTTCATGGTATGTTTAGAATCCATACTGCCAAAGTGAAGGAGAAAGTTGGATAAATCAGAGTAGTACAGACAGCTCCTATGGAAACTTCTAAGCATAAAAATCTGCTTCATCTGTCTGAAATTACCTGAATTATCAAAAATCGTTCATTTGAACATAAAAATGGGTTTTTTTTTCTGACAAAGTCTGTGTTTCAGGAAACCATCTGAATTTATTTTCACTAACCACTGTCCAGTTGGAATGTACTGACCAAAATAACACATTAGAGAACATGGTGACATAAAATGGAAGAGTCTTCACCACCCCAGATTATGTGAGTTTGCTATTTATTAGAGGAAATACCAAACAAGGTTTAAGTACATTATGAAGCAATACTTCAAACCAAAGCATGGTAGAAAATAATACAAGATCTATTCAACAAGTGTATATTAATGCTTCTATATTAATAATACATAACATATTAGTATATTATATTAAAAACAAGCTAATATTTACTACATACTTAAGGTAGGGCAAGCCTTGTGCTAAGTGCTTTACTCTATTTACTCTTAAACAATCTGGTGAGAGAAAACATTATCTCTATTTATAGTTGAAAAATCTTAGAGATTAAGAGAGTCATATAAGGTCATCTAGTCTAGTACCTAAGTTAAGTCAGAATTTGACCTATGCAGTCTAACTTCAGAGTCTTGTATTTGATCATTATATTACATTGCCTACAGCAGCAGTAGGCATTGAGTGGGCCATAAAGAAATAAATTTGCTTTATAGAATAAAACAATAGCCTGGAAATAATAGGCTAAGAAAAGTACTGGTTCCTTGTAAGGAGAGGGGCTTATTTTCTATATTCCTGAGTTCGGGTTGCTAATGATAGAGGTGTCACACACTTGCCATTGTTTCATCTAACGACTTCGGCTGACTGACACTTCATACCTCATTGTGAAAAGAAGGAACAGAACTTCCAATTCCAGGAAGATGGAGATGTAGTTTTTCCTATGTCAAATAACATAAGAAGACTGAAAGATAGAAAAAACTAGCTGACAAGAGCCATCAGGACAAAGGAACAACACAATAGTGAATTTTCTTTTCATCACGTATATCCTAGACTTGGAGCTGAAGAAGCGAGGAGGAGGAGGAGGAGGAGGGGTAGGAGGAGGAGGGGGAGGAGGAGGAGAGGGAGGAGGAGGAGAGGGAGAAGGGGGGGCAAGGCTCTGCTGAAAGCTCTCTTGCACTAACAAAATAGGGAAGGGGCAAACTGGGAAGATAGAAAACTTTTAGACAATAACTATTCCATTCTAAACAAGTAGTGAAGAAAAAGAAAAACTGTAATTTTTCCTCCACATGTAACATCAAAAGCTGTGTGGAAAACCTAGACTTTCACCCTTGACAAGATATCTTTCTCCCAACCTGTTAGAGTGGTATCAGGACTTCACTGTCACCCAGAGGTAATGAGTCTACCTGCATAGACATGTCAGTGGAAACCACAGAGCGAGCCAGAACTTCTACTTCACCCAGCAGTTATAAGCAGTGTCCTCCCTTCCAATGATGGACAGAAGCCTAGGCTTTTAACTCTGTCTGGCAATAAAGAAAAGGTACAATCTCCTTTCCTCTACAAAAGTGGTATAAAACAATTTTTTTAAGCTAGCTAAAACAGAAAGTATTTTAAAATCTAGAGTCTAAAAACACAATATGAAAATAATCACAGGATAGAATCAATTAACTTGAAGATTCGACAATGCAATTCATCAATTCTGGACATTGAAGAAAAAGTAGAAAAAAATATACAGAATCTCATGAACCTGTCAGACAGTAAGAAAAGATCTAACATTTGTATCATTAGGATAACCAAAGGAGAGGAAATAAAGTGAAGTTGAAAGAGTATTTGAAGAGACAGAAGTAAAATTGTTTCCAATGTGGAGAGTAACATGACAAGATGGTAGAATAGAAGTTTCCAGCCATTATACCACTCCCTCCTCATAGAAACACTGATTTAAATGACCACCAAATATGAAAGTACCTTTGTGGAAGCCTGGATGTCCAGCAGAGAGGTTTTAGCACTGGATCAAAAATTTGAAAGTAGATGCATTAAAGAGGGTAAGAAAACTATTTCACTTTACTCACATCACTCATCTTTTGAGACAGCATATCTCAGTGCCAAGAGAAATCCCCTTAGCTGGAGATTTTCTTCATGAGGGAAAGGGAGAACATAACAAATATGTTTTATTCAGCTATATAGAACACAACACAAAATGCACACTTTCTTTCTCACTGCACCTAGGACCTAAGAGAATTGGCAGCTAGGAGCAGGGAAAATGGGTAAGGTTTCAGAGCAACCAAGACATGGAACTCAACAAATAGCTCTGGATTCTACTAACCATTTTGTGAAGGATTTCATCACCTCCAGACCCTCCTTTTTAAGTAGTCTTTGGTTCTAGCCATTGACTCAGTGGATAGAGCATTGGTCCATCATGTGGAATTACCGGGTTTAATCCCTGGTCAAAGCACACAGGAGAAGCGACCATCTGCTCCTCTTTCCCTCCCTCTCCCCCTTCTCTCTCTCTTCTCTTCACATAGTGAGTGACTCTATTGGTTTGAGCTTATGCCCCAGATGTTGAGGATGGCTCAATTGATTCAAGCATTGGTCCCAGGTGAAGGTTGTTTGATGGATCCCGGTCAGAGTGCATGTGGAAGTCTGTCTCTCTATACTCCTTCCTCTCACTTAAAAAAAAGAAAAAAATAGATAATTCTTCAAATTAAAATTAATGGTTGCTAATTAGAAAAATAAAAACACATGAAAGTATAAAATTCAATATAAAGATAAATTTAGAGCCCAATTCAAAATATTCTTAAACTGTGTAGTGGTGCATAAATCACTTTTAACTCTAGTAAAAACTTAAAAAACAAATGTAATAAAAATAACTATCACCAGAATATTCATCAATCCATGTACCATATAAAAAGATACAAATTGTGACATCGATAACATAAAATGCCAGAGGGAAGAAGTAAACCCATAGAGTTTTCATTTGCAAGTGAAATAAATCATCAGCTTAAAACAGACTGTTAAAACTGTCTTGTATAAGCCTTATAGCAAGAATAAAAAAAATTATAGTAAGTAACACAAAAGATAAAGGAACCAAAAATTTCATTATAAAAAAATTATTAAACCACAAAAAACAGCGAGAGAAAAAAAGAAAGAAAATAACTATAATACAGTCAGAAAACAATTAATAGAAATAGTAAGTCTGTACTTATCAATAATTATTTTAAGTATAAATGGATTAAAATTTCCAATCAAGATCCAACTAGATGCTGCCAACAAGAAATTCACTTTAACTATAAAGACACATAGATAGAGAGTAAAGACATAGGAAAGATATTTCATAAGAATTGTAAACAAAAGAGAGTAAGAATGACTATACATATATTAGACAAAATAGAGTTTAATTAAAAAACTGTTACAAGAGACAAAGAAGATCATTATATAAAATATATAGTATATTTATATATACACATATATTATATACATATATTTTATATGTACATAAATATATACAACACATTAAATATATACAACACATTAAAAATATATTATGATTAGGAGGGATTCATTCATGAGCACAAAGATGGTACTATATACATAAATCAAACAATGAAATATACCACATCAATAAAACAAAGATCAAAAATAATATGATCCTATCAATAGATGCATAAAAGGCATTCAATAAGAAACAACATTTCATTATGTTTAAAACACTAAACACAATGAATATAGAAGGAAAATACCTCAACATAATAAAGGCCATATATGACAAACCATGAACTGATATTATACTAAATGGTGAAAAAAATGAAAGCTTTTTCTCTAAAATCAGGAACAAGACAAGGATACCCACTCTCTCCACTCCTATTAAACATAGTTTTGGAAATCTTAGCCAGAGCTATCAGGAAAAATAAATAAATAAAAGTCAGGCATGTTGGTAAAGAAGAAGTGAAGGTATCACTTTTTGCAGTTGACATGATCCTGTATATAGAAAACCCCAAAGACCCCACTGAAAAACTATTAGGAACAATAAATCAATAAAGTTACAGGATACAAAATCAATATACAAAAATCTATTGCTTTCTTATATGCCTTGATGAAACTTCAGGAAATGAATTCAGAAAAAGAATTCCTTTTACAATTGCAACAACAAAAAATACATAAGAACTTAACAAAGATTTGAAGGACCTATATCTTTAAACTACAAAAAAATTATTGAAAGAAATAAAAGAAAATATAATGAAATGGAAAAAATTATTCTATGTTCATGGATTAGAAGAATCAATATAGTTAAAATAGCCGTATTACCCAAAGAAATAAACAAAAATAGTGCAATCCACATAAAAATCCCAATAGCATTTTGAAAAAAAACTAGAACAAAAAACCACCTTTATTTTTCTAAGGAAGGAGCACAGCCTTGGATTCAGAAGACCTGGTTTCTCGTTCAAAATCACCAGCCAGGAGTCTATATCTTTGAGTAAATCACTTCATCTTTTAGAACCATAATTTTCTAATTTTTAAAATGTGTACATTAAATGAATTGACTAGTTCCAATTATATAATCCTTTCATAGGATTTTATTTCCTACAAAAAGAATAACTTCATAAGATATATAATTCTCTATAACACAGAAATTGAGTGTATAGGGTTATTTCAAATCTGTAATAATATCTCCACACCAAATGGAGATCTTCCACTTAGGAAAAATCAATCTGCTTGCTCACTAATGGGCAACTCTCTAAAAAGTATTCACCAACCAGCCCAAGATAGTATTTTCTCATATTGTCAGAGAGGAGGGACTAGGTTAAGATTAAATTAGAAACTCTACCATCTCAGGCTATCAAAGGACCAAAGAAATATTTTTATTTTATTATTTTTTAAAAGTTTTTCAGAAAACCAAACTCCTCCCAAACCCTGTTTCTCAGGGAAGAGGTATAACCCACATATTGTGTGGCAGGTCTTCTAATTCAATCTAGCTTCAGCAGTGTTGGGTTTAGTTTAGTTATGAAGACTTAACACACATAACATTTGGGTCACACTTCCTCCTGTCTTCTCTGTGTCACCAGTTGATGAACTCCAAGACAGTCTGGATATGGATCCATTTCTCTTGCTGGAAACTAGTCTGTAATATTTTAAATTCACACAATGGTTTTTTAAAAAAATCATTTCCTCTATTAAAAATCTGCAAGGTCTTCAAGGAACTTTAAATAAGCGAAATTATTATGTAAGTACCACATGGCTTTTAAATCCACAAAGGTTTTTCGTAAAACAATTCTACTATTATGCCGAGTTCAAATTGCACTGGTACTGATATAAATACAAAATAATAACGACATAACTCTTTGTGTATAATGTAAACTTTGTGATATTTATTTAAAGCTATAAAATAAATGAAGGTTTGGGAGTTATCTTGTGATTCTAACTATGAAAAGTAGCTTACATGTTTAAAATATATAAGGCTGAGACCACCGGGATATTTAAAAACAAAACAAAACAGGGTTTGGAGACTGTGTGAAGATTTCTGAAAGTTATTATACCTGAGTTTTTCTTGAGTATTCAAAGAACATGCAGAGTTAGAGGTGGCTCACAGACATTTATTGGAAACTACTATTGCCAAGTACTGTCTAGGCACTGGAGAATGGTTTATAGACAAGTAGGAAATGATCATAATACAGAGTGTTAAATTCTATGATAGAGGTAAGTACTAACTGCTAGTGGAGGACAAAGGTAATTTTCTGACCCAGCATTAAACTTTCACAGGCAAGCTCTGCTACTCAAAATCTCATGTGAACAGAGACACCCATAGTTCCACACTGGGATTGTCACATAGGTCCAAACATTTCCAATCCCTGACCTGTTATACCCAGAAATCTTCTGTAAACAGCTGCCAATCCAAATTCTAATACTGTCTGATGCCAAGCAGCCTACCTCACTTGTCAAGGATGCTTTTCCAACCTCCACTGCTCATGAAAATGTAAAGGTGCAAATGGATCTATCACAGACTGGCTAATATGTATTTCAGGCTCAGTAGAAATCTGGTCCCTCTGTCTGCAACATTCTCTTATTTAACTTTGCTTCTCTTTTTAGTGAGGTTTTCTGGCTTTCTGAGGTTTTCCTTTCTTTTTCAGTAAACCAGTTCATGTTCCTTAAGGAATTCATCTTAAACCCTATTAGATGACAAATGAAAATCCATAAAAAATAATGAAATCTTGCCATATGCAACAACATGGATGGACTTAGAGGCTATATTGCTAAGTGGAATAAGTCATACAGAGAAAGACAAATGCCATATGATTTTGTTTATATGTGAAATCTAAAAAAATAAAGGAAATAAACAAATAAAACAGAAACAAATCTATAGATAATGAGAAAATTTTGATAGTTGCCAGACTTGAGTAGGATTAGAGGGATGAGTGAAAAAAAGGAAAGGGATTTAGATGTACAAATTGTCGGTTATAAAAACAGTCATCGGTGTCTGACCTGTGGTGGCGCAGTGGGATAAAGCGTCGACCTGGAATGCTGAGGTCGCCTGTTCAATACCCTGGGCTTGCCTGGTCAAGGCACATATGGGAGTTGATGCTTCCTGCTCCTCCCCTTTCTCTCTCTCTCTCCTCTCTGAAAATTGAATAAATAAATTCTTTAAAGAAATAAAAATAAAATAAAATAAAATGAAAGTTGTTTAAAAAACAGTCATCAGAATGTAAACGCAGCATAGGAAATATAGTCAATAATATTGTCATAACTATGTATGGTATCAGATGGGGTAGTAGACTAGACTATAAGTAACATAAATGTCTAATCACTATGTTGTATAACTGAAATTAATACACTATTGTATGTCAATTATAACTTAAAAATTTTTTAAATATATATATTTTTAAAATTGTGTTCTCTTTAAAACACTTCCTGGAGATGTTGAAATAGAAATTGTAAGAAAATATGTTAAGGGTTTTTTTCCCCCTAAACTTATATAACACAAGAGAGCAAGTTTGTTAAAGGGAAACTGAGTATCCTCATGAGCAGAGTGACCTTAAGTTCCCCATACAGACCTAACTCGCCCCACTCCAGACTGTTGGCCATATTGTGCTAGTGTCTGGTTCGTCTGATTTGATTATGGGTCCCCTGGGCAAGAAGTTTGTCTAATTCTATGTGCTCTACAGCACCTAGCCCACTGTTGGCACTACCCAATGCCAAAGAACACTCACTGTCTGTTCACTAGTAATAAGATTGACTTCCCAACTCAACATGTTGAGATTTCTGTCATTTTTATGCCAGTGTTTTTTCTGATCTGTATTTTCTATTTGTGTCTGGAGAGCAAGCTTCATGTGTTACTGAATCACCTCTGGACTGATCTTCTCTTCAGGAAATGTAGGCATGAGGTTGAATGTTTTTCAACCACGAGATTTGGGAACACAGACTGCTGAAATATGCTAGGTTACACAAAGGAAAAAAGTTTCTGAAAGAACCACTTTTTCTCAGGAGTCATGGGGATCTCTACGAGCCAAGGATGCAGACTGGTTAGCAGATGTGACCATAAAACCAGCACGTCCCTTCAATGCAAATATTTCCATTTAGTTTCTCTGTTTCTAAGGAAATAGTACGCCTTTTGGTCTATTGATAAGTCTTTTTCATTGTATCTCTTTAATTGTATTTTTTATTTGTCCTAATATTCAATTAATACTTAAATTTCTCTTCATGTTCTATGAATCACCATATTGAATATTTTAGGCAGCAATCAGATATTACAAACGGAGTTCTACACCTAAAGAATTTTCTGGGCAATCTAATCTTTATTCAAGTGAAGGTGGAAAATGTCTCATAAAGAAAGGACATTTCATTACATTTTTGCCAGTTAGCTTGCCTTGTAATTTTTTTTGAAAGGTAAACATGATATATTCCGTAGTAGAACTAAGGATTATAGTATGAGGTTTTATGTTTATCTGTCTAAAAGTTGGACTGAATTCAATGTTTTATGTAGCCGTACTCACCAGAGGGTTCAAATACTTCAATAGCTCTTGTTTCTGTGCCCCCTGTTGTCTCTGAGCTTAAGAACTGCTCCTCAGATACAAACAATGTCTTGCAGCCCTTTCAGTTATAAGTGACCTGTACTATTACTGGTGTAGGGGTACAAGATGTAGGGAAGGAGAAGCATTCTCTAATCTTATCATGAAATCTCGGACTTTCAGGGGTCTGTCTCACTGGGCTGTGACATCTACAAATATTTCTTAGCTTTATTCCTTACCTTAGGTGAAACAAGATGGATAGAAAGCACCAGAGTTGGTTACTTGTCCTTCCCTCAGGTCAAATAGATAGGGCTCTGATAGTCATTTACCTTGAAGAATGCACTTTTGTTATTGGTGAATGATCTGGGTGAGTTGTTTTTTGTTTTTGTTTTTGTTTTTGTTTTGTTTTTTAGTAGACAAAATTTAGTACAACCATATAGTCAAGTAATAATGGTTAGACATTTTATTAGATATAACTTTTAAAAAATACTATGCATAAAGCATGTACTATATAAACAAAACATAGGATGAGTTTTTAAATTGTGGCTTTCCCCTTCCTCTACCAGAGACACAGGGGAGGTTTCTTGGGTCTTTACCATGCAGATCTGGTGTTTCTGGAAGTAAATACCATGAGAGTGTGGGCACTTCCTTAAAATGGTGTTCCCCAAGAGTTTCTCATTCTCACACTAGTCTACACTCAGCATCCAACAACTAATCAAAATTACCATGTAACTGTTGTTGTAAGTTCATGGTTCCAGTGATTTCTGCTCCAGATAAGCAGATCTTAGTTGTGACTTTATGAATTTTCTGACTGGAGATAAAGCCTTAACCTGCAATCTTAGTTTTTTATTAGGTCCAAGAAAGCTCACTGAACTAAAGTGTCCCTTGATAGAAGATTGGATAAAGATGTAGTACATATTTACAATGGAATACTAGTCAGCCATAGGAAATGATGACATATTGCACAGATGGACCTTAAGCACATTATACTAAGTGAAATAAACAAATCAGAAAAAGCTAAGAACTATATGATTTCACACATAAGTGGGATATAAAACTGAGATTCATGGACATAGATAACAGTGAAGTGGTTACGAGGGAGAGAGGAGTAAAGAGAGACAAATATACAATGAGAGAAAATGATTTGACTTTGGGTGGTGGGTACACACCTCAATCAAATGTTATAGAAATGTTTACCTGAAACCTATGTACTCTTATTGACCAGTGTCACCCCATTAAATTAAATTTTCTAAAGTTAAAAAAGATTACAGGAGGAAAACTGCTTGGGAGAAGTATATTTAATTTTGTACTAGTTGCTTAGAACAAAGAGATCTAGACAGAGATTAGTGTGTCCAGATAACATCTTTCCAATACAATGACATCTTTGTTTCTAATGTTTTCTGGTGTGAACCTGATCTTAGACTAATATTGCAATTTCAACATAAAGATAATTTTGCAGACATCTAAGTCAGATTCACTGCATGCATGTATATTATGATGCTTATTTCTGGATGATACATTGGAAAAAAAAGGTCACTGATTTTGAGCATGTTCAGCCCTTTTCTTGTGAAGATTGATGTGACAACTTCCAAGCTCTTTACATGTTGAAGATGAACCATTACATGATTTACATGACTTTTCACAAATAAATATAAATGTAGTAAGGGAGTTGAATCATTGCTACAAATAATTAAGCTAAAATTTATTTGGAATTATCTTCAAAGTTTATTTCTCAAAATGAAGGTAAGTGATTATCACAATTGAAATTGATAAATAACAGAATGTAGCCGGGCTTCCAGTAGTCAAATCTGGAGGAGGAAATCTGTGCATTATAACAATGAGTGGAATAAATTATAATACTTGAATAAAAAAGAATTCACTAGTTTATAATGAAATGCAAAAATAATAATTTCAAGGGTTGAGGAGGAGAATGAAAGGCCCTTCTTTATAGAAATGACATCAAGTTCTCCAGACATTTCCCTGATGTGAGTTCTTATGTCTAAATACCTTGCAAAATGGCATGGACTTTGGAGTCAGACTACTTGAGTGTTAAATCCCAGTTTCACTGTTATTTTTGTTTGTTTGTTTGAACTTGAACTCATTTAACCTTTCAGAGTCTCAGTATCTTCTGTTAAAAAATCATGTTTGGGGGTGTGTGGGGTATGGAAATACTATTAAGTTCTTTTAGGCTTGTGTGAGGATCAAATGGGTTTAACACCATGACTGATACTGGTAAGTCTCTGTCACTGAGCAAGTTGTTACTGTTCTTGGACTGCAGTCTCCTGAAATGAAAAGTATGAAGATAAAATCTATCTAATTGTAGTAAATTTTAAATAATACAAGTATTTTTAGCCTTCATCATTGAAAATGTTAAGTCTGTGTTGCTGTTTTTAATGACTGGTTATGTCAACTTGGTGTTGAATCATTCAGGAAACATGGATAGACTGAACAGAATGACCCATCAACTGAATCCAATTATTGATTTTATTATTATGTCTTGTTATTTTGTCTGAATTGACTGCTTGTTTTGGTTTTCATCTTGACCAAGAATACATAAGTGATAGGACCTAATAAATCCTAATAACCTAATAAATCCATGTAAGTAGGGAAAAAAAAAAGATCAGGGAATGATGCTGGCCATGCTCTTCTGCCACTAAGGAAGGGCAGGGAAGCAGTGTCTTTACGTCAAGTCCCTTCATGGAGCCACAGTGTAGGTCTAGACTGGCTTCCTGTAATGTTAACCTAGGCACACTGTGAACACGAGGATTCCACTAGTTCTAATGTAAACAATACTTGTCTTGAATGTTCTTGTCCCACTCTTTCCAAACTAGCTATCCTATCAAGGACTCCTTCTACACCTGCTTTCTGGTATTGAGGTTTCACATAGATGGATGCTCTGTACAACCCTCTCTGGGTCTTCTCTCCTCCGGAGAGTCTGCCTTCTCCATTCACCAGGTTCTTTCTGGAGACACTACCTATTACTCCTATAAATCAGTCAGTGACACGAGGCTAAGTTCTGTTTTTCTTCTTTATGTGACCTAGACCTGATGTCTAGGAAGTGAGCATAGTTACTTTGCTGTCTTGGAACTTTATTGTTTCAAGAATTTTATCAAAATAAATACAATTTAGAAATAATTTCATTATTTGAAATAAAATTTTAAACATTTTAAATTATTGTATATTTTTATGGATATAATTAAAATTGTCCTTCTAACTTTAAAAAAAAGGAAAATACAGAAATCCTAGATTAAAAATAGAATATAAGCCTTGACTCACTAACTTTCAGATTATTCATTTCTATACCACAAATTCATCTTTCCTAATTATATACTCAATGTTTATTCTCTGAAGTCCTTAGATTAAATAAAAATTCTTTGTGTAAGCAGAAATCTTCATCAGGTTGCTTGATAGCTTTCTGAAAATATGTTTCAGTCATACATATCTGGGCACACAGTTTGGAAAATTCAAATTAAATTTCCCAGTATTTAGTTCATTACAAAGTCCTTGTTAACTGTCTTAAAGAAATGGACTTTTTAGTACCTTATCATGGTTGTCTCATTCTTAAGCTATGAGTATCTCTTCACTAAAATCCATTCTGTTTCTAAAAGTGTAGGTTTTATAATTAGTGAGATCATAGCATTTCTTTTATGAGGGGCTCCTTACTCTCCATGGGGCAATTTTATGTGGTATTTGGAAGGTTCTTTAATAGCCTTTTTTTTCTTTTTTAACTAGGTTTAAATTTATCTTCATTTTGATGCCTTTTCTAGTATATTTATTAGATCAAAACCCCAGGGATAAGTCAGTTTATAGTAATATATTCCCTTTACCCCACACTAAGTAACATTCAAAGGTCTTCATATTATTCAACCTAAAGCCTGATGCTTTCTTTTGCTCATATAATTGAATAGAACCCCTTGGTTACCAAAATTAAGAACAAAAAGTCTCTGACACCTCTTACTCCTTCCCATATATTTACTTCTATACAACAGTAAAAAAAATCATACAAATCTAGATTTTCTTTTTCAATTTCTGAATAAAGAACTCAAACTGTAGCTTTAGGGTTTAAAAAAAATGATTTACTAAAGCTCTGTCAAAGGTTTACTTGTTGTCAAGGTGTCTCTGAAAGGGCAGTGAAACCCCCGTCATCAGAACAGCATATAAACTCTCTCCACAAGATCTTATATGCCCAGGACTTTCATTATTTATCCTGAACTTCCTCTTAAGGTTGTGTATCAATGCAAGAATGGAAAAAATTAAGCCCCTTTTCTCCTTTCTCTCCATATCTGTACACAGAAAAGCAAGATGCCACACCGAAAATAAAATAAACTCAGGAAACTTCCCTCCTGGAACTACTTTTCTGAGGCAAACATGAACCAAATACCTGTAGCAGCAAAGGTGGAACTAAGAGTGGAACTAAGAGTGTGCCAAATATTTTTACATTGGTTGAAAAATCTAAATAAATTGATGGACCCAAGGTGAGCTTTGCCACATTAAAATTCTGGGAGTAATCTGCATGGAGGACATTCCTGGGGCTGGCACCCCTGGAGAGGACTCCCTTAAATTCTTCACAGCTGGACTCAATGGACAAGCAGCTGCTCTGTGTGCCAAGGACCTGGAGGAAGAGGGAACTACCCGGCTAATTCCCGAGGAAGCTGGCTTCCAACTCAAATATGAAAATTACAGCCAAGACCCTGATTAGTTGTCACATTTTCCTACAATTTTGAATCAGTAATGGTATCCTGCTGAAGACAGATGTTCATAAAATTATTGCCAACCCCATTTTACTCGATCTTTTGACCATTAATTTGCTTAAATTTTATAAACTAAGGATATCTCAGTTAAAAGTATGCTGATACCACACAGAAATTCAATAGCACTAAGAGCACTGATCAATTTCCAAACCTTGGTCTTTCGGGACGTGAATGCTACCCCTTTTCTTTAATTCTTTTTTATAACTTGGAAGATCAGAACCTGCTGTTTTTAGGGGAGCTCTTTACAATGAATTATTTGCACTATGTCTAAATAGCAATTTGCTTTCTTTATCTTCAACTTTAAAAAAAATTACTGTTCTGGCCTGACCTGTGGTGACACAGTGGATAAAACTGAGGTTGCCAGGTCAAAACCCTGGGCTTCCCTGGTCAAGGCACATAAAGGAGTTGATGCTTCCTGATCCTCCCCACCTTCTCTCTCTCTCTTTCCTCTCTCTCTAAAAACGAATAGATAAAATCTTTAAAAATATTACTATTTTACATAAATGCATTCATAATTATTAATATCTCCCATGACTTTGTGACTTTCTAAATTTCTAAAAATTACTAAGAAATTTCTAACTTTCCAAATTCTTTAAGACTAGTCTTCATAAATATGTTCCCTACTGTGAGCCATCAGTGCTTATAAAAAGTATTACCTTCAGAACCATTGGCTGATTAATAGCAACCTGTGAGAAAGAAAACCCACTTTTTTTCTCACTGAATTATGAAAGAATGTCATTATTTTTTTAGATTGTCATTATTTTAATGCAAATGTTATCTTTAATTATTAAAATGTAGTATTTCTAATATAAAAATTAATTAAGTTTATTAATGATCACACCTTAATTTTAGTATAAGAATTGATAGGTGTTCTTTTCTCGCTATCTGATATTTTTATATCTATGTGCCACTTTGGATTTTAGTGTACGATTGTTCTCATTTTAATGTTTTCTTATCTGTGTTGACTACTTTACTAAAGTAAATTTCTACAAGGCTATCCATGCATCACCTGCCAGTTACACAGAAATTTTATTTATAATGATAATGTTCCTGGGTATACCTATAATATAAGTTCAAATTGATGTTTAAATATGGAATAAAAACATCACACTCTGCCATGCTCTAGGGCAGTGGTAGTCAACCTGGTTCCTACCGCCCACTAGTGGGTGTTCCAGCTTTCATGGTGGGCGGTAGCGGAGCAACCAAAGTATAAATAAAAAGATAGATTTAACTATAGTAAGTTGTTTTATAAAGATTTATTCTGCCAAACTTAGCGAAAATCCTACATAAAGTACTTGGTAAGTAATTATTATTATATGCTTTAACTTGCTGTAACTCTGCTTTATAAATTTTATAAAGTAAAGTTACTTCTCTACTTTGTAAATCACCATTACTGTGGAACCAGTGGATGGTTAGAAAATTTTACTACTAACAGAGATACAAAAGTGGGCGGTAGGTATAAAAGGGTTGACTACCCCTGATCTAGGTTAAAGGAATTCCAATAAGGATAAAAGAAAACAGGTATTGAGCTTCATAACGGGCAGGCTTTCCAGAAACTTTGAGTATTCTATTGCCTATCAGCCTCAGAAGCTACCATTCTGACACCTGTGGAGAACTGAACTACAAACTAAGTAAAAATAAAGCCTAGCTAAGTAGGTCAGACTGCTGAGAGCTCTGGCAACACGTTTATTTATGACTGGGCAAGGATTCTCCACCATGGAATAACAAAGAAAAAATAAATCTACCTTGTTCCTTAAATAAAAACTAATGAGAGATTTGGAATATTTTTTACAAACTATCAGAAGTTCTTTTACATCTTATAACTCTATTATCTCTCTCTGTCACTGTAACACACACCTTAATATTATTAAAAATTATGCCCATTCTTGATATAGTCTAAAGATGTTTAGAGTTTTATTAGTCCAGTGCCTATTATTTTTTGACTAGAACAAAATGTAATATGTTAAATCTTATCTATATAAAGATAGTCAAGAAAGAAACTTAACTCACTGTCTTCCTGGCCATATCAATTGTCAAGTTGCCACATTCTAAATTTCAGAAGATTCACCTTTTCCCAAGCAGTCAACAAGTTCTATGAAATTCACTTTGAAGCTATAATTTGATTCCATTACCTCTTTTCCACCAATGCTTACCCTTCCTCTCACAACAAATTAATCATCCCATCTCCAATCTTCTTCCAATATGTTTTCCATCCTGCCACCAGAGTTTTATTCCTAAAACACAAACCCAAAAGAAGCTATTACTCTGTTCAAAAGCTTTCAATAGCTTCCCTATACATAGAGTATAGATTTTTAAAATTTTTAACATGAGGACTGACCAGGCAGTGGCACCGTGGATAGATTATCAGACTGGGATACAGAGGACCCAGGTTCAAAACCCTGAGATTGCCGACTTGAGTGTGTGCTCACCAGCTTGAGCATGGGGTTGCTGGCTTGAGCATGAGATCATAGACATGACCCCATGGTCACCAGCTTGAGCCCAAGATTGTTGACTGGAGCAAGGGGTCAATCACTCTGCTGTAGTCCTTCGGTCAAGGCACATATGAGAAAGCAATCAATGAACATCTAAGGAGCCACAACAAAGAATTGATGCTTCTCATCTCTTTCCTTTCCTGTTTGTTTCTATCTGTCCCTCTCTCTGTCTCAAAAATTAATTAATTAATCAATAATTTTATCATGAAATTAAGGACTGGCTTATAATTAACTTCAGCTTTTCTTGTTATTTCAAATGAGGTCCAATATTGTAATGTGAATAAGAATACAGTTTTTAGATTTTAAAAGCCCTGGTTTTAAACTCTGACTCCAACATTTTCTAGCTAACTGACCTTGGGAATGGCTCTAAGACATTCTCAGTCTCACTTTCTTTATGTGTAAAATATAAAGAAAATTATCTACTTTTATATTAGTTGTAAAAATTAAATAACCTACATGAAGGTAATAAAGAATACTCAAGCCTGACCAGGCAGTGGCGCAGTGGATAGAGTGTCAGAATGGGATGCAGAGGACCCAGGTTCGAGACCCCGAGGTCGCCATCTTGAGCACGGGCTCATCTGATTTGAGCAAAGCTCACCAGCTTGGACTCAAGGTTCCTAGCTTGAGCAAAGGGTTACTCGGTCTGCTGTAGCCCCACAGTTAAGGCACACATGAGAAAGCAATCAATGAACAACTAAGGTGTTGCAATGAAAAACTGATGATTGATGCTTCTCATCTCTTTCCCTTCCTATCTCTCTGTCCCTATCTATCCCTCTCTCTGACTCTCTGTCTCTGTAAAAAAAAAAACTCAATACACTCAACCTTGAAACTCGCCACTGAGCTATTCTATACCTGAGGTGGTAAATAGATGTGATTACCCAAGCTAGATTATTGAAAAAGTAGTTGTTTCTTGAATCCTATGTGAAGGATTCTGAGGTAAGTCAGGCTCAGCAGGAAGGAATATTGAAATACATTAGCCATTGCTGCCACTGGGCACAGGAAAGAACGTCAGTTGTATTGATACTATGTGCTCCATCTAGCCAATTTGGTATGACTATTGTCCCTTGTATTGGTTACTTTCCAAAGTTTATCCTGTTTCCTCTGCCTAGAATGTTTGATCATTCCCTCCTTTTCCCCTTCTAGCTGTCAAAATCTTGCTCATCACTTCAGACCCAAACCAAATGCAGCTCTTATCATAAACCCGACCTTCTTGTGTATTGCCAACTGCACTTGGTGTCTCAGTTAGAGTTGTTATAGAAGGAAGACTGAGTTGGATTACAATTCACTGCATACCTCTCAGACTTCTGCACCTTGAAAGTAAGGGCTATTCTCATTCACCTTTGTTTGCCTTATAGCACCTGGGACAGTGTTTGTGGTAGGTCAATTGTAGCACCTGCCAAAATTGATGGCAGGCCTTACTATAAGCACTCTTTACACATATTAACTAATGTAATCCTCACGTCCCTAGGTAGTTGCATTATCCCTATTTATAGGAAAGGAAAATGAGGCATTAGAAAGCTAAATAGCTTGCCTAAATTCTCAAAAGTAGTTAGTAATAGCAGTCTGTTTTGACTGCTATGCAGTACACCTTCTTAAAATATAGACTCTGTGCTTACTGAATTAAATTACTGAATTTATTTTTACTTAAACCATTGGAAATATATTTTGATGTTATTCACTTCATGTGAATGTTCACTTTGTAGATAGAATGCATAACCAGTCACATTTTAATTGTCCCACTACAGAAATGCCATCTCTCATATACAAAAGGGTATTGAGTGCAAACTTTGTGATAAGGACACTGCTAAAATTTAATATCATCTATAATATATCTATGTCCAAGATGATAACAGAACTGCCAGTAAGTGTTTTATTTCATATTGACCTTTTCTAAAAAATAAAGACAATCTTTTGAAATCTCTAAAATAATCTACACATACAAAATTTAACATTGAAAATTTCCACTGAGATCATTGGAACCTGGCCAGAGAGGCCACCACAATAAGAAGAGAAATTGTATTCATGTGTGCCAAATTAAACCAAATGAAACCAGGGGTGTTTTAATCCCTTTGTCAGGCACACATATCCACACATGGGACCCTGAGGGGAGGAAGGGTGTCATATTTAACTTGGACTTTGCAGCAACTCTCCCATTCCTGATATGGATATTTTCTTCTACTTATCATGGGCCATGTCTCAACAGGAGAGCATGCATTTCTACTTCCCTCAAAAAGTAAATAACCAAACAGGTAGGTCTAGGTGGGACATTTGCCATGTCACTCTGGTTCCCTGGAGCCAGCTATGATGGCCTACTGAAGAGCTGTACAAATACAGAGTCAGAGATATTCCTGAATAATAGAGAGATGTGAAATCACAGACTTGCCTTGGTGGGGAAGTCAGCCAGAGCTCTCCTTATTCTGCCCCCACCAGACCAGCAATATTTTTTTAAAATCTAGAATGCCTGTGTGAGCCTTCAAGAGAACCTCAAAGCTAGTTAGATGACATGACCAGTGACACATCTTAGTTTAACATTACAATCACATACTATCTTGAAGACAATTCAATTTCCACATGATACATATATGCCCCAACTCAATTTACCACTTTTATTTAATAAACCTTAAATTTTCATTTTTAAATGCCCCACATGAGAAAGGCACCTAGAGTCCTAAAGATCCAAGTAAAATAATCATGAACTTTCAGAAAGTAATCCAACACCGGTCTGTTTAAATGAATTTATATCCATGCAAATTGAGTGATACCTACTTTTCCTACATTTGAGATACTAGTAACCAGTCACCATGTAAGGTCTCCATGCACAATGATCCTTGGAGCAGCGCTGACTTGCTGTAGTGAGACTCATGTTCTGATCTTCAGTCATACATTCTTTGCTTTGACCTATTACAGAAGTGTTGGAAGTCTTTGTCTTCTAGAGTACACTGACTCAGTAGGGAACAACTGCATAAGCTAAAATGAATTTGGCCTGATTTGGGAAGTGCTTGCATGGTTTTTCCACCTTAAAAATATTTTATAATTAGACTTCTGAGTGACTGTCTGCTTCCAGGCACCATCTTTCATCTAACTTTCATTCCATCTCAGCATGTTCTCAAGAAGCACTTGAAAATCTTGTGATAGTTAAAAAAAAAAAAAAAAAAGGACCTCTGAAGAATTTTTACAGTTGGAGCACTCTCTGCTTTTGATGGCTGGGGCTTCATATTTTCATCTATCATCACATTTGTCCACATGCCCTTTCCTGTTAGAAAAAGAGCAACTGTATCAAATAAGTGGAAGAGGAGTGGTGTCACTACAAGTTATGTTTACAGTTTCAGACCCTCCTTACTTGGAATTTGTCTAAAACTTCAGGCAGTTTTTCCAAATATGGATCCAATGGATGTGTAAGCCTAGTTATTCTGAAGTCCCACTCTTGCAAATATTTACCTGATGACATTTTTTTTTTTTTTTAGTGAGAGGAGGGGAGGCATAGACAGACTCCTGCATGTGCCCTGACCAGTATCCATCTGGCAAGCCCACTAGGAGGAGATGTTCTGCTCCTTGCTCCGTTGCAACTAGAGCCATTTATTTTAGCACCTGAGGCAGAGGCCATGGAGCCATCCTCAGTGCCCAAGGCCAACTCACTCAATGAGCCTTAGCTGCATGAGGGGAAAAGAAAAGAGAGAGAGAGAGAGAGAGAGAGAGAGAGAGAGAGAAATGGGGGTGGAGGTGTGGGGTATGTGCCCTGGCCAAAATCAAACCTGGAACATCCACATGCCAGGCTGATACTCTACCACTGAGCCTACTGACCAGGGCACCTTGATGACATTTTTTAATAATTTAAAGTGTTAATTAAGATAATTAAATGATTTAAAATGCTAATAACTTCATCAGAAAATTGTTTCCAAATGAAAATTTATAATTTTCTGGGTACATGTCTTTAATCTCCTTGGTTAAATTTACTCCTAGGTACTTTATTTTTTTTGTTGCAATAGTGAAGGGAATTGTTTTCTTAATTTCTCTTTCTGACAGTTCATTGTCGGTGTATAAAAATGCTTCTGCTTTCTGTGTATTAATTTTATATCCTGACAACTTGCTGAATTTATTTATCAGGTCCAATAATTTTTTGACTGAGACTTTAGGGTTTTCTGTATACAGTATCATATCATGTGCGAATAATGATAGTTTTCCTTCTTTTCCAATTTGGATGCCTTTTATTTTTTTTCTTGTCTGATTGCTGCGTGATAACACTGTATCTTGTTTGGTTTTTCTCTTTTTTTTCTATCATTTGTTTTTGTTTGGTTGTATTCCATACTTTTTTCTTCTGTTTCTTTTTTTTTTAAGCCATGTGTTTCTGTGGTGATTTTTTCAGAGTTGGTTACCATTGAGTAATAGAAAGTATATATATCATATTCATTGTAGTACATTATCTCATGAGTATTTCTGCACTCCATCATCCTTTGCTATTAATCTTCGTCCTTTCCCCTTTTTTGTTTTTGTTTTTACAGATTAATCTTGTTTTTATTGTGATCATGATTGAGCTTTTACTTGTAGTTTTGTTTTGTTCTTTGTATCTGGTTGGATAACCCCCTTTAGTATTCCCTGAAGAGGGGATTTTCTACTGATAAATTCCCTCATCTTTTCTATATCTATGAATGTTTTTATTTCTCCTTCATATTAGAAGGATAGCTTTGATAGATATAGTATTCTTGGCTGGAAGTTTCTCTCTTTCAGAACTTTAAATATTGGGATTCACTCTCTTCTGGCTTGTAAAGTTCCTGCTGAGAAATCTGATGATAACCTATTGGGCCTTTCTTTAAATGTATTCTTCTTTTCCCTAGCTGCCCTGAGGATTTTTTCTTTCTCATTGGTTTGTGATCATTTCATTATGATATGCCTTGGAGTAGGTTTGCTTGGGTTAAAATAACTCAGTGTTCTGTTTGCTTCTTGAATTCTAGGCTCTAATTCTTTCCACAAGCTTTTGAAGTTATCATCTATTATTTGTTTGCATATGTTCTACATTCCATGTTCTCTCTCTTCTCCTTCTGATATACCCATTATTCTTCTGTTGTTCTTTCTGATGGAGTCAGACAATTTCTGTAGGGCTTTCTTATTTTTTTAAAATTCATGAGTCTCTGTCCTCTTTTCTCTGTAGTATCTCTAGTTACCTGTCTTCTATGTCACTAATTCTCTCTTCTACCTGGCTGTTTTATTAGCTAAGCTTGTTACATCATTTTTCAGTTCATGAATTGAGTTTTTCATCTCTGTTTGATTCATTTTCATAGTTTCAATTTCCTTTTTGATGTATTCTTTTTGTTCATTGAATTTTTTTTAACTCTCTAAATTGCTTTTCCATGCTTTCCTATATTAACCTGTATATATTTTGGACTTCAATTTTTAATTCTGTCATTTAACTCCAATGTTTCCAAGCAATTAAAATATTTTTCTATAGATTTTTTTCTCATCTATCTGTGGTACATCTTTATCTTTTGTATCCATGATATTTTATTTCTTATTCCTTAATGGCATTTGAGAGTGGTATTTTTATTTGTTTGTTTTTTATTTATTCATTTTTAGAGAGGAGAGAGAGAGGAGAGAAAGAGAGAGAGAGAAGGGGGGAGGAGCTGGAAGCATCAACTCCCATATGTGCCTTGACCACGCAAGCCCAGGGTTTTGAACCGGCGACCTCAGCATTTCCAGGTCGACGCTTTATCCACTGCGCCACCACAGGTCAGGCAAGAGTGGTATTTTTAATAACACTAATGAGATGATTAAAAATTGAAAAGATACAGTGAAAAAAATGAAAATTTGAGAGTGGTATTTTTAATAACACTAATAAGATACAGTGAAAAAAATGGCATTTGAGAGTGGTATTTTTAATAACACTAATAAGATGATTAAAAAATAGAAAAGATACAGTGAAAAAAATAAAAATTCTACTGTGCTAAGTGGAGAAAAACTACATAGAATAGAGAGCCAGAGTTGGAGGGAAATGACAAAGAGATAAAAAAAAAAAGTAAAAAACACACAAAATGCCACAAAGGAAACATTTGAATCCAGAACAAAATAATTTGTTTGTAAATGATGATTAAATGAGAGAAAAAGTGAAAGAGAAAAGAAAAACCAAAAAAAAAAAAAGAATTAAGGTTATTGGAATGTAACCCTCATTAAAAAAAAAAAGAATGGAAAATGTAACACCTACGGGTAATGAAGTTCAAAATTAAAAGGAAAGAATAAGACGGAAAGAGGATAAAAATGACCAAAGTGGTGAAAAAAAGATAAAAAATACAAGAAAAAATGAAAAATAGTTATAAAAATGTAATTTTTTTACTAGTTTTGAGAGTTTTCTTTTTTTTTCTATTTGACAAGTGGAGCTGTACAACTGGTTTTGCCTTTGTCACACTCGAGTAGAGATTTGCAATTGATGTGTCACTATGGTGATGACATAAGCTAGGCCTCAGTCCCAGTGGTAGGTGGGGCTTGTTAGGGTTTGCAGGCTCCGACAATGAGAGAGTCAGTTTTTTGTTTTTGTTTTTTTTTAAATAATTTTATTTTTTTAATGGGGCGACATCAATAAATCAGGATACATATATTCAAAGATAACAAGTCCAGGTTATCTTGTCTTTCAATTATGTTGCATACCCATCACCCAAAGTCAGATTGTCCTCTGTCACCTTCTATCTAGTTTTCTTTGTGCCCCTCCCCCTCTCCCTTTCCCCCCTCCCCCCGTAACCACCACACTCTTATCAATGTCTCTTAGTCTCACTTTTATGTCCCACCTATGTATGGAATAATGCAGAGAGAGTCAGTTTTTTTGGTGCTTCTCCCCACGTCTCTCCTTCTTGGGCCAGCAGCCTGGAGACTCAGCTGTGAAGTTGCTCCAGCCACTGCTTGCAGAACAAGAGGCTCTAAGATCTGCCAAGTCCCCACTCCAGCCCTGCTCAAAGCAAAGTTCTGATTAAGGTTTTGCCAACCAGAGTCACCATTTAATCAGGCAAGGCAGGAAGCCAATTGCTTTTTAGGTGCCTTTCTAAGGGCCCCTGGGCATGTCTAGTATGCCTCAGCACTTAGTAAGTCTAATCTCCACAGGTTTTTCTCCCTTGTGCCCTGTTTGGAAGCCTGCAGCCCAGCCCCTACAACTTCCACATTGCTCTCAGGTCTGCTCTGTGGGAATGTACTTTGTAACCTGTATCGGCTGGCGGAGGTGGCCCACCCAGAAAGGTCCAGGCCTAGGGATCCCGGCCCTTGTGCACTTTCCGTGTTATTGGTTAAGGAGCCAGGACTACACAGAAACTCTGGCTACAGCCCATGCAGAAATCCATCATGACAGTCTCCAGCCTAGCCCCTCTGTCTGCAAATGCTCAAGCCTATGCCAGAGGTGCCAGGTGGAGCCACTTGCACACTGCTCATGATTGCAGACCAGGAGTGAACAAAGTCCAAAGTTGCTCTTGTGCCAGCCTCCACAAGCAACTTGCTCAGTCACCCCCACTGGAGTCTGCTGCTAGTCCTAGCTCCATGTTAGTGATCTCAGGCTGAGCCTCCAGTGTGTTCTCTCCTCGGCTTGATCATCTGCCCTATCACTGGCTTCTTCCCTCGCCCCTACCCTGCCTTACCTCTCAGTTCCAGGTGAAAATAGCCCTTCCTCAGATCAGTGAGGCAAGCAGAATACTCCGTTCTCCATTTTATTTCAATCATACCTTTGTTTAGTGTATGTGTATATCAGATGCTCTTTAGATTATTTTTCTGTCTCTAGTTGTTTAATTTGTTGAAATTTCAGGGGAGATATTGAGCCTCACGGTGCCATTTCTCTGACATCACTCCTCATAAGAGGGACTTTTTAAAGAAGGGGGGAAAAGAATATAAATATAAAAAATAAAATGGCAATAACTACACACCTATTAATAATTACTTTACATGTGAATGGATTAAATACTCTAATCAATAAAATTGAGGAGACCTGGCCTGATAGGTCAATTGGTTAGAGCATTGTCCCAAAAAGCAGACATTGCAGTTCAATTTCTGGTCAGGGCACATAAGGAACAAGTTCATTTTTATCTCTCTCTTTTTCTCTCTCTATCTCTTCACTAAAATCAATAAATAATTTTTTAAAAACACATTATAAAAAATAAATAAAATAAAATGGAGGAATTACATTACCTAGTGTCAAACTATGATACAAGGCAATACTAATCAAAACAGGATGGTACTGGCATAAAAACAGACACACAGATCAATGAAAAAAAAATAGCCAAGAAATAAACGCATGCTTCTATGGTCAATTGATAGTTGACAAAAAAGACAAGAACATTTAATGAGATAAAGATAGTCCCATACATGGTGTTCAGAATATTGGACAGATACAGGCAAAAAAATGAAACTAAACCACTTTCTTACACCATGCTCAGGAGTAAATTCAAAATGGATTAAAGACTGGAATGTAATACTCAAAACCATAAAAATTCTAGAAGAAAATATAGTCAATACAATGTCAAACATTTCTTGGAGCAATACTTTTTTCCTGATATATATCTTCAAGCAAAGGAAACAAACAAACAAGCAAACATCAATGGGACTACGGGACTACATAAAACTAAATAGCTTTTGCACAGCAATAGAAATTATAAATAAAATGAAAAGACAACCCACTGAACGAAAGAATATATTTGCCAATGATATATCTGATTAAGGGGTAATATCCAGGATTTCTGAAGAACTTATATAAAACTCAATACAAAGAAAACAAACAATCCAATAAAAATGGGTAAAATACCTAAATAGACACTTTTCCAAAGAAGACATACAAATGGCAAATAAACATAAAAAGATGCTCAATGTCACTAATCATTAGAGATGTGCAAATTAAAACCACAATGAATTATTACCTTACACTTGTCAAAATGACCAGAAGTACATGAGTGGATAAAAAAGATGTGGTACATATACACAATAAAATACTACTCAGCTTAAAAAAAGAAAAATGGGAATATTACCTTTAGTGAAAGCATGAATGAACCTGGAATAGTATGCTAAGTGAAATAATCCAGTCAGAGAATTATAAATACCATATAATTTCTTTTTCTTTTTTTTTTTTTTGTATTTTTCTGAAGCTGGAAACGGGGAGAGACAGTCAGACAGACTCCCGCATGCACCCAACCGGGATCCACCCGGCACACCCGCCAGGGGGCGATGCTCTGCCCCTCCAGGGCGTCGCTCTTGTTGCGACCAGAGCCACTCTAGCGCCTGGGGCAGAGGTCAAGGGCCATCCCCAGCGCCTGGTCCATCTTCGCTCCAATGGAGCCTTGGCTGTGGGAGGGGAAGAGAGAGACAGAGAAGAAGGAGGGGGGGGGAGGGGTGGAAAAGCAAATAGGCGCCTCTCCTGTGTGCCCTGGTGGGGAATCGAACCCGGGACTTCCGCACGCCAGGCTGACGCTCCACCACTGAGACAACCGGCCAGGGCCTAAATACCATATAATTTCATTTATATGTGCAATCTAATGAACAAAGTAAATAAACAAACAAAACAGAAACAGGATTAAAGATGAAAAAAACAGACTGACTATGGTCAGAACAGAGGGGCATTGGAAAGCTGGGTGAAAAGGCTGACTGGATTAATAACCACAACAACAAAACCCTTGTAATCATAGACAACAGTATGGTGATTACAAGAGGAAAAGGGAGTGGGAAGGTAGAAAAAGGTAAAGGGAGAATAAATAGTGACATGAACAAATTTGACTTTGGATGGTGAGAATGCAGTATAATATACAGATGATGTAGTATACAATTGTACACTTAAAACCTTTGTAATTGTATTAACCAGTGTCACCACAATAAATTCAATAAAAAAATATTAATGACATAGAGTAGCTAAAAACATAAAAAAACAAGACCCATATATATGCCCTCTGGAAAAGTTCTAGTTCAGATTGAAAGGCACACACAGAGTCAAAATAAAAGAATGGAAAAAGATATTTCATGTAAATGGAAACAAAAAGAGTTTGAGTAGTAATACTTGTGTCAGACAAGATAGACTTTAAAACAAAAGCTATAATAAAAGATAAAGAAGGACATTGCACAATGAAAAATGGATCAATCCAACACGAGTATATAAACTTTAGGAACATTTTTGCACACAATATATAAACACCTAAATATATAAAGCAAATACTGCTGGACATAATGGGAGATATCAACAGTGATATAGTAATAGTAGAAAACTTTAACACCCTATGACGTCAATGGATAGATCTTCCAGACAGAAAATAAACAAGGAAACAGCACCTTAAATGACACATTAGACCAGATGGATTTAATTGATATTTTTAGAGCATTTCACCCCAAAGCAGCAGAGTATACATTCTTTTCAAGTGCACATGGAATATTTTCCAGAATAAACCACATGTTAGGACATAAAACAAGTCTCAATAAATTTGGGAAGATTGAAATATCAATCTTCTTTTACAGACACAATGGTATAACTCTATAAATCAATTATAACAAAAAAATCACATCAAAATAAACATATAGAGGCTAAACAGTATGTTACCAATGAATGGGTTAACAACAAATCTAAGTAAAAGAATTAAAATAATTTGAGATGAATGAAAATGAAAACACAATGACCTAAAATCAATGGGATGCAATAAATACAGTCCCAAGAGGCAAATGTATAACAATACAGGCCTACCTCAAGAAACAAGTCTCAAATGAAGACTCTAACCTTAAATCAAAAGAAACCAGAGAAAGAACAACAAACAAAACTCAAAGTGAGTAAAAGGAGGGATATAGATCACAGAAGAAATAAATGAAATAGAGTTTAAAATAATACAAAAGATCAATAAATCCAAGAATTGGGTCTTTTAAAAGATAAATAAATTGATAAACATTTAACCAGACTCATCAAGAAAAAAAAAGTGAGAGGGTCCAAATACATAAAATTCAAACATGAAAGAAGAGAAGTAACAATTGACACCATAGAAATACAAAGGATTATAAAAAATGCTATGAAAAATTATACAAACTAAAATGAACAATCTGGAAGAAATAAGTTTCTAGAAACATACAAGCTTCTGAGGCTGAATCAGGAAAAAACCAAAAAATATAAACAAATCATTACAACCAACAATATTGAAGCAGCAGTCAAAAACTCCCAATAAACGAAAGTCCTGGACTATTTGGCTTTACAATTGAATTTTACCAAATATTTTTTAAAAAATTAATACCAATCAATATCAAAATATTTCAAAAAGTTCAAGAGAAATAAAAGACTTCAAAGTTCATTTTATAAGGCCAGCATTACCCTGGATTCAAAAAGATAAATACACACACACACACACACACACAAACTTCTAAGCCAATATATTTAATAAACATAGATTCAAAATCCTTAACAAAATATTAGTAAATAGGGTCCAGAAATACATGAAAAAGATTATATACCAAGTAAAGTGGTATTTATTTCTGGGATCCAAGGTGCACATGGAACATATCAATTCACATGAAACACCACATAAATAAAATAAAGAAAAAATTATATCATATAAATGTAGAAAAAGCATTTGACAAAATTGAGCAACAATTTATAATAAAAACTGTCAGAAAAGTGAGACTAGAGATAACAAATCTCAACATAATAAAGGTTATATTTGACAACCTGACAACTTATATCATACTTAGTAAGGAAAAGCTATAAAACATTTATTTAAGATAAAAAAAAATGACAGATATATTTACTTTCACCATTTTTCCTCAACATAATATTGAAAGTCCTAGCCTCAGCTATCAGACAACAAGAAAATAAGGCATCCAATAAAAAAAGGAAAAAATAAAACTGGCATTATTTACAGTTTATATGATGCTATCAAGAACCCTAAAGATTCTCCAGAACCCTAAAGATTCACCAGAAAACTTCTAGAACTGATATATGAATTCAGTAAAGTAGTAGAATACAAAATAAATATGCAAAAATTGGTAGTGTTTTTATACACCAATAATTAACTATCAAAAAGAGAAATTAGCCCTGGCTGGTTGACTCAGTGGTAGAGTGTCGGCCTGGCGTGCAGAAGTCCCGGGTTCGACTCCTGGCCAGGGCACACAGGAGGAGCACCCATCTGCTTCTCCACCCCTCCCCCTCTCTTTCCTCTCTGTCTCTTCCCCTCCCGCAGCCGAAGCTCCATTGGAGCAAAGATGGCCCGGGCACTGGAGATGGCTCTTTGGCCTCTGCCCCAGGCGCTAGAGTGGCTCTGGTCGCAACAGAGTGATGCCCCGGAGGGGCAGAGCATCGCCCCCTGGTGGGTGTGCCGGGTGGATCCTGGTCGGGCGCATGCGGGAGTCTGTCTGACTGTCTCTCCCCATTTCTAGCTCCAGAAAAAAAAAAGAGAGAGAGAGAAACTAAGGAAACAATTCTATTTATAATTGCATCAAAAAATAAAATAAAATAAAATACCTAGAAAAAAAATTTAACCAAGGAGATAAAATACCTGTACTAAGAAAATTATGACATTGAAGTAAGGAACTGAAGAACATATGAATAAATTGAAGCATATACTGTGCTCATAGATAAAAGAAAAATAACATCATTAAAATGTCCATATTACACAAAGGAATCTATAGATTCAAAACAATCTTTATCAATATATCAATGATGCTTTTTTTAAAGAACTAAAACAAATATTCCAAAAACTTATATGGAACCACAAAAGGCCCCAAAGAGCAAGTAATATTGAGAAAGAAGAATAAAGTTGGTGTTATAATGCTACCTGCTATCAAACTAGTCCACAAAGCTATAGTAATTAAAGCAACATGGTACTGGCATAAAAACAAACCCATACTTCAACACAACAAAATAGAAAGTCAAGAAATAAAGCTATGTTTTTATAGTCAATTACTATTTGACAAAGAAGACCAGAATATACAATGGGTTAAAGATAATCTTTTTAATAAATGGCATTGAGAATATTGGACAGATGCATGCAAAAAAATAAAACTAGACCATCTTACACCATGCTCAGGAATAAACTCAGAATGGACTAAAGACTTAAATGCAAGACTCAAAACTATAAAATTCTTAAAAGAAAACATTGGCAGTACAAATTTGGACATTTCTTGTAACAATACTTTTTTTCTAATATATCTCCTCAGACAAGTGAATTAAAAAAATAATAAATAAACTAATGGGACTACATCAAACTAAATGTTTTGTTTTATACAGCAAAGTCAACCATCAACAAAATGAAAAAACCTACTAAATGAAGAAAATATTCACTGATACATCTGACAAGGGGTTAATATCCAAAATTTATAAAGAACTTATACAACTATACACCAAGAAATAAAAAAAAACAATTCAATTAAAAAATGGGCAAAGAATCTGAATAGACACTTCTGCAAAGAAGATATAAAGATGGCAAATAGATGTAAGAAGAGATGCTCTATGTCACTAATCATCAGATATACAAATTAAAACCATAATGAGCTATCACATCAAACCTGTCAGAATGGCTATCATCAATGAATCAACAAACAACAAATGTTAGAGAGGATGTGAAGAAAAGAGAACTCTTGTGCACTGTTGGTGAGAATGCAAATTGGTGCAGCCAGTATGAAAAATAGTATGAAAGTTCCTAAAAAATTAAAAATAAACTGCCATATGACTCAGTGATTCCACTTCTGGGTATATATTTAAAGAAACCCCAAACACTAATTTAAAATATATATGCATCCCTATGTTCATTGCAGTGTTATTTATAATAGTCAAGACATGAAAATAACCCAATAGACAATAGACAAGTGGATATAAAAAAAAGTGTGATACATATATACAATGGAATTTTACTCACCCATAAAAAAGAGTGGAATCTTACTATTTGCAACAACATTCTAGAGGGTATTATGCTAAGTTAAATAAGTCAGACAGAGAAAGATGAATACCATATGACTTAGCTTATATGCAGAATCTAAAGAACAATATAAATGAACAGAACAGAAACAGACACATATATACAGAGAACAAACAGATGTTGCCAAAGAGGAGGGGTATGAGTGTAAATACTGAAGGATCAAGAAGTACAATTTGGTAGTTACAAAATAATCATTAGAAATATAGTCAATAATATTGTAATAACTAATTATGATGTCAGGTGGATACTTGAAATACCAGAGGGGCTCACTTTGTAAATTATATGATTATCTTACTACTAGGCTATACACCTGCAACAAATATAAAATAATATTGAATGTTAGTAATAGATAAATAAAATTATTTTAAAAAGATAAATTTATCTAAGCTTTACACAGTTTTAGCCCAAAACTTCCTCTAGTACTGCATTCAAGAATATTTGATCAGTATTGAAGATAGGGTAAAGAAAAAGTTTTATCTTTTTCCTTGTATACCTTTTATGTCCAACTTTCTCATTCTTAGATATTTTTGTACTCATACACATTCTATTTCAACACCATTTACAAAAGTCCCTATGCATATCTTATTCAAGCAAATTTTCTTGGGAGTTGACAACTTAATATTTTTATAAACAGTATTCAGTTTGAGCTCATCTAATACAGTTTGTTATATACAAATGGAGACAAGAAAGAGAATCTATATGTGGAATTATGGGCTAAATTGTATCCTTCCAAAATGTATATGTTGATTTTTTAACCTCTGTTATCTCACACTTTGACTGCTTTTAGAGATAAGGTCTTTAATGAGGTAATTAAGTTAAATGAGGGTATTAGGATAGGTTCCAATCCAATTTGACTGTGTCTTTTTAAGTAAAAGAAATTGGGAAACAGACATGTACAAAGGAAAGACCATATAGAAACATAGGTTGTAGATGACCATGTACAAGCTAGGGAGAGAGACCTCAGAAGAAACCAACCTAAATTTGGTAGCAGTGAAGTATTTGAAGTGAACAGAAAAGGGTCAGAAAGATCCAAGATGTTGTTGGAGTAGGTGAAAGCTACATTCACCTCCTCCCGAGAACAAACTGGAATGACAAATAAAATAAGGAAAAATCATCCTGAATAACCAAGTAAATACTAGCTGAAGAGAAGTCTAATAAGCAAAGATAAAGAAATCACATCAAGACTGGTTGGAAGGGCCAAGGCATAAAAAAAATGGCTCCCTTCCCATGGGTGCTGGCTAAAGATCCAGAGAGATATCTCACGTGCAGAGGTTTCCCTTAGAACTGCTGGGTTTAAACCCCAAGCTGGGTTCTCTGGCCAAGAGCACCAGAACTGAGAAAAGGTGCCCACATAACATCTGGTTATGAAAAGCAGCAGGGTTTTAGTCCATGAGAGAAAGACAGGAATCTGCTATAGACACAGGCATCCTCTTAAAAAGCCAACACATAAAATATTATTCACAGAGCAGACTGGAGTCATGTGAGAAAAGTCTGGGGTTTATGGCTCTGGCAAGAGAGATGAAGGGATAGCCACCAGGATCCTTATACTGAGTCATTCTTCCACAACACAGATCTCATCTTTCTTGAGTGGAGCACTTCTTTCCTTTGCAGCATCAGATTGGGAGGAAACAATAGTCCTGTCCTCGGACATCCTTTTGCTTTACCCTGTGAAGCTTAAGCTCTTCTCAAGAACATAGCCAGAGGCTCTTTTAGTAACTGAGCCTAAGGCAAAGGCAGATGGAATCAGATCTAGGGTGTCTTGAGACTTCTTCTGACTTTCCCCCAGTACCAGTGATGGTAAAAAGCAGCCTTGGCATGCAACTTCATCCTTTTGCATGAACCCAGGTCAAGCAGAGGCAGTAACAAACTATGGAATGCTTATAAATCCAAACAAATTGCCAAGGCAAGTCAAAGGCAGTGTCATATATTGGCCTGCACCAGAGCTCCTCCCAAGAGGCCAAGAACCATATACCTAGTGGCCAGCTTCAGACATAATCAGAGCAGGATCCAACAAGCTTCACAAGAAGCATATCAAAGGAAGATCTCAGCAGGCATCCAGCCCTGCTGGGACAAATTTTGCTTTGCATAGTCAGCACATACTCAGCAGTTTGCATTTCATGGTCAAGGTGGAACCTCACAGTCAGCCAGCCTGAGGTTAGATCCCAGGTACAAATGGGACAATAGCAGTTAAGACTCAATTACAACAGGAGAACCCACATAACTCAAGAGAGCAGATACTCCTGGAGCACATCATCCAGGTGACCAAGGACATTGTACCACTGAACCTCACAGGACACCTACTATATAAAGCCACCTAACCAAGACTAGAAGTCAGAAAAGATCTATATAATATTTAGAAACAAAAACAAAGAGGCAGCCAAACTGAGGAGACCAAAAAAATAGGCCCTAAATGAAAGAATAGAGAAAATCTCCAGAAAAAGAGCTAAATGAAATTGAGACAAGCAATATACCAGATATAGAAATCAAAGTAATGGGTATAAGATGCTCAACAACATTAAAAAGAACTCATAAATCAAAAGGAAAGACTGGCAGAAATGAACAATATCATATCTGAAATGAAGAATACACTGGAAGGAATAAATAGCAATTGGAAGAAACAGAGCATCAAATTCGTGATTTGGAAAACAAGGTAAAAAAAGACATCCAATCAGAACAGCAAAAAGAAAAAAGAATTTTAAAAAAACAATGGTAGTATATGGGACCTTTGAGACAACATGAAGCATACCAACATCTGCATCACAGGATACAAGAAGGAAAAGTGAGAGTGCAAGGAATCAAGAAGTGATTTCAGGAAATAATGAGTGAAAATCTCCCTAACCTGATGAAGAAGAAAGAATCACAAGTCCAGGAAGTACAGAGAATTCTAAATAAGATGAACCCAAGAAGACCCACACCAAGACGTATCATAATTAAAATAGAAAAGCTTAAAGACAAAGAGAAAAATCTTAATAAAAGCTGCAAAAGAAAAAGTTAGTAATGTAAAAGGGAGCTCTCATAAGACTGCCAGCTGATTTTTTAACAGAAATATGTTGGGCCCAAAGGGATTGGCATAAAATTTTCAAAGAAAGAAAAAGCAAGATTCTATAATAAATACTACTTTACCCACCAATGTAATCATTTAAAATCGAAAGAGAGGCCATGGCTGGTTTGCTCAGTGGTAAAGCATCGGCCTGGCATGCAGGAGTCCCAGGTTGGATTCCCAGTTAGTGCCTATCTGCTTCTCCACCCCTCCCCCTCTCCTTCCTCTCTGTCTCTCTCTTCCCCTCCCTCAACCAACGCTCCATTGGAGCATAGTTGGCCCGGGTGCTAAGAATGGCTCTATTGTCTCTGCCTCAGGCGCTAGAATGGCTCTGGTTGCAACAGAGCAATGTCCCAGATGGGCAGAGCATCACCCCCTGGTGGGCATGTTGGGTGGATCCTGGTCAGGCGCATGCGGGAGTCTGTCTGACTGCCTCCCTGTTTCCAACTTCAGAAAAATACAAAAACAATAAATAAATAAAATAAATAAAATTAAAAGAGAAATAAAAAGCTTCCCACACATGGAAAAGCTAACAGAGCTTGCTACCACCAAATCAGTATTGCAAAAAATGTTAAAGAGCCTGCTTGAAGACAAAAATAATGACAAAGACAAAAGATGGAGGAAGATGAGGGGGAGGAAGAGAAGAAAAAGAAAGAAACAGAGGAACATAATTAATAGAAAAAGTTGCAATGCATATGTAGCTATTAATAATTACTTTAAATGTAAATGGCTTGAATGCTAGAATCAAAAGTCATGAGGTAGCTGAATGGATAAGAAAACAAGACCCACATATATGCTCTTTACAAGATACTTACATCAGAACAAGTATTATACACAGATTAATTATAAAAAGAAAGAAAAGAAAAGATATTTCTTAGAAATGGAAATGATAAAGCTTAAGTAGGAATACTTAAATCTGACAAAATAGACTTTAACACAAAAGCCATAGTAAGAGAAAAAGAAGGACACAACATAATGAATGATAATGGGAGCAATCCAACAAGAGGATATAACCCTTGAAAATATTTATGCATCTAACATAGGAGCATGTAAATATATAAAGCAAATCTTGATGGATATAAAGAAAGAGATAAACAGTAATGCATTCATAGTAGGGGATTTTAACACCCCATTGCATCAAAACAAGGACAAAACAACAAGGAAATGGCAGCCTTAAGTGATACACTAGATCAGATAAATTTAATTTATATCTTCAAAGCATTTCACCCTAAAGCAGTAGAATATATATTCTTTTCAAGTGCACATGAAACATATTTTTAGGACAGACATTTTAGCTCACAAAACAAGTATTAATAAATTTAAGAAGATTTAAATCATATCAAGCATCTTCCCTGACTATAATGTTACAAAAGGCTAAATTAATCACAAGAAAAATATTGAAAATCACATAAAGACATGTACGTTGAGTGACGTCACGGAAATGGCGCCATGAGCAGCACGTCCGACAGATCTCCCCTAAATCACAACAAATTTATCAACTAGAAACAGAAAAATTTATCCTCGGAGCATTCCGGAGTTCCACACAAACTGAAAGCGAAAGGACTGTTATCACTTGAATCTGAGAGATGAGGGTGTGGAGGAAGCTACCACAGGGACGTTCATTCAAGCCGCGAGGGAGTGTGCCTGTGGTGAGTCAACCCACACTCGGGAGCCACGAGCAGCCGCGGGCGCACGCCCGGTCCGGTTGCAGAGCAAGCCGCCCACACTCCGGAGCGGCGAGCAGCCACTGGCGCGCACCCGGTACGGTTGCAAAGCGAGCACCACCCACACTCGGGAGCAGCGAGCAGCCGCCGGCGCGCGCCCGGTCCGGTTGCAGAGCGAGCACCGCTAACGTTCCCAGCGGCCCGCGCACTGCGAGTGAGAGTCGCCAGCCACCGGTGCCCGGAGCACCCCATTTGCGCGCGTGCCCTGGGCATTCCACTCGCCCAGAGCGCCCTACTGGCACGCACACCCAGGGTGCCCCATTATCCTGCACCTGGTGCAATCCAGCCGCCAGCGGCAGGGCAAGCGGGAGAGGCACCAGGGTGGTCTTCACTACTTGGGAGATTCTCTCCATGGGTGGGGCACCTCACCCAGCCATTCAAGCTAACAATCAAGCGTTGGGGGAGGGGCGCGCGCAGGCAGCCTAAAATACCTTCGGAAGCACAGCTGTGACCCAATCACTGAAATTAGCTTAACCCATGAAATCTGCGCACCCTCGGTTCTAATTGATAAGATCTTTCTCAGTTCAGCGACCCAAGACAAGAGGCGTGATATATTTTAGTGCCTCTCGCTAAAGGGGTGGGGGTAACTTCTGATTGATAGAGCCTCCATATTCAGGGATAAATGCTAACAAGATGGACTTGGCAGATAATAAGATCTATACTACACTAGTCGCAAGCAGAGACTAGTGCCTCTTCTTCCCAGTCAAAACAGGCTACAAAGTGTGGAAAGCCTGGGTTAAGAGGTCCAACTGAATGCTAGGCGCTGAACAGTCACCTTGACAACAATTGACTCCCACCCCCGCCTGATTACTCTGGAGGCCCTGACTGCCAGAGCCTTTCCCAAAGCCTTGCACTGAGTGGGGATAGAGTGGGAATTTCCCAGCTCTTTGAGCCTCTTACTCCCCAGGCAGAAGCAATTGGAGCGTTATAGCTGGATCACCAGGCTGCTAATTCAGGAAGGGGCGACTAGGAGAGAGAATCCAGGAAAGCAAACTCTCTCATCATTGGACCCTGCAAACACTAACAAGCCTTGACTACCAGCAAGACTAAAGCCAATTATATGACATTGCCATAGAATCCCATCAACTGCAAATCCCTACCTAAGTGTGACACAGGGGCAGAGCCTGGGGTAGAGTCACCGACCAGGAAGAGGGAGAGAAAAGAAAAAGGAAGAAGTTAACCTCTCAAAATCAAGAAAAATCCACAGACTTTACAATTTGTTCCACTAATTTTTTTTTCGTTGTTGTTTGTTTCTTCTATCTTATTGCATTTATTTCCTCCACCTCGGTCCTTCTATTCTCTGCCCATCTTATACTTCCCTTTTCTTGAACTACACTACCCATGAGTGTTACATTTTATTTCTCTTCTTCATCCTCACCCTCCTTTAAGGTTATACTCCAAAACACTTAACTCTCACTCTCTCCTCTTTTGTTTTTTTTTTTTTTGTTTTGCTTTATTTTGTTTTTTTCTCTTCCTTTTTTTATTTCTTCCTTCGTTTTTCTCTTTTTCTTATTTTTTTCTTTCTATTCGATTTTTCTTTTCTCGTTTTACTTTCCTCCCATTTAATCCTCAATCACGAACAAATTAGTTAATTTGGGACTCAAGGCTTTTTTTGGCTTTATTTTTCTTTTTTGCTTTTGTTTTTGTTTTTTTCTTGTTTGTTTATTTTTGTGGCATTTTGGGTCCTCCCAACCCAAGGTCTCCATTGTATTTAGTCTTCGCTCCACTTAATACAACAGATTTATACTTATTATTTTTATATTTTTCTTCTTTATTATTCTTTTTTTGGTCCTTCTTTCTGGTTCCCTCTTATCCCTCTCATTATATCTCTTAGTTGACCATCACTTACAAACAAATCATCTTATGCTTGTCTAAGATTTTCTTCCTTTTTTTTTCTTTTTTTTTTTGCATTTAGTAAGTCCCTACTCCCTTTTTTTGCCCCTTGAACTCTTCACCCCAAATCAGGCCCTCCATTATAGGCATGATATTTCCCTGAGGAGTGGAGAGGAGGGAAAGAGAAGAAAAAAAAAAGGGGGAAATAATAAATTATTACTGGTTTTTTTTGTGGGGTGTTTTACCTTTTTTTTTTTTACTTTTTACTCTTTATTAATTATAATTAGTGCTATCAACAAGACCACCCTCAGATGCCAATAAGAAAGAGGAAATCGAATATTATGGATACAAAAGAAAGAGAGGTAACACAAATAGATGTGGAAAAAATCTATGGAGAAAAGACTTAACATATTGGAAGCCTTGGAGCTAAATGACAGAGAATTTAAAATAGAAATCTTAAAAATACTCAGAGATATACAAGAAAACACAGAAAGGCAATATAGGGAGATCAGAAAACAACTCAATGAACACAAAGAATACATTACCAAGGAACTTGAAACTATTAAAACAAATCAAACAAAAATGAAAAACTCAATTCACGAGCTGAAAAACGAGGTAACAAGCTTAGCTAACAGAACAGCCCAGATTGAGGATAGGATTAGTGAAATAGAAGACAAACAACTTGAGGCACAACAGAGAGAAGAAGAAAGAGACTCAAAAATAATAAAAAACGAGAAAGCCCTACAGGAATTGTCTGACTCCATCAGAAAGAATAACATAAGAATAATAGGTATATCAGAGGGAGAAGAGAAAGAAAATGGAATGGAGAATATACTCAAACAAATAATAGACGAGAACTTCCCAAGCCTGTGGAAAGAACTAAAGCCTCAAATTCAAGAAGCAAACAGAACACCGAGTTTTCTTAACCCCAACAAACCCACTCCAAGGCACATCATAATAAAGATGACACAAACCAATGACAAAGAAAAAATTCTCAAGGCAGCCAGGGAAAAGAAGAGTACAACATATAAAGGAAGACCTATTAGATTATCATCAGATTTCTCAGCAGAAACTCTACAAGCTAGAAGAGAGTGGACCCCAATATTTAAAGCCCTGAAAGAGAGGAACTTTCAGCCAAGAATACTATACCCATCAAAGCTATCCTTCAAATACGAAGGAGATATAAAAACATTCACAAATACAGAAAAGATGAGAGAATTTATCAACAGAAAGCCCCCACTCCAGGAAATACTAAAGGGGGTTTTCCAACCAGATTCAAAGAACAAAAGAAAACAACACCACAAGTAACAGCTCCACCAAGAACACAATAAAACCAAACTTAAACTGTGACAACAAAAGAAAAAAAGGGGGGAGAGGATGGAGATTAACAGTAGCAAAGGACGATGAAGTGCAGAAATACTTATAAGATAGGGTACTACAATGAATATGGTAGGTACCCTTTTCATTACTTAATGGTAACCACCCTTGAAAAAACCACCACAAAAACACTTGACTTAAAAAAGGTAGCAACAGAGGAAAGAAGTATGGAACACAAACAAACAAAAACAAATGATAGAAAAACAAAAGAGAAGAATCAAACTAGATAAAAAACTAACAGAAAGCAATTTATAAAATGGCAGTAGGGAACCCACAAGTGTCAATAATTACACTAAATGTAAATGGATTAAACTTACCAATAAAAAGACACAGAGTAGCAGAATGGATTAAAAAAGAAAATCCAACTATATGCTGCCTACAAGAAACACATCTAAGCAACAAGGATAAAAACAAATTCAAAGTGAAAGGCTAGAAAACAATACTCCAAGCAAACAACACCCAAAAAAAAGCAGGTGTAGCAATACTCATATCTAATAATGCTGACTACAAGACAGAAAAAGTACTCAGAGACAAAAATGGTCATTTCATAATGATTAAGGGGAACTTGAATCAAGAAGACATAACAATCCTTAATATATATGCACCAAACCAAGGTGCACCAAAATATATAAGACAGCTACTTATTGATCTTAAAACAAAAACTAACAAAAATACAATCATACTTGGAGACCTCAATACACTGCTGATGGGTCTAGATCGGTCATCCAAACAGAGAATCAATAAAGATATAGTGGCCTTAAACAAAATACTAGAACACCTGGATATGATAGATATCTACAGGACACTTCATCCCAAAGCGACAGAGTATACATTTTTCTCTAGTGCACATGGAACATTCTCAAGAATTGACCATATGTTGGGCCACAAAGACAATATCAGCAAATTTAGAAAAATTGAAATTGTACCAAGCATATTTTCTGATCATAAAGCCTTGAAACTAGAATTCAACTGCAAAAAAGAGGGGGGAAAACCCACAAAAATGTGGAAACTAAACAACATACTTCTAAAAAATGAATGGGTCAAAGAAGAAATAAGCACAGAGATCAAAAGATATATACAGACAAATGAAAATGAAAATACGACATATCAGAATCTCTGGGATGCAGCAAAAGCAGTAATAAGAGGAAAGTTCATATCACTTCAGGCCTATATGAACAAACAAGAGAGAGCCGAAGTAAACCACTTAACTTCACACCTTAAGGAACTAGAAAAAGAAGAACAAAGACAACCCAAAACCAGCCGAAGAAAGGAGATAATAAAAATCAGAGCAGAAATAAATGAAATAGAGAACAGAAAAACTATAGAAAAAATCAATAAAACAAGGAGCTGGTTCTTTGAAAAGATCAACAAAATTGACAAACCCTTGGCAAGACTCACCAAGGAAAAAAGGCACAGGACTCAAATAAATAAAATCCAAAATGAAAGAGGAGAGATCACCACAGACATCATAGATATACAAAGAATTATTGTAGAATACTATGAAAAATTATATGCCACCAAATACAACAATCTAGAAGAAATAGATAAATTCCTAGAACAATACAACCTTCCTAGACTGAGTTATGAAGAAGCAGAAAGCCTAAACAGACCAATCAGCAGGGAGGAAATAGAAAAAACTATTAAAAACCTCCCCAAAAATAAAAGTCCAGGCCCAGACGGTTATACTAGTGTATTCTATCAAACATTCAAAGAAGATTTGGTTCCTATTCTACTCAAAGTCTTCCAAAAAATTGAAGAAGAAGCAATACTTCCAAACACATTTTATGAGGCCAACATAACCCTCATACCAAAACCTGGCAATGATGGCACAAAGAAAGAAAACTACAGACCAATATCTCTAATGAATACAGATGCTAAAATACTAAACAAAATACTGGCAAACCGAATACAACAACATATTAAAAAAATAATACATCATGATCAAGTGGGATTCATCCCAGAATCTCAAGGATGGTTCAACATACGCAAAACGGTTAACGTAATACACCATATCAACAAAACAAAGAACAAAAACCACATGATCTTATCAATAGATGCAGAAAAGGCTTTTGATAAAATACAACACAATTTTATGTTTAAGACTCTCAACAAAATGGGTATAGAAGGAAAATATCTCAACATGATAAAGGCCATATATGATAAACCATCAGCCAACATCCTATTAAACGGCATAAAACTGAGGACTTTCTACCGTAAATCAGGAACAAGACAGGGTTGTCCACTCTCTCCACTCTTATTTAACGTGGTGCTAGAAGTTCTGGCCAGAGCAATCAGACAAGACAAAGAAATAAAAGGCATCCATATCGGAAAAGAAGAAGTAAAGGTATCACTTTTTGCTGATGATATGATCCTATACATCGAACACCCGAAGGACTCCACAAAAAGATTATTAGAAACAATAAACCAATACAGTAAGGTCGCAGGATACAAAATTAACATACAAAAGTCCATAGCCTTTCTATATGCCAACAATGAAATATTAGAAAACAAACTCAAAAAAATAATCCCCTTCACGATTGCAACAAAAAAAATAAAATACCTAGGAATAAACATAACAAAGAACGTAAAGGACCTATATAATAAAAATTACAAAGCATTGTTAAGGGAAATCGAAAAAGATACAATGAGATGGAAAAATATTCCTTGTTCTTGGATAGGAAGAATAAATATTATCAAAATGGCCATATTACCCAAAGCAATATACAAATTTAATGCAATTCCCATCAAAATCCCTATGAGATTTTTTAAAGAAATGGAACAAAAAATCATCAGATTTATATGGAACTATAAAAAACCCCGGATAGCCAAAACAATCCTAAGGAAAAAGAATGAAGCTGGGGGCATTACAATACCTGACTTTAAACTATATTATAGGGCCACGATAATCAAAACAGCATGGTATTGGCAGAAAAATAGACACTCAGACCAATGGAACAGAATAGAAAGCCCAGAAATAGAACCACATATATATGGTCAAATAATCTTTGATAAAGGGGCCAACAACACACAATGGAGAAAAGAAAGCCTCTTCAACAAATGGTGTTGGGAAAACTGGAAAGCCACATGCAAAAGAATGAAACTCGACTACAGCCTGTCCCCGTGTACTAAAATTAATTCAAAATGGATCAAAGACCTAAATATAAGACCTGAAACAATAATGTACATAGAAGAAGACATAGGTACTAAAATCATGGACCTGGGTTTTAAAGAACATTTTATGAACTTGACTCCAATGGCAAGAGAAGTGAAGGCAAAGATAAATGAATGAGACTACATCAGAATAAAAAGTTTTTGCTCAGCAAGAGAAACTGATATCAAAATAAACAGACAGCCAACTAAATGGGAAATAATATTTTCAAACAACAGCTCAGATAAGGGCCTAATATCCAAAATTTACAAAGAACTCATAAAACTCAACAACAAACAAACAAACAATCCCATAAAAAAATGGGAAGAGGACATGAACAGACACTTCTCCCAGGAAGAGATACAAATGGCCAACAGATATATGAAAAGATGCTCAGCTTCATTAGTTATTAGAGAAATGCAAATCAAAACTACAATGAGATACCACCTCACCCCTGTTAGATTAGCTATTATCAACAAGATGGGTAATAGCAAATGTTGGAGAGCCTGTGGAGAAAAAGGAACTCTCATCCACTGTTGGTGGGACTGTAAAGTAGTACAACCATTATGGAGGAAAGTATGGTGGTTCCTCAAAAAACTGCAAATAGAACTACCTTATGACCCAGCAATCCCTCTACTGGGTATATACCCCAAAACCTCAGAAACATTGATACGTGAAGACACATGTAGCCCCATGTTCATTGCAGCACTGTTCACAGTGGCCAAGACATGGAAACAACCAAAAAGCCCGTCAATAGAAGACTGGATAAAGAAGATGTGGCACATATACACTATGGAATACTACTCAGCCATAAGAAATGATGACATCAGATCATTTATAGCAAAATGGTGGGCTCTTGATAACATTATAAGGAGTGAAATAAGTAAATCAGAAAAAAACAAGAACTACATGATTCCATCTATTGGTGGAACATAAAAATGAGACTAAGAGACATGGACAAGAGTGTGGTGGTTACCAGGGGTGGGGGGACGGAGGACATGGGAGGGAGGGAAGGAGAGAGTTAGGGGGAGGGGATGGGCACAGAGAACTAGATAGAGGGTGGCGGAGGACAATCTGACTTTGGGCGAGGGGTATGCAACAGAATTTAATGACAAAATAACCTAGACATGTTTTCTTTGAATATATGTACCCTGATTTATTAATGTCATCCCATTACCATTAATAAAAATTTATTTAAAAAAAAAAAGACATGTACGTTGAATAAAATGTTACTAAACAATGAATGGGATAACAATGAGATCAAGGAAAAAATAAAAAAATTCTTGAAACGTGAAAATGAGAACAGAACAACTAAAAATCAATGAAAAACTGAATAGTCTTAAGAGAAAAATTCATAGCACTACAGGTATATCTCAAGAAGCAAGAAAAATCTTAAATAAACAATCTTACTTTATATTTAAAGGAAATTGAAAAAGAACAACAAACACAGCCCAAAGTGAGGGGAAGAAAGTAAAAAATAAAGATTAGAGCAGAAATAAATGAAATAGAGTCTAAAAAAATACAAAAGATTAATGAAACCAGGAGCTGGTTCTTTGTATAGATAAAAGAAGATTGACAAACTTAACCAGACTCATCAAAAGAGAAAGAGAGAGAGAGAGAGAGAGAGAGAGAGAAAGAAGAAACAAACAAATAAAATCAGAAATGAAAAGGAGAAGTGATGCCAAAGAAATACAAAAGATTGTAAGAACCCAACAAATTAGATAATATGGATGAAGTAGATCAATTCTTAAAAATATTCACAAATTTCCAAAACTGAATCAGAAAGACTCAGAAACATCTGAACAGAGAAATTATAACTAATAAAATAAAAGCAGTATTAATAAAAACAAACCTCCCAGCAAACAAAAGTCCTGGACTGGATGAATTCACTGGCAAATTTTACCAAACATTCAAATAGAACTTATATCTATCTTTCTCAAACTTTTTTTAAAAATTCAAAAGTAGAGAAGACACCCAAGCCTATTTTACAAGGCTAACATTATTCTAATTCTTAAACCAGATAAGAACACTACAAAGAAACCAAATTATAGGCCAATTTTCTTGATAAACAAAGATACTAAAATCTTTAATAAAATATTAGCAAAATGACCCAGCAATACATTTGAAAAATTATACACCATGATTGAGTGGAATTTATTTCAGGCACATAAGGCTGGTATCATGGAGGGAAAATCAATAAATTTGATACACCACATAAACAAAAGGAAGGATAAAACAACATTATCATATAAATAGATGCATAAAAAGCATTTGATAAAATCCAGCACCTGTTTATGATAAAAAAAAATCTCAGCAATTAGAAATCAACCACAACAGAAAAACTCAAAAATATTCAAACACTTGGAAACTAAATAGCATGTTATTAAATAATGAATGTGTTAATAATGAGATCAAAGAAGAAATAAAAAAATTCTAGATACAAATGATAACAAGCATACATCAACTCAAAATTTATGGGATACAGCAAAAGTAGTACTGAGAGGAAAATTCACAGCATTATAGGCATACCTTAAGAAGCTAGGAAAAACTCAAATAAACAACTTAACCCTGCATCAAAAAGAACTAGAAAAAGAACAGCAAGTAAAGCCCAGAGGTAGTAGAGGAAGGAAATAATAAAGATCAGAGCAAAAATAAATGACAAAGAGGCTAAAGAAACAATACAGAGGATCAATGAAACAAGGAGCTGGTTCTTTGAAAGGTAAACAAGATCGATGAACCTTTAACCAGACTCACCAAGAAAAAAAGAGAGAGGATTCAAATAAATAAAATTAGAAATGAGAGTGGAGAAATAACAACTGACACAACAGAAATACAAAATATTGTAAGAAAATACTATGAAGAACTGTATGTCAAAAAAAAAAGAACTGTATGTCAAAAAACTAGATAACCTAGATGAAATGGACAAATTCCTCAAAATATATATACAATGTTTTAAAAATCAATCTGAAGAATCAGAAAACCTAAACAGACCAATTACAACAAATGAGATCAAAACAGTTATCGAAAAACTCCCAAGAAACAACTGCCTGGGGCCTGATGGATTCACAAGTGAATTCTACCAAATATTCAAAGTAGAACTAACTCCTATCCTTCTCAAGCTATTTCAAAAAATTCAAGAGGAAGTAACACTTCCAAGCTTCTTTTATGAGTATATACACATCGAAGAGTCACTTCTCCTACTGAAGAATATATAATCTATTCTCTTGCCTATGGAGGAGTCTTCACCTGATAAGAAAACTTCATGTCCAAATCTCTCACCTTTCAAGGGAAGAGCTCCTTTCCTTGTAGAAAGGTCTGTAGAGGCACCAGAATCAAGGCAGCATGATGCAGCTTTATTGGCATGTGGAATTCCAGGGCACCTTCTCATCCTGCACACTCACAAATCCCACAAACAGCAAATTCTGAGACTGTGAAGTTGGCAGAACTCTACAATTGATTTATACCCTCCTAGGAATTACAGTCTTTGGAATGTAAATTATTCATTTTGTTGTTTCACCCATATAAATTGCATACTTGCAAAAGGGTGAAGAAAGACAAATATTTTTAAGGCAAATTTATTTGTTTCCCTTCATGTTCGCATTTAAGATGAATTGTAACCCCTTACCCAAAGTATAAATAAAATTAAATTAAAATTAAAAAAAAATCTCAGCAAAGTGAGAAAAAGGGAACATACCTTAGCATAATAAAGGCCATATATGACATATCCACAGCCAACTCAATGGACAAAAACTACAAGCATTTTCCTTAAGATCAGGACAGAGATGTCTGTTTTCACCACTCTTATTCAGCATAGTATTGGAAATCCTAGCTATAGCAATCAGAAAGGAAGAAGAAATAAAAGGCATCTGAATTTGAAAGAAAGAAATAAAACTATCATTATTTGCAGATGACATGATACTGGACATAAAGAACTCTAAAGATTCCACCATAAAACTACTAGAAACGTGGCCCTGGCTGGTTTGCTCAGCGGTAGAGCATCAGCCTGGTGTGTGGATGTCCTTGGTTAAATTCCTGGTCAGGGCACATAGCAGAAAGACCCATCTGCTTCCCCCTTCCCCCTCTTGCTTCTCTTTCTCTCTCTCCCCTTCTCTCTCCACTCCTGCTGCCATGACTCAATTGGAGTGAGTTGGTCCCAGGCACTAAGGATGACTCCAGTGCCTCTGCCTCAGGCATTAAGAAGAGCTTGGTTGCTGAGCAATGGAACAATGCCTCATATGGGCAGAGCATTGCCCCCTAGTGGGCTTTCTAGGTGATTACCAGTTGGGGTGCATGTGGGAGTCTGTCTCTTTGCCTCCTCTCCTCTATCTGAATAAAATAAAGTAAAATAAAATTACTAGAAATGATCAATGAATTCAGTAAAGCAGCAATATACAAAACAAATATCCAGAAATCAGTTGCATTTTTGTTCACCAATAATGAACTATTAGAAAGGACAACTAAGAAAGCAACCCCATTCACAATTGCTTCAAAAAAGAGTAAAAAACCTAGGAATAAACTTAACCAAGGAAGTAAAAGACTTGTACTCAGAAAATTATAAGACACTGAAGAAAGAAATGGAAGAAGATACCAATAAATGAAAGTATACTCCATGTTCATGAATAGGAAGAATTAACATCATTAAAATGCCCATACCACCTAAAACAATTTACAGATTCAACACAATTCCTATCAAGATACCAATGGTATATTTCACAGAACTAGAACTATTTCAAAAATGCATATGAAACTATATACGAAAGATTTTGAATAGCAACAGTGATCTTGAGAAAGAGGAATAAACTTGGAGGGCAAGCTACCTGAGAATAAGCTCTTCTATAAAGCCATAGTAATCAGAACAGCATGGTCCTGGCTTAAAAGCAGATATTGATCAATAGAATGAAAAAAAGAGCCCAGAAATAAACCCACAGTTTATAGTCAATTAATATTTGGCAAAGAAGGCAAAAACATACAATGGGATAAAGATAGTTTAGAATAAGTGGCTTTGGAAAAAACTGAACACATATGTACAAAAAATACAACTGGGTTACATTCTTACAACTTTATAGAAATAAATTCAAAATGGTTTAGAGCCTTAAATTTAAGATTCAAAACCACAAATCATAGAAGTAAAAATAGGCAGAAAAGTCTCGAACATTTCTCACAGCAATAATTTTTCTAGTATATCTACCTGAATAAGGGAAACAAAAGAAAAATAAATAAATGGGACTACATCAAACTAAAATGTTTTTGAACACCGAAGAAGTTTGACCCATAGTGGCACTGTGGACAAAGTATCAACCTGGAACATTGAGGTCACTGGCTCAAAACCCCTGGCTTGTCTGGTCAAGGCACATATTGAAGTTGATGTTCCTGCTCCCCGCAGTCTCTCTCTCTCCCTTCTCTAAAAATGAATAAATAAAAAATTTAAAAATATATAATAAAAGTTTTTAAAAAAATAAAAGAAAGCCATCAACAAATGAAAAGGCAATCCAGCAAATGGGAGAACATATTTACCAATATATCTGATAAGGGATTAACAACTGAAATTTATAAGGAACTTATAAAACTAAACATCAAAAAAACAAACATTTCAATTAAAAAATGGTCAAAGGCCCTGAATAAACACTTCTTCAAAGAGAACATAGAGATGGCCAATAGATATATAAAAAGATGATTAATACTGTATTACTAATCATTAGAGAAATGCAAATTAAAACCACAATGAGATATCACCTCACATCAGTCAAAATGGCTATCATCAATGAATCAACAAACACCATGTTGTCAAAAATGTGGAGAAAAGAGAACCCTTCCATACCCTTGGTGGGAATGTAGATTGGTGCAGCCACTGTTGAAAGCAATATGTAGTTACTTCAAAAAATTAAAAATGGAACTGTCTTATGACCCAATGATTCCACTTCCTGGAATTTATCCAAAAATTATATACACACCTACATTCATTGCAGCATTATTTACAATAGCCAAAGTTTGGAAGCAGCCCAAGTACCCATCAGTAGATGAATGAATAAAAAAGCTCTGTACATTTACACAATGGAATATTATTCAGTTATAAAAAAGAAAAATTTACCCCTTGCAATAGCATGGGTGGATCTAAAGATTATTATGCTTTGTGAAATGAACCAATTAGTGAAAGACAAGTATTATACAATTTCACTCATGTGTAGAATCTAATGAACAAAATGTACTAACAAGCAAAATAGAGAAAAAACCTATAGACAGCAGGCTGACAGTTGTTGGTGGGGTGGTCTGGGACTGGAGAAATTGAGCAAAAAAGATTAAAAAAAGAGAGAGAGAGAGAGAGAAGAAACCAAACCAATGCTATCAACACCTGATCTCAGGCTTCTAACCCCCACAACAGTTAGAAAAAAAATTTCCATTTACAGACAGTCTGTAATACTTGATTATGGCTGCCCAGCAAACTAATACATGTGGCATATAACTTAAAGCAGAAGAAGGAAAAAGGTGATACAATGTTTGACACCTGGTAGATATATAAGTCGAAGGAAAGAAGAGAGGGAGGAAGGGAGGCTAGTGTAAACTTTGATCCCCTAAGAACTTTGTTCAGTATCTGAAAATCTCAGTTTCAAAGGTTATAGTTAGGTAAAATTAATAGAGCTGAAAAAAAACATGACATGTCTCTTCTCATCTTGTTTTTTTCAATGTAAAAAATGAAACCTCAGAGTGGTGAAACTCCAAGTTCACTCACTGTAAATGGAAGCCAAATGCCAAGTTCTGGGAATGTGGCAATTGTTAAAACTCAGAGGGAAATGTCATGTCATTTCCAGGAGCATGGTGATTGAAAGGCCAAAAAATTTGCATTGTGATATCAGCAAAATAGCCTCACAGAGAGGATGACTGGTGGTCTCAGTTCTTTGCTAAAATTTGGCAATGTGAACCTGAGGAGGGTGGGGAAAACAGCTACTAAGAAGGGCTCCTTGTGGCTCATGGGGCTCAAATAAAGAAAACAAAACAAAACAAAACAAAACAAACGAAAACAGAGCCTAGCAGCACAGAGGGCACTCCGTGGAGAAGCCAGCCCTGAACTGCCTGTGCTCTGCAGAACAGCCTGCCTGAGCCAAACCCTATTTCAGCCAATAGGATTGTGGCCTTCTCCATCCAATCAGAGCTGTGCGGCTCTGACCAACCAGAGTAATTCTATTATGACCAATCAGGACAGTGCCTATTGGGCCTGGAGCTCCTAGCTGAAGAGGGGCCCAGCCCAAGGCCAGCCTCACAGCCTGCTGTTTTCACAGGCCTGATGTATCACCTTTGAGCTATTTGTACTGAATAGTTTCCTTCTGCACTGCATCCAGAATTTGGGGTTCCTGGTGGCATTGAATCGGTGCCAAGGACCATCATTTGACAGTAGCAAACCCTTTAACTCTTCTTCCTACTAGTCCCTTCCCTCCACTCACTTTCCCATCATTCCAACTTTAAAAAAGAAAGATATATTTTTATTATTTTTATGAACCACATATTGCTGAAAAGAACAGAATGGCATGGGATGGCTCAAGGATGTTAAACCCAAAGCAACTTAATTACCCATTTTGATTAGTGCCCACCCTTGGTGGCAGAGATAACACTCAGATGATGAACTGGCAATAATTGTCTTTAGAAAATGCCGAAGCAAAATGGATGAAGATTCTTCTCTAAACCTCTCTACAGAAAGACATATTAGGAAGGAAATCAATAATTTTTTAACACCAGAATAACTTTTCCATGGACTCTCTCTCAAAGCTAAATATATATCACTGATGCAAGATGACTTGTGACTGTTCTGCCCATTGTCTGCCTTCTCGCTGCTTTGGGGCTTGATTCAAAAAGGAGGTAAGTCAGATTTGGGTTCAGAGAACAGAAAGCTCCTTTGTTTTCCAGGAATGTTAGGCTGAGGTAATACACCACATTTATAGAACCCTCCCCAAGGGGGAAAATGGCAGGTTTTCCACTAAGAAATAATTGCTTTTTGGAATGATAAGAAGGGAAGTTACTCTTGCATAAGCACGTCGGCCCTGACTGGCTATAATTTTTGTTTCTAGTTTTCTCTTTTAGGTCAGATGGTATAAATCATCGTATTCGGACAGTTTAAATTTGTTCAAATATAGTTTGATTTTTCTGGCATACTAAATCTAACTTAAGTGTTAAAATAAATTGAAGCCAAGCGTTACATTCACACAAAGTCATAAACTCTACCATATTTGAAATTGAGGTAGTTGCTTACCAGCTTGAAAAGATTGAGTATTGACTTCATCTTCTATTGTCTCCAATAGGTCTGCATTTACATTAATGCCAAATTCCAAAATAAGCAATTAAGTGAGTTTAATGTGAACACTTAATACTTTTTAAATTCACTGAGTATCGTCACAGCAACTTTCACTCTCTAGGATTATATACATATTGTGGACATTATTGTACCCAGTCAGGAAATGGTAAATATAGAGACAGTTCTCATGACTCACTTTGGATCTTTTTGTGTTTGTATCAAGTCTATGCCACCAAAGTTAGCTTCTGATCCCGTTTCTTCCTGAATTGCTTCTTTGATTCAGGAAATATATCTTTTTTTCAAATCCAGGTTCCAGTACTTAACTTTGTCTTCTTCCTTTTCTCTCCATGCTTTCAGACATTTTATTTTTATTCCCAGTTATTCATTCAAAAATATAGTTATCATCTACTAACACATGCATGTGATTATGTAGGCATGTGTATATGTACTTACACAAGAACATAGAGAATATTTAATTATAACAACTCAGTTTGTAAATTTCCAATCTTAGACGAAGTCTTCTGCACAATACACAAGAACTTTATGACTTTTGCCTCTTTCTACTAACCCATTCTTTTCTCCTCATTTTCCTTGTCTTATACTTTACAGTTTGGAAGCACTGAGTAGCTTGTAGCTCCTCCCCACTGCTTGCCTTTGAACACGATCTACACTTTAACTGGAACAAATATAAATCCTCTTTATCCAGGGGCCATTTCTCTATCACTGTTCAGTCTGAATTCAGTAGCCTTCTCCTCTGAAAAGGTGATTATTCCGAATCTTTGCATAACAACCCAGGTGGCCAACACCTTGACTTTGACCTTGTAAAACATAGGACAGAGAAACTAGTGAGATATTAAATTTGTGTTGTTTTAAGCTTCTACTGAAGATACCAATTTATTATTACTTCCAAGGCATCTAGTTTGGTTGAACAATCAATCCCAAGTACTGCCTTCCCTCTGCACTATCCCTCTGTTCCAAAGAGAAGGGAGGGAGGAAAGAAGGAAGGAAGAAAGAAAGGGAGGCCAATATACCCTTTGATTACTTTCTTAACAAATTTTGTTCAGTACCTGAAGATTTCAGTTTTAAAGATTGAAAAGGTGTAACCATTATTGTTGGTGAGTTTGCCAACCTCAGCCGGACTAATCCCAAGAGACTCAAACTACTTCTCCTAAGTATTATTTTCTCTATGTCTCTTTCATCTAAATCAGGGTTTTTCAACCTTTTTACACTTGGAGACTGGTAAAATAAGAAAATTATTGCAAGAACTGCTAAAGGCAGATATCACCCTGAGCATAAGCAAATTGGACTAAGATCATTGGGTCCATAATCTTCATAAAACATTAAGGTTGTTAACTCTTTTGCAGACTGATACAAAATTTCTGGGAGATCAGTCCATCAACTGGCGGTTGAAAAATATTGATCTAGAGACTATATAACTTCCATAATTGTGGGACCATGAACAGGATCATTACATTTTTTCCCCTCAATCTTTAAGATAATTCCTAGCATATAATAGATAGTTAATAAACACCTGATTAACAAACTACCAAGGGAATAAACTTCTCATGCAAGAGTAATTGCCCCCTTTATTGTTCAACTTAGAACACCAAGGAAGTGTCTGTCAAGGGGCAGACATCCAGTAAGACTTTATGTCTATAGTAAATGGATTGATTATATAGCCCCCCCCACCTAAATTGACATAAAATAAAATTTTGGAAACTCAACTAAGTTAAGTGCCTTGGAAATACTAAGCTGATGTCTGTGGTTGCAGCTTAAAACAACACAAATTTATTATGTCACTAGTTTCTCCGCTCTATTTTTCACAAGGTCAAAATCAATGTGTTCACTAGCTGGCTTCTATCAGAAGACTCCAGAAATAAAGTTCCTTCCAAGCTCATTCAGGTTGTTGGCTGAATTTAGTTTCTTGCAGAGTAAGCTTAAGGTCCTTTCTTCTTTGCTGTAAGCCAAAGACTACACTTATCTTTTTATTATTATTATTATTAAGTGTATTGAAGTGACATTAGTTACTGAGATCATATCAGTGTCAAGTGTATCTTTCTATGATACATGATCAGTATATTGCATCGTGTGCCCATCATCTAAAGTCAAATAATCTTCTGTCACCATATATTTGTCTCCCTTTACTTTCACTAAACCCCTACTCACTTCTCTCCCCCCCTTATCGTTTAGAAGTTTCTCTCTAAACCTTGCTTGTGACCCCTGCAGTTTAAAACCAGCAAAACAAGTTGAATCTTTTTCACATGTAGAATCTCTTCTTGTTCCTCCTCTGTCACCTCTTTTCTGCCTCTTGTGCTGCATTTTTCTCCTGCTTCCAGCCAGAGATAGTTCTTGTTTTAAGCACTCATCTGATTAGATTGGGGCTACCAAGATAATCCAGGGCAATCTCCTTGTGTTATGGTCTGTAATCTTCATCACATTTTTAAAGTCTTATTTTCCATTGTATGGCCAGTAGCTGCTACCATTGGAGCCATGAAGGTTTTCACTGAATTTGGACAGACAGTAAAGAAACAGTGGAGCCAAAAAATGGTGGGCCATTTTTTTATTAAAGTCTCACATTGGCAGATGAGCAAATATACAGGGAAAACACTTCCCTTTCATTCAGGGCTCCCGAAGCCCTGACACATTCTTCGGTTCCACAACCAGGAGAATCTTCTCCGGTTCCTCCTAGAAACAAAGGCCCCACCAGTCTCAGTAGAGTTCGCAAAGCCCCTCTGCTCTGGTTCCCCATCTGCCCGTCTTCTTCTCTTCTGTAAAACTGGCTTTTCCTCAGCACTCTGCATTCTCTCTCTCACCCGGCATAACTGCCTGGGCCTACAAAGACCCCTGTTCCAGCAGACATTAGCAAAAACAATGGCCCTTCTAAAACAGGAATGCAATCCGCAATTTGCAATCAACTGCCTTGCTCTGAAGGCAAGCACACACCTGGCTGCCCAGTGCCATCTTCTAACAATAAAAGTGAGCAAACTCAAAAAATACAAATTTTACAAACTCATGTGCCCAACAGCTGTGCACTATAACAAACATATTTATAGGTTCTGGGGATTAGAATGTGAACATTTTGAGGAGCCACCTCTGCCTACAACAGTATCAATTCAAAATTATAGTTTAAAACTATTTCTTGCCCATTCATTTACAGAGGCAAAGGAAACCTAATTTTATATTAATAAAAATATTAAATTTATATTTATTTATTAATTTGTTTCCTCTGGTTAAAACAGAGGGAAAAACTTAAACAAAATATTCCTATAGTTTTATTCTCTTTCATTTCTTCTGCAATTATAGTTGGCTCATTCCTAAGTCCAGATTTGAACATAGTATATTGGTAAATATGAAATTCTTCTCTGTGTGTTTTCCCCCTACACTCAAACATACACACAGAGATACAAAGTTGTTTGTAAAATGTCCTTTCACAGTTTACTGTCTTAGTATTTCTCTTTGTTGTTTGTTTGTTTAATTGTTATGCATTAGGCAGTACTACAAAATAAATAGCTAAACCTTATGTATCTCATCTAACACATCACTGATCTCCCAGACATAGGCTTATCACTCCTTTCAGGTATTCTGTTTGTACAAGTATTTGCTGCAGCAGTTTATTCCTACCTTGCTGTATTTATGGAAAGAAATGGGTTTTTTTCCAAGTACATATTAATATTCCAGGGCCTAGCAGTGTTCTTGGAGCCTAGCACCCTACTTAGCCCACAGTAAGTGCATATTTGATGCTTATTTATTTATAAAATGAAAAATGAGAAAGAAGAGCTTGAATGGGGTCACAGAAAGCAGAACATTGTGTGCAAATTACATTTTCTCCACTATCATTAGAAAAACCTAAAATTTAATGTAAAATAGCAACTTATAAAATTCAACATCGTTAAATGAAAATTAAATAATTTGTATTTATGTACTAACTTAATTTCATTTAAAAAGTGCAGCATGTACCCTATGAGCAAGGTCTTTAAGTTTTAAATACTAATGCTTTTATATTTTTATATTTTAAATGTTGTTGTGAGTTGGGGGCATAGAGAGAGAGATCAGCAGATGAAATCTTCATGAACTAACAAAGGACTACCGCTCACTCAGGCAAATGGCGCTGAGTTTGCACTGTGTCCTATTTTTAATCAAAAGATTTCAAAAAGCTTGTTTACTTAGAAATTGGCATAGTGTCAAGCATAACCTATACTTAAAGATACATGGAATACATCTGCATGATAGCTTAATAACAATACAATATCAAAAGGCATTAACTGCTATTGCTTCTATGGTTCCCACAACATTCCATTCTTTTATCTCAAGGAATAGCCTTGAAGGGAACAGTAAAATCTTATGAGAATGTTTTACTGAGAAGAGAGTCCAGCAACTGCTTTCAGTCACATAGACCTGTTTCAGTGACTCGCCTTCGAATCCCAAAACAATTCTCTTGGCAAAATATTCTTTTCTTGTTGGCTGTGTTCCCATCCAAGGTCATGCAATGTATTATTCCACTACATTTAAAGATAAATACAAAGTTCCAACAGTGAGCTAAGCACTGTATACAGTATCAAAAAAGAATAAACAAAGCTGAATCTTATAGTATTTGGTTAGAAAAGATGCATGCTAATTAAAAAAAAAAAAGGCCAAGTCCCTTAAGGAAAAACACTATAATTCAATACCAAGTGTATACCACAGTTATTTCTCCAGTCCTCCCCCAAAAAGGCTTTTCTCAGGTTACTATAAACTGAAGAAAAAGAGTACATAGAATTTTTTGAGGGTTGTTGGGTACAAGGTCTGAGTGAACACTGAGTTCAATACCCAATGACCCAATGTATTAAAAAAGGGGGGTATTTCAGCAGGGACAATGCTTTCTATGGGTCAATAAGCCAGGAAAAAACAAAATGTAATAAAAATCTACTAAATGACATTAAAGGCAATTCAATGATATTATAACAGTTCAGGCAGTGGGAGTTTGGAATATATAGATATCACAAGAAATTATTGTTATAAATAAAAAGATATGTGATTCAATAAATTAATTTCAAATAATTTTTTGATAAGAAAATTCTTATATCTGAAGTTCTTTATGAAAGATATATATAGTTTCTCAAAGCTTTAATTTAGACATTAGATATCAAAATATCTGTTTAAATATCATTTTTGTTCAACAAATATTTATTCATTATTTATATTTCTAGGTCCTTATATTCTAGAGGCAGAAACAGATTAGAAACATAAATAAGTAAATGATATAGCTTGTTAGAAGGCAATAGGTGTTATGCAGAAAATAAAAGGTAAATCATGTTCAGGAGTGTCAGCAGTGCCAGGATGAAAATATGGGTTATAATTTTAAATAAGGTGTGCCTCAATGTGAAGATAGCATTAAAGACAGGAATGTTAGTTCTTGCAATTATTGGTAAGAGAGTTTTAGGTAAAGAAATAGCTAAGGCAAAGTTCCAAAGGTGGGAGCATACTGGTCTGATGGCAAGAAACCAAGGGGGTCAGTATGGCTATAGCAGAGTAACCAGTAGCAGAGAAGTAGAAGATGTTGTCAGAGACATTATGGAAAGGTCAGATTATGTAAGTGCATTGTAGGATTTTTTGAGGACTTTAGCTTTGTCTGAGGGAAATAAAAATCCATGAGAAAATTTTGAGGAAAATTTTGAGGAAAAAGTGATATATTTCCAAAAAATATCCTTGAATTCAGTGTTGATAATGGACTTCAGAGGGACAAGAATAAAAGCAAGGAAACCACTTAGAAAACCATTGCAAGTATCCAGGTGAGATATAATAATAGTTCAGATCCCAGAAAGAGAAAAAGAAGAAGTAATAATTATACTACATCTATTTTGAGGTTTATTCCAATAAGATTTCCTGATGGCAATAAAGTATGGAAAGAAAGCACTCAAGGATGACTCTAAATTCTAGTCTAAGCAACTTGTAGCATGCTATCAGTCAAAATAAGGAAGGCTTTAAATAGAATGGATATAAGTCATAAAAACAAGATTTCAGCTTTAGACATGTTGAGTATAAGATGTACATTAGCCATCCAAATAGAAATGGTAAGTAGATAGTTGTATATATGAACCTGGGTCTCTAGCATAGGGTTTAATCGCAAGATAAAAACTTAGAAGTCTTCAGTATATAAATGGTATTTATAGATGGTATTGGATGAGATTACATAAAGAATCAATGTAAATGAAAAGAGGAACAAGACAAACAAAAAGATACCAAGAGACTGAAAGATAAGAAGAAATTTATGACAACAAATAAGGTGGAAAAATAAAAACATATATGTTGGTAACTGAAAGTCAAGGGAAGGAAATATATTAAAATAGCATGATCACTGAAATAAGCTACATAAAATGAAGATTCAAAGTTAACCACTGTTTTTAGCAGTGTGGAGTACACAGCTGACATTGATAAAAACAATTTCAGAGGATTAAGGATAGTGACAGTTTACTGGAATGAATGTAAGAGAGATGGAGGTGGAGCTTTGGATATTCTTAAAATAAAAAATCTTCAAGACATTTTGCAGCAAAAGGGAGCTAAAAAAGTATAGAATTATATAGCAGGAAAAAATAGAAGGAAACAACTTGCAAATAAAAGGTGTGGTTTCAGTGTTTCAAAAAATATATTCAATAATAACAGAAAAGTCTATGTCACTGGGTTACATTGATATCTAATATTTAGATATATTACTAAACAAAATCTCCAACATCACTTGCTCTAATCAAACTCTAAAGCTTCCAATACATGTATTTGGAACCATATAATATTGTAGCAGGGAGAAATCTTCAAATTCTTATTCATGAAAATGTTCCATGCACACTGGAAAAGAATGTATAATCTGATGTTCTGGGATTAAAAGTTTTGTAAATGTCAGTGATGTCCTTTTATTCTAGTGTGCCATTTAAGGCTGATATTTCCTTATTGATTTTTCTGTTTGGATTATCTATCTAAAGCCATCAATGGTGTGATGAGCTCTCCAACTGTAACTATGTTTTTGTCTATTTCTTCTTTTAGTTCTATTAGTAGATGTGTTATATATTTTGGTGCTCCCTGATTTGGTGCATATATATTAAGAAGTCTTCTTGATCTAGGGTCTCCCTTATCATTATGAAATGTCCATCTTTACCTCTTGTTATCTGTTTCTTAACATCAGCATTGTCAGATATAAGTATGGCTAAACCTGCTTTCCTTTTGGTACTATGTGCTTGGAGAATCATTTTCCAACCTTTCACTTTGAGTCCACTTTTATCCTTGCAGCTTAGATGTGGCTCCTGAAGGCAGTACATGGTTGGGTTTTGCTTTTTGGTCCAATCTGCTATTCTGTCCCTCTTTCTTGATGAGTTCAGTCCATTTATATTTAAATAATTATTGATGCTTGAGTTTCCCATAAACATTTTATGTTTTGTTTTCTGGTAGCTCTGTGTCTCCTTTGGCTCTTCTATTTTGTTTTTCAGTCAGTTGTTTTTTGTTTGGTAGTAGTCCATACTTCTTTCCTCTTTTTTTAAGCTAAATGTTTTGTGTTGTTTTTTTCATGGGTGGTTATTACTAGGTTATTAAGAAAATGTTTTAGCCTGACCAGGTGGTGGCACCGCAGATAGAGTATCAGACTGGGATACAGAGGACCCACATTCAAAACCCTGAGGTTGCCCTGGCCGGTTGGCTCAGTGGTAGAGCGTCGGCCTGGCATGCAGGGGACCCGAGTTCGATTCCCAGCCAGGGCACATAGGAGAAGTGCCCATTTGCTTCTCCACCCCCACCCCCTCCTTCCTCTCTGTCTCTCTCTTCCCCTCTCGCAACCAAGGCTCCATTGGAGCAAAGATGGCCCGGGCGCTGGGGATGGTTCCTTGGCCTCTGCCCCAGGCGCTAGAGTGGCTCTGGTCGTGGCAGAGTGACTCCCCGGAGGGGCAGAGCATCGCTCCCTGGTGGGCAGAGCGTCGCCCCTGGTGGGCGTGCCGGGTGGATCCCAGTCGGGCGCATGCGGGAGTCTGTCTGACTGTCTCTCTCCGTTTCCAGCTTCAGAAAAATACATTAGTTTTTTTCTGAAGAAAAAAAAATTAGTAAAGTTATAGAATTTTTGAATGACAAAATATATTTGATCTAATTGCTTATTTAAAAAATCTCTGTATGAGAATATGTATGTAGTCTTTTTAACACTAAATGTTTTCCAAATTGACTGTACACTAGGTCACAGAAAGACATTTCAACAACTGATTTTATGTAGATTACCTTTTTTAAGTCCAACTAAAATAAATTAGTAATTAACAATTATCAATAATACAATAGTTTATAAAATTTCTATGTATATTAAGAACTGCAGTCTTAAGTAATTGATAGTCTTAAGGGGAAATTACTTTGGAAGTGATAAAACTTTGGCTGGGACAATAAAAATACTGCATAAAAAATTTCAGGATTGTTGGTCAAATAAGTTTGTAAATATGATATATATGTTTGCTCGCTTATAGTTTGCATTGAGTGTGGGGGACAGGCTGTAAGCAGGCAGGGTCGTTATAGCCTGAGTCTTAGTTTTAAGACTAGGCCTTTCCCACCCTTTTAATACTAACATCTTTTCAACACTAAGCTTTTCCCCACATCTTTGACTGTTGCATGATGTGGGATGGTGCACTCTCATGAGGAATCCCATTATGCCTCAGATAAGTGACTTTGTTTCAGAGACTTCCTTGTTTGTATATTGGATTAAAGGTTTTGATTTCTACACTATAAAATGGGGCAGAGGAGCCCATGCTGAAGGAGAGCAGAGAAAGGCCATGTGGAGGAGAGGAGAAGCAGCCAAGTTGGTGGAGTACTGAAGGAGAAGCCAGTTTGTGCAGAATTTGTGCAGAGAGAAGGAAATGGAGACAGAGGTGAATAAGGCTGGTGAGCTAGAAACCTTTGATTCTAGGAAACTCAGATGAGTCAGTGACTGTGGGAGCCCTAAATGGAAAGGGAAGTATTTTCCCACTGTGTGTATTTCTTGCCCACTGGGTGCAAACTAGGAGTAAAGCTAATGACCCACTAGTTCTTGGCTCTGTTGTTTCATTACCATGTGTTCGAATCAAATGCGAACCTGCATGTGCCAGGGGCTGTGATAATGGCCATGGCTACTGGCTTTACAAGAATGTTTCTAAAACAGAAAATATAAATAAAGTTTAAGCTTTGAAATATATTTACTATAAAACAAAAAAGTTTAAAATAATGGGTTAAGTTTTCAAATTATGAGACTAAAAAAAAGCAGTACTTAAAGTACAAGGAAAGAAATTATATAACTAAGAGTAGAAAATAATGAAATAAAAAAGGAGACACAATAGAAAATATCTAAAACCAAGAAATCTTTCTAAAAAGATATACAAATGAAAATAATAAGAATGATAAGTGGTCTTTGATAGCAAGCATTAAAGCTATCATCAGAGAATAGTATCAACCTTATGGCAATATATTGTTTTAAATTCAATAAAATTGATAAAAATACATTCTTATAGAAAATGAAGTTAACTCAAGAAGATACAAAAAATTTGAAAACACAGCTGTAAGGCCAGAAGCCATGGCCAGGGCCACCATCACAGCAGCCTCCCGGCCCATGCAGGTTCGCATTAGATTCGGACAGTCGGTAAAGAAACAACGGAGCCCAAAACTGATGGGCCATAGTCTTTAATTCTAGCTTGCACCCGGCGGGCAAGTAAAAATACACACTGGGCTCCAAAACCCACTCACATTCAGTGCTCACAAAGCCACTGACTTATCCGAGCCTCCTAGAATCAAAGGTTTCTAGCCCACCAGACTTATTCACCTCTGTTCCCCATCTCCTTCCTTATCCCAGATACAAACTCTACACAAACTGGCATCTCACTCAGCACTCCACCATCTTGGCTGCTTCTCCTCGCCTCCTCCACATGGCCTCTCTCTCCTCTCATCTCTGCTCTCTCCTCTAATGATAAATAATCTCAGAACCAAGAGAGCAAGCTCCCGGTCTGTCCCCATTTTATAGTGTAGTAATCAAAACCTTTAATCCAATATACAAAATAGGGAAGTCTCTAATACAAAGTCACTTATCTGGGACATGATGGGATTGTACCACCCCACATCAAAAAGGGTGGGAAAGGCTTAATCCCAAAACCAAGCCCCAGGCTACAAGAATCCTGCCTGCCCACAGCCCACCCCCAACACACAATAATATCACCTGGGCGACAGCTTCCATGTGGGCAGCACCATCTTTAACAAAGTGAGCATAATACATTTTATCCGCCCAACAGTACCCTTTAAAATGGTTAACTGTATATTATGTAAATTTCACCAAAAAAACCTTCCCTACAATAACAGAGCAAAATAATTTTAAATTTTTATTCATTGATTTTTTTTTAGAGAGACAAAGAGAGGTTGATTGGTTGTTCCTATAATTCATGACATGATTGGTTAGTTTTTTCATGTGCCCTGACAGGGGATTGAACCCACAACCTCTGATTGTTGGGACAACATTTTAACCAATTTAGCTCCTCAGTCAGCACCAGAACAAAATAATTTTGTAAAAAATATTCAGAAAAACCCTTTGGAAAAAGTAGAGCACGTAATATACTGCTTCATTAAATAAGAAGGGGAGGCTGCCATTTTATTTTTTGAAGCTAGGAAAAGCTTAGTAACAAACTCCAAATGGGTCAATTTCTTAGAACAATCTCATTTTTAATATATATTAATAGAGAAAAGATGATTACATTCAATACACCAGCTAACTAGAACTCTGCATTGTGACTATAAGAATGCCTTCAAAGGGTGCATCAGTAAACCTGACACAGCTCAGGAAAGAATCAGTGATCACAGAAGATAAATCAATAAAAATTACTCAAACTAAAGCACAGATATTTTTTTTAAAAAAGAATATTTAAAAAGATAACAGAAAAGGACAGAGCAATCCAGAGCTGTGGTACAAACCAAAAAGTCTAAACAAGTGTAACTGAAATATCAGAAAGAGAAGACAGAAGATAAAAGTAAATATTTAAAGAGATTATGCTAAAGAATCTTCTAAAATTATTGATAGCCACCAAACTACATATCCAATAAACTCAGAAACAGTAAAGAAAAAAAAAGTTTTGTGTTTTTTTTTTTGTTTTTTTTTTGAAAAAAAAAGTTTTTAAATGGACACAGCATGATTTTGGCTGGAAATCAAACACAGAGAAAACCCTGAAGAAAGAGAAAAAGACAAATTAAACACAGAAGAACTACTACCGAAATTATAGCAGACTTGTCATAAAAAAAAAACAACAAAAAAAAACTATGAAAGCCAGAAACTATGGAGTAACACCTTTAAAATGCAAAAGAAGCTAACACAGAAAAATATAGAATAATTCTATCAAACACACACCCTGAATCCCCTTTATCACTTCGTGGTAAACTCACCCTCATGCTCAACTGCTGGCCCTTACTAATCTGTTTAGCATTCCTGCAGTTTGTCTTGGCAAGAATGTCATATGGTAAAACTGTATATAATCTTTTGAGCATGATTTCTTTCATTTGGCAAAGTGTATTAGATTCTATCACCTTTTAGCAGCAGTATATACACTTTCTACCTTTCTTATTATATATTCTTGAAAATCTCTTGTTTTGGTTCCCACAGTACACATTCCCCAGGTTTCCGTTAGTCCCTTCTTGCAAGATTCTCTCTCCATTCAACCTTTACAGTTTGACTTTCTCTAGAAATCAGTCTTGAACCCATCTCTTCTATGTGTACTCTGTTTCACTTGGGTGATGATATTCAGTCCCGTGATTTAAAATGTTACCTAGACGGTAATGAGTCACACATTTATATCACCATACCATAAATCTAGCTGTACCCATTCACCGTTATCAGGATCCTATTCTTTCCTCAGTGACTGGCAAAGCCGATCTGCCTTGATCAGGAATTTGACTGTTCCTTCTTTGGGGCTCAGCCAATTAAGATCTCAGCTAGGTTCTGTTTTCTTCATCCCCCCCCACAAGAGAGTAGACCCTTCTTGAATGGCTCCAAGAAAGCCTTCTAAAATGCACTTAATTTTTTGTTATCTGTATTCAGAGCAACAATTCAGCTTAGCTATAGCCACTCAATTCCTATGTTCGTTTTGTTTCACTCTCTACACATTTCTCAATGCCCCGATGTATGAAACCAGCTAATGGATTCCCTTCCACTGCTATACCATCCCATTCCGATGCATTACCAGTAAAACTTTCCACAAGGAGATGGTTGCGACAGGGTTCTCTGTGCTCTACCCACTACCCACCAGTGACAGGGTCTTTGTTGTCAGTCAGAGAGTGACCAGTTCCAAACCTGCATCTTACCACCTGTTTTCTCGAACCTTTCCTGGCACTGGCTCTGCAGGTGTATGCTCTGGGAAGCAGATGCTAAGACAGCCTTTGTCAGCAAGGCTGTTTAGGAAAGTGCCCTTGAACTCAATACTTGTACAGACCTATGGTGGTGCAGGGGATAAAGCCTCGACCTGGGATGCTGAGGTCGCTGGTTCAAACCTTGGGCTTGTCTGGTTAAAAAGGCACATATGGGAGCTGATGCTTCCTGCTTCTCCCCATGTCTTTCTCTCTCTCGCTTTGTCTCTCAGTCTCTCTCTCTCTCTCTCTATTTGTTTTTCTTTATTTCTCTATATAGACAACATTTCAAAAGTAGGTACTGTATTTTTCTCTTTAGATCCCCATGATTTTAAGCACCTCTGGTAAAGCACCTCTCTCTCTCTCTCTCCCTGACTCTCAAAAATAAATAAATAAAATTAAAAAGAAAAAAATCAATACTTGTAGAAAGCAGGTGTGAAAAGAGGGAAAAATAGGTCCAACAACAGCATTAGCTAGGCCCATGAGGGGCTGTAGAATTAGGTGCACCTGAAAGATCATGCCTTGTTGGAGCAGGACAACCACATTTTTATCAGTCATTGGATATGCATACCATCCACCTCAAAAATCACACCCAGTATTACATTGTGTGAGGTGGCCTTCTGGAGGATTCCTGAAAGGGCTGACAGCTGATGTCTGTCTTCTGATAGCACCCTCACAGCTGGGGCACCCTCACAGCTGGGCCACCAGTCCTTCATTGAAAGGGGATATGGGGGAGTGAAACAGGATCCACCACAAGGTCCCCAACCAAACTCTTGAAATTCAACCAATACCTTCCTCCCCTAAATATCATCTTTTTCATTCTTTCCAACTTCAGGAATTCATCCAGCTGTTCTAAAATTAGAAACATAAGACTCCTTCTTAATATGTCTTTATCATCAGCCACCCACATTTTTACCTCTAAATTATATCTACGTATAATTCTGTACACTTGTCTCTATAGCCACTGCCACCACCCAGTCTAAATCGCAATTACGTCTCATCTGGAAAATCCCTATAGCCTCCATGCTGACGTCTTAATTGGAGAAACAGACATAGAAATAGATAGTTAAAATCTAAGGTGGTAAAATACCCTGACAAAAACTGTCAAGGGTTCTTATCAGTTTACCAAGGACAAGAATCGAATACAATCTGTTTGGAGAAGAAGGAGGTGAGATTAAGAAAAGGTAGAGAAGTGGGAGAGGGAACGGGTAGGGTAGGTTCCATGCAGAGTTCTGAGAAAATGCAATGCCAAAGCTAAAAGTGTGAACAAGAATTTAACAGATAAAAGGAGGGCAAATGGGGGTAAAAATAAGAGCATCCCAAGAAAGGCAAAGGAGCAGCAGCATGGTGGAGAGAGGAGCCCCTTCACGAGAGGGAGGTAGGAAAGAGGCGAGGAAAGAGGATACTGGAAGGAAAGCCGCAGGCTATACTGTGGATGGGTTCATGCTCCACTGGAGAGTCCTAAAATTATGCCTGCATATGGGAAAAGCTTGGATAGGAAAGTGGGGGGAAAAAAAGAAATTAAAAGATTAGTTTGAGTGATTTTATTTTATTTTATATTTCCATCATAGCATTCCATACATTCCTTGTATCATGATTACATCAGTTAACAAAGTTTGTAAAAAATCCTGTACTATCTTCAACACAAACTGGTCATACTTCTATTGTGTGTTTCTGAATACTGCCATATCATTTATTCGATATTATAATTTGTCAATTTGTTTTTCTTTATTTCTCTATATAGACAACATTTCAAAAGTAGGTACTGTACTTTTCTCTTTAGATCCCCATGATTTTAAGCCCCTCTGGTAAACATGCAGCAGCATTTAATAAATATCCCTGGATGAAATACACAAATTGTGCTTAAGAATCTTGAGCATAAAAGGAACGTTTTCCTTTTCTATGATTGTTAAAGTATAATATACATGTAAGTTCAAAATATTTCATTGCAATCTGAGATATCCTGTGGACTATGTGCACAAAATATTTTTTGAAATTAAATTATCTAGTTGGCTAATGATAAACATCAAGTCACCTACAGCTTTTATAAATAGAGAAAAACTCAGACAGATTATCAAATTGAATCGCTGTTCATAATCTTACCAGGGTTCACATAAATATCCCCTCCAGAACCCAGACAAACCTCATATCTCCTCTTTTAATTGTCATTAAAAATGTCCTTAAGGTCTAGACTTTAGAATCCATGCTTTATACTCTAGAGGAGGGGATTTCTCACAAGATCCTTAGCAGTGGCCAGCAAATGAGGAGAGAAATGGCATATGTAAAGTTAAAAAATACCATGGGCTGGTTAGGAAAAGAAATAACTTCTTACCATCATTCATTTTTTTCACTCTGTATACAGACTCTGGATCAAAAATACTGAAATACAGACTAATGAACAAACTTTCACAAATGTATCACCAACAACGCCCTCTGAAGACTGAATCTTCAGTGACCAAATCTCTCCAACTCTCCTCTGTTTCTCAGAGCCCACGTGGGCCTGTTCTGCTTTCAATGGGTTAATTACCGAGGAAACATTTTTCCTCTGTGGTCTAGACATAGAAATATCCAGATACTGTTTCCCTTGAAAGGCAGCCATCCTGCTGAATGTACTTGATCACCAATTCCCATGTTTTTCTAAGGCCAGATGGGGCTAAACACAATTTCTGAAGATTTTTCTCCCTCCTTTTTTTCACCGATTAACAGCTTGTTTGTTTTCGAATCAAGATGCTGCCAGGCAAACAGAGGGAAGGAGAAGAAAATTCCTTAATTTTTAAGGTGGGGAAACTCAAGAATGATGATATGCTGTAGCCAAGAGGAAATAATCCTTGGACCTGACAAATAAGCATGGGAAAGAAAAGTTACTCAATGTTACATAATTTCAGTACTATGAGCACATACTAGTGATTTTGAGAATAATGTAATTTTCTTAACCCAATGGTAGATATATGCTGTGTAATTACAGATAGGTTGAGAGTGAGGAGGAGAAAAAACAAAAACCAGGAATCTCAACCTTTGTGGGGAAAAAAACCTTCATTTTACCATTGCTAATGATCTCTGTGATCTTGGATAACTCACCAGACTTATTTGAATCTTTGTTTCCACACATATAAACTAAAAGATTTGTATCTTTTATGTAATATAAAAGATGATTTTTATACCTAAGATCTTTCAATCTCTAAAATTCTTGGACCACCTGAGATTCTCAGCCAATAATATTCTACCTGGGGAATAGCAATGTTTCTCTTTCGCTGTGACTCCACTCTCTTGGGAGAAACTCTCTGCTTACTTCTGTGGGAGTTATATAATAAGTGAGAAGTGAAGACAGTTGAGTCTACTTTGAAACCATGATAAATAATCCCCAAGTCCTGAGAGTACCTTTCCTGTTGAAGGCCAAGAAACTCCATGCAGACATGGGAAGGATTAACTGGTACTCCAGCTGAGCACAGACTGGCGTAGGGGCCAGGTACATGTAGGCCACATGAAGTCACTCTGAGACATCTCCTTCCTGGTCTGACCTGGATTTTCCCTCTCCCATCACAGTCTCAGATTCTGAGTCCCAGAGGCTCCTGTGAAGCCACATAATAAGTGCCATTGCCAGGAGCAGTGGTAAGTAGTAAGAACCTAACCCTGACTGTATCAGGACTCATGCCAACTTACTTGTCCACCAGCCCTGTTTCCTCCCAACTTTACTAAAATAGCCACATCTGTGACTGCTGATGCCCATATGACATTTCCATTCTAGGCCAGAGACTGTGAAAAATGTGCTTACAAAATATAAAAGAGCCAATGTGATTAATGTTCTTAAAACTGATATATATATGTATATATATATATGTATATTTTAGTATAAAAATATCATTGAAGTATCCAAAGGGACTGATCACTTCTGGTTGCTTTGTGACTAAAGGGACACACTAACCACGTCTCCAGTTGGCAGGAGGCCAAACTCTGCTTAGTTACCAGGGAGCCACGTGAGAATAACAAAGGCTATATTGGCAAGTGAGAGGAACAGTGCCTCTCCCAAGCCAGAGCCCTCACCAGAGAGGTGCATGATGACCTTCATGGAGTTCCCCAGCCTGGGCCCCTTGTTCCTTTCTGGAACATGTGTCCCAGCTGTATTAGACACACTCTGGAAGCAACCGCACATTTCTGAATGATGACTTCTGAGGTGAAAACTTGTCAGTAGTATGGTAATGTGGATAAAAGAAAAATATTTTATTTGGTGGAAGAATTCCCTGGCCCTAAAGAAGACACTACAGAACTTGATTTGACTGCAAATGAAGTTAACGGTCAAGGTTTCATGTTTAGTTCCTGTGATGGGATAAAAATCAACCCACCTCACTTTTTAATTTTTTCTCAATGTGTGTTAAATGTCCCATTAAAGTATACCAAAATAGCAATTTTAGCTTCAGGGATAATGCAAGACTCCTTACACTAGACTGCTTTCTTCAAACATCTGGGAGTATGTTTTCCAGATCTGTTTCTCTATCCGCCCCCCCCCAAAAAAAGAGGTTCAAGATTTAAACATACTTTAATTTTATCCCATTGGATGACACTATTGGATAAACACCATTAAAGCATCTGGAGGGACTGATCATTTGTGGTCACTCTGTATCTAAAAGGACACACCACCAAAGACCCCAGATGACACAAGGTCAAATTCTGCTCAGATAGCAGTGAGCCACGTGGAAATAAAGAATAATTGGCAAGTGACAGAGATAATGCTTCTCACAGGCCAAACCCCTCGCCAAAGAGGTGCACAATGCCCTCCCTGGAGTCATCCAGACAGGGCCTCCTGTTTCTTTCTAGAATATGTGCTTCCACAGTGTTAGACACACGCTGGAAGCAACTACACATTTCTGAATACAGTTCTGAGGTGGCAACTTGTCAGTGGCAGGTTCTATACAGTAGTCCATTCTGTGATAATAACACAATTTAGTAATCTGTCTACTCTGGGCAGGCACTTGAGTTTTCAAGTTTTTACTATTATGAAGTGCTACTAAGATCATCTGATACATGGCTTTCGATAAAGCTATGCATGCATTGCTGTTTTTTATATACCCAGTCATGATATGGCCTAGTATAATATATATATTATCAAGCTGGTGTTCAATGTGCTTGCATAGATTTGGCCCCACACCACCAGTGTCTCGGACCACAATTCCTGCTGCTTCCCATCTTCATGAGCCACCCAAAATATTTTTGATATATTTCCTGAGCCATCTGCACAGTCTTCTCCATCCATCTGCACCAGCCATTCTAGCAGATTTTTGGTATTATCATATGGTGCATTTTAGTTTCCCCTTCCCTGATAAATTAAGAGATTGATAGTGTTTGTAAGTTTATTGGCTATTCAAATATTTTCTATTGTAAATGACCTGCTTAAGCATTGTTTATTTTCTGTTGGTTTATCTGCCCTTTTCTTATTGATTTCTGGAGTTCTTTTTGTATTCTAAATAAAAATACTTTGAGGTTCTTACAGAGCTCTTAATTTTGGTAGAAATGGAATTTTTTTTATAAAAGTTGTTTTTTGTACCCTGCTTAAGTCTGTGCTTTCTCCATAAGCATAAGGATGATCGCCTTACTTTTTCCTCCAGAAGCTTTCTTGTTTGCCTTTTACACTTAAGTATATAATCCATCTGAATTTAATTATTTGCTATAGAATATGAGGAAAGATAAAACACATTTTTTTAAATGGATATGCAATTGATTCAGCATGATTTATTAAAAACATTATTCCTTTTTGCCACATGTTTTATGCTTTTTTATTATAAGTCAAGTGATTATATATGTGAGTTTAATTCTGAACTCTATTCCAACAGTCAGCTTGTCTATCATATTACCAAAGCTACATTGTCTTAATTACTATAATATTATAATATATCTTGATATGTAGTAAAGACCTCCAGCTATGTTCTCCAAGTATTCTTTGGATATCCTTGACCTTGCCTTTCCAATTTTCATTTAACAGAAAGCACCCTGGTATTTTAAATTTGGATTGTATGATGTTGGATTAATAGCAGCATGAGAGATTCTCCTGATCTCTCCCTTTGAAATTTCAACAAATTGAAAAACTATAGTGCAGCAAAGGAACCCCAGCTAAACTCACAGGTGCACCTGAATGATCATCACACTGAATGGATTAAAGGTGAGAAGGGTTGAGAAGGGGAGGCAGAGATAGAATGCACTTGTGGTTGGCTCTAGAGAGGAGAGAGGCCTGGACTGTCTGGGTTTTTAACTTTAGGAGTTCTAGAGAGGGTAGAAACTCAGAGTGACTGGGTCTCCTTCGGTGGAGAGGAGTAGTGAGATTGATGGGCAGAGGAAGAGATACTAAACCAAAGCGATGGCAGAACAAGGGTGTATAGCTAGCATTTTTTCAATCTGCTCACAGCCTGTACTGATCATAGAGGTAGAGAAAACCAAAGTGCTGTCCCCAAGCTTCCCAGATCTTGCCTACTTCATCTTGTGGGAATGGAGAACGGCAGAGACAGGCCCCACAGTCTCTTTAGAGCCACTCTCTACCCTGAAGAACAGAGATGCTCCACATCTAGTCCCCTGGTCTGTTGAGACATGGGGTGGAACACCTGGAAGCCTGCAATTGCCATTGCTAAAGCTGAAAAGTCCTCACAACAGACCCTACCCAAATTACAACAGCAACATTGCAGTGGAAGTCTGCCTAGAAATTTCACAGAGTTAAAACTTGTAATACAGCACCAACTACTGGAAGAAAACATGAACCACTCAAAACTAAAATTGTTATATTTTTTCTGTTTATTTTTTGAATTTCATTTTCTTTAATTTTTATATTTTAATTCTTATTTGTGTGTGTGTGTTTGTTTTTTTATTATTTTGGTTATTGCTCTTTGTTTTTTTGTGATTTTTCTGTTGTACTTGTCATTATTTCTTAAATATTTATATTTTTCTTTTTTTTTCTTTTTTTCTTTATCTTTTTTTTTTTTTTTTTTTTGCATTTTTCTGAAGCTAGAAACAGGGAGAGACAGTCAGACAGACTCCCGCATGCGCCTGACCGGGATCCACCCGGCACGCCCACCAGGGGCGACACTCTGTCCACCAGGGGGCGATGCTCTGCCCATCCTGGGCGTTGCCATGTTGCGACCCTCCTGGGTGTCGCCATGTTGCGACCAGAGCCACTCTAGCGCCTGGGGCAGAGGCCACAGAGCCATCCCCAGCGCCCGGGCCATCTTTGCTCCAATGGAGCCCTGGCTGCGGGAGGGGAAGAGAGAGACAGAGAGGAAGGAGCGGCGGAGGGGTGGAGAAGCAAATGGGCGCTTCTCCTATGTGGCCTGGCCGGGAATCGAACCCGGGTCCTCCGCACGCTAGGCCGACGCTCTACCGCTGAGCCAACCGGCCAGGGCCTTTATTTATCTTTTAATTAATTTTACTAGGGTGACATCAATAAATCAGGGTACATATGTTCAAAGAAAACATGTCCAGGTTATCTTGTCAATCAATTATGTTGTATACCCATCACCCAAAGTCAGATTGTCCTCCATCACCTTCTATCTAGTTTTCTTTGTGCCCCTCCCCCTCTCCCATTTTGTCTCCCTCCCCCCCCCATAACCACCACACTCTTATCAATGTCTCTTACTCTCGTTTTTATATCCCACTTATGTATGGAATAATACAGCTCTTGGTTTTTTCTGATTTACTTATTTCACTTCATATGATGTCATCAAGATCCCACCATTTTGTTGTAAATGATCCGATGTCATTGCTTCTTATGGCTGAGTAGTATTCCATAGTGTATATGTGCCACATCTTCTTTATCCAGTCTTCCATTGAAGGGCTTTTTGGTTGTATCCATGTCTTGGCCACTGTGGACAATGCTGCAATGAACATGGGGCTGCATGTGTCTTTACGTATCTGAGTTTTGGGGGTATATACCCAGTAGAGGGACTGCTGGGTCATAAGGTAGTTCTTTTTTCAGTTTTTTGAGGAACCACCATACTTTCTTCCATAATGATTGTACTACTTTACATTCCCACCAACAGTGAAAGAGGATTCCTTTTTCTCCACAGCCACTCCAACATTTGCTATTACCTGTCTTGTTAATAATAGCTAATCTAACAGGTGTGAGGTGGTATCTCATTGCAGTTTTGATTTGCATTTCTGTAATAACTAATGAAGATGAACATCTTTTCATATATCTGTTGGCCATTGGCATTTCTTCCTGAGAGAAGTGTCTGTTCATGTCCTCTTCCCATTTTTTTATTAGATTGTTTGTTTATTTGTTGTTGAGTTTTATGAGTTCTTTGTATATTTTGGATATTAGGATCTTATCTGAGCTGTTGTTTGGAAATATTATTTCCCATTTAGTTGGCTGTCTGTTTATTTTGTTGTCAGTTTCTCTTGCTGATCAAAAACTTCTTAGTCCGATGTAGTCCCATTCATTTATTTTTGCCTTCACTTCCCTTGCCTTTGGAGTGAAATTTATAAAATGCTCTTTAAAACCAAGGTCCATGAGTTTAGAACCTATGTCTTCTTCTATGTACTTTATTGTTTCAGGTCTTATATTTAGGTCTTTGATCCATTTTAAATTAATTTTAATACAAGGGGACAAACTGTAGTCGAGTTTCATTCTTTTACATGTGGCTTTACAGTTTTCCCAGCACCATTTGTTGAAGAGTCTTTCTTTTCTCCATTGTGTGTTGTTGGCCCCTTTATCAAAAATTATTTGATCATATACATGTGGTTTTATTTCTGGACTTTCTATTCTGTTGCATTGGTGTGAGTGTCTATTTTTCTGCCAATACCATGCTGTTTTGATTGTTGTGGCTCTATAATATAATTTGAAGTCAGGTATTGTAATGCCCCCAACTTCATTCTTTTTCTTTAGGATTGCATTGGTTAATTGGGGTTTTTTATAGTTTCCTAATTTGATGATTTTTTGTTCCATTTCTTTAAAAAATGTCATTGGAATTTTTATGGTAATTGCATTAAATTTGTATATTGCTTTGAGTAATATGGCCATCTTGATTATATTTATTCTTCCTATCCAAGAATAAGGAATATTCTTCCATCTCATTGTATCTTTTTCAATTTCCCTTAACAATGGTTTGTAGTTTTCATTATATAAGTTCTTTACATTCTTTGTTATGTTTATTCCTAGGTATTTTTGTTGTTGTTGTTGCAGTCGTGAAGGGGATTATTTTTTTGAGTTCATTCTCAAATGTTTCATTGTTGTCATTGTTGGCATATAGAAAGGCTATGGACTTTTGTATGTTAATTTTGTATCCTGTGACCTTACTGTATTGGCTTATTGTTTCTAGTAGTCTTTTTGTAGATTCTTTGGGGTTTTCAATGTATAGGATCATATCATCTGCAAAAAGTGATACCTTTACTTCTTTTTTTCTGATATGGATGCCTTTTATTTCTCTTGTCTGATTGCTCTGGCTAGAACCTCTAGCACCACATTAAATAAGAGTGGAGAGAGTGGACAACCCTGTCTCGTTCCTGATTTAAGGGGAAAAGCCTTCAGTTTTGTGCCATTTAATATGATGTTAGCTGATGGTTTATCATATATGGCCTTTATCATGTTGAGATATTTTCTTTTTATACCCATTTTGTTGAGAGTCTTAAACATAAAATTGTGTTGTATTTTATTGAATGCCTTTTCTGCATCTATTGGTAGGATCATATGGTTTTTGTTCTTTGTTTTGTTGATATGATGTATTACGTTAACCATTTTACGTATGTTGAACCATCCTTGTGATTCTGGGATGAATCCCACTCAATCATGATGTATTATTTTTTTAATATATTGTTGTATTCGATTTGCTAGTATTTTGTTTAGTATTTTAGCATCTGTATTCATTAGAGATATTGGTCTGTAGTTTTCTTTTTTTCTGCCATCCTTGCCTGGTTTTGGTGTGAGGGTTTTGTTGGCCTCATAAAATGTGTTTGGAAGTATTGCTTCTTCTTCAATTTTATGGAAGACTTTCAGTAGAATAGGAATCAAGTCTTTGAATGTTTGATAAAATTCACTGGTATAGCCGTCTGGGCCTGGACTTTTATTTTTAGGGAAGTTTTTAATGGTTTTTTCATTCTCTTCTCTACTAATAGGTCTGTTTAGGCTTTCTGCTTCTTCTTGACTCAGTCTAGGAAGGTTGTACTGTTCTAGCAATTTATCCATTTCTTCTAGGTTGTTGAATTTAGTGGCATAAAGTTTTTCATGGTATTCTAAAATAATTCTTTGTATATCTACGGTGTCTGTGGTGATTTCTCTTCTTTCATTTTGGATTTTGTTTATATGAGTTCTTTCTCTTTTTTCTTTTTTTTTTTATAATAAATTTTTATTAATGGTAATGGGATGACATTAATAAATCAGGGTACATATATTCAAAGAAAACATGTCTAGGTTATTTTGTCATTAAATTATGTTGCAAACCCCTCGCCCAAAGTCAGATTGTCCTCCGCCACCCTCTATCTAGTTCTCTGTGCCCCTCCCCCTCCCCCTAACTCTCTCCCTCCCTCCCTCCCATGTCCTCCCTCCCCCCACCCTTGGTAACCACCACACTCTTGTCCATGTCTCTTAGTCTCATTTTTATGTTCCACCAATGTATGGAATCATGTAGTTCTTGTTTTTTTCTGATTTACTTATTTCACTCCTTATAATGTTATCAAGATCCCACCATTTTGCTGTAAATGATCTGATGTCATCATTTCTTATGGCTGAGTAGTATTCCATAGTGTATATGTGCCACATCTTCTTTATCCAGTCTTCTATTGAAGGGCTTTTTGGTTGTTTCCATGTCTTGGCCACTGTGAACAGTGCTGCAATGAACATGGGGCTACATGTGTCTTCACGTATCAGTGTTTCTGAGGTTTTGGGGTATATACCCAGTAGTGGGATTGCTGGGTCATAAGGTAGTTCTATTTGCAGTTTTTTGAGGAACCACCATACTTTCCTCCATAATGGTTGTACTACTTTACAGTCCCACCAACAGTGAATGAGGGTTCCTTTTTCTCCACAGCCTCTCCAACATTTGCTATTACCCGTCTTGTTGATAATAGCTAATCTAACAGGAGTGAGGTGGTATCTCATTGTAGTTTTGATTTGCATTTCTCTAATAACTAATGAAGCTGAGCATCTTTTCATATATCTGTTGGCCATTTGTATCTCTTCCTGGGAGAAGTGTCTGTTCATGTCCTCTTCCCATTTTTTAATTGAATTGTTTGTTTGTTTGTTGTTGAGTTTTATGAGTTCTTTGTAAATTTTGGATATTAGGCCCTTATCAGAGCTGTTGTTTGAAAATACCATTTCACATTTAGTTGGCTGTCTGTTTATTTTTATATCAGTTTCTCTTGCTGAGCAAAAACTTTTTATTCTGATGTAGTCCCATTCATTTATCTTTGCCTTCACTTCTCTTGCCATTGGAGTCAAGTTCATAAAATGTTCTTTAAAACCCAGGTCCATGATTTTAGTACCTATGTCTTCTTCTATGTACTTTATTGTTTCAGGTCTTATATTTAGATCTTTGATCCATTTTGAATTAATTTTAGTACACGGGGACAGGCTGTAGTCAAGTTTCATTCTTTTGCATGTGGCTTTCCAGTTTTCCCAACACCATTTGTTGAAGAGGCTTTCTTTTCTCCATTGTGTGTTGTTGGCCCCTTTATCAAAGATTATTTGACCATATATATGTGGTTTTATTTCTGGGCTTTCTATTCTGTTCCATTGGTCTGAGTGTCTATTTTTCTGCCAATACCATACTGTTTTGATTATCGTGGCCCTATAATATAGTTTAAAGTCAGGTATTGTAATGCCCCCAGCTTCATTCTTTTTCCTTAGGATTGTTTTGGCTATTCGGGGTTTTTTATAGTTCCATATAAATCTGATGATTTTTTGTTCCATTTCTTTAAAAAATCTCATAGGGATTTTGATGGGAATTGCATTAAATTTGTATATTGCTTTGGGTAATACGGCCATTTTGATAATATTTATTCTTCCTATCCAAGAACAAGGAATATTTTTCCATCTCATTGTATCTTTTTCGATTTCCCTTAACAATGCTTTGTAATTTTCATTATATAGGTCCTTTACGTTCTTTGTTATGTTTATTCCTAGGTATTTTATTTTTTTTGTTGCAATCGTGAAGGGGATTATTTTTTTGAGTTCGTTTTCTAATATTTCATTGTTGGCATATAGAAAGGCTATGGACTTTTGTATGTTAATTTTGTATCCTGCAACCTTACTATATTGGTTTATTGTTTATAATAATCTTTTGGTGGAGTCCTTCGGGTTTTCGATGTATAGGATCATATCATCAGCAAAAAGTGATAGCTTTACTTCTTCTTTTCCGATATGGATGCCTTTTATTTCTTTGTCTTGTCTGATTGCTCTGGCCAGAACTTCTAGCACCACGTTAAATAAGAGTGGAGAGAGTGGACAACCCTGTCTTGTTCCTGATATAAGGTAGAAAGTCCTCAGTTTTATGCCGTTTAATAGGATGTTGGCTGATGGTTTATCATATATGGCCTTTATCATGTTGAGATATTTTCCTTCTATACCCATTTTGTTGAGAGTCTTAAACATAAAATTGTGTTGTATTTTATCAAAAGCCTTTTCTGCATCTATTGATAAGATCATGTGGTTTTTGTTCTTTGTTTTGTTGATATGGTGTATTACGTTAACCGTTTTGCATATGTTGAACCATCCTTGAGATTCTGGGATGAATCCCACTTGATCATGATGTATTATTTTTTTAATATGTTGTTGTATTCGGTTTGCCAGTATTTTGTTTAGTATTTTAGCATCTGTATTCATTAGAGATATTGGTCTGTAATTTTCTTTCTTTGTGCAATCCTTGCCAGGTTTTGATATGAGGGTTATGTTGGCCTCATAGAATGTGTTTGGAAGTATTGCTTCTTCTTCAATTTTTTGGAAGACTTTGAGTAGAATAGGAACCAAATCTTCTTTGAATGTTTGATAGAATTCATTAGTATAACCGTCTGGGCCTGGACTTTTATTTTTGGGGAGGTTTTTAATAGTTTTTTCTATTTCCTCCCTGCTGATTGGTCTGTTTAGGCTTTCTGCCTCTTCATGACTCAGTCTAGGAAGGTTGTATTGTTCTAGGAATTTATCCATTTCTTCTAGATTATAGTATTTGGTGGCATTTAATTTTTTATAGTATTCTACAATAATTCTTTGTATATCTATGATGTCTGTGGTGATCTCTCCTCTTTCATTTTGGATTTTATTTATTTGAGTCCTGTGCCTTTTTTCCTTGGTGAATCTTGCTTGAATGAGTGTCGCTGCGGTAGATTCCTCCACACCCTCGTCTCTCAGATTCAAGTGATAACAGTCCTTTCGCTATCAGTTTGTGTGGAACTCCGGAATGCTCCGAGGATAAATTTTTCTGTTTCTAGTTGATAAATTTGTTGTGATTTAGGGGAGAGCTGTCGGACGCGCTGCTCACGGCGCCATTTCTGTGACGTCACTCTAGCATCTGAGTTCTTTCTCTTTTTTCCTTGGTAAGTCTTGCCAAAGGTTTGTCAATTTTGTTGATCTTTTCAAAGAACCAGCTCCTTGTTCTATTAATTGTTTCTATAGTTTTTCTGTTCTCTATTTCATTTATTTCTGCTCTGATTTTTATTATCTCCTTTCTTCAGCTGACTTTGGGTTGCCTTTGTTCTTCTTTTTCCTGTTCCTTAAGGTATGAAGTTCAGTGGTTCACTTGGGCTTTCTCTTGTTTGTTCATATATGCCTAAAGTGATATGAACTTCCCTCTTATCACTGCTTTTGCTGCATCCCATAGATTCTGATATGTCGTATTGTCATTTTCATTTGTCTGTATATATCTTTTGATCTCTGCACTTATTTCTTCTTAGACCCATTCATTTTTTAAAAGTATATTGTTTAGTTTCCACATTTTTGTGGGTTTTTCCCCTCTTTTTTGTAGTTGAATTCTAGTTTCAAGGCTTTATGATCAGAAAATATGCTTGGTACAACTTCGATTTTTCTGAATTTGCTGATGTTGTTTTTGTGGCCAAACATATGGTCAATTCTTGAGAATGATCCATGTACACTGGAGAAAAATATATTCTGTCACTTTGGGATTAATTTTCCTGTCGATGTCTATCATATCCAGGTGCTCTAGTGTTTTGTTTAAGGCCAATATATCTTTATTGATTCTCTTTTTGAATGACTGATCTAGAGCCATCAGCGGTATATTGAGGTCTCCAAGTATGATTATATTTTTGTCAGTTTTTGTTTTAAGGTCAATAAGTAGCTGTCTTATATATTTTGGTGCACCTTGGTTTGGTGCATATATATTAAGAAATGTTATGTCTTCTTGATTCAGCATCCTCTTAATCATTATGAAATGACTATTTTTGTCTCTGAGTACTTTTGCTTTATTGTAGTCAGCATTATCAGATATGAGTAATGCTACGCCTGCTTTTTTTTGGATGTTATTTGCTTGGAGTATTGTTTTCCAGCCTTTCACTTTGAATTTGTTTTTATTCTTGTTGCTTAGATGAGTTTCTTGTAGGCAGCATACAGTTGGATTTTCTTTTTTAATCCATTCTGCTACTCTGTGCCTTTTTATTGGTGAGTTTAATCCATTTACATTTAGTGTAATTATTGACACTTGTGAGTTTCCTATTGCCATTTTATACATTGCTTTCTGTTAGTTTTGTGTCTTGTTTGATTCTTCTCTTTTGTTTTTCTATCTTTTTTTTTGGTTTGGTTGTGTTTCATACATTTCCTCTGTTGCTATCTTTTAAATCATGTGCTTCTGTGGTGGTTTTTTCAATGGTGGCTACCATTAAGTAATGAAAAGGGTTCCTACCCTGTTCATTGTAGTGCACTATCTTGTGAGTACTTTTGCACTCCATCGTCCTTTGCTACTGTTAATCTCCATCCTCTCCCCCCTTTCTTTTTGTTGTTGTCACAGTTTAAATTTGGTTTTATTGTGTTCTTCTTGGAGCTTTTACTTGTGGCTTTGTTTTTTTTTGTTGTTCTTTGTATCTGATTGGAGAACCCCCTTTAGTAGTTCCTGGAGTGGGGGTTTTCTGATGATAAATTCCCTCATCTTTTCTGTATCTGTGAATGTTTTTATTTCTCCTTCATATTTGAAGGATAGCTTTGATGGGTATAGTATTCATGGCTGCAAGTTCCTCTCTTTCAGGACTTTAAATATTGGGGTCCACTCTCTTCTAGCTTGTAGAGTTTCTGTTGAGAAATCTGATGATTATCTAATGGCATTCCTTTATATGTTGTACTCTTCTTTTCCCTGTCTGCCTTGAGAATTTTTTCTTTGCCGTTGGTTTGTGACCATTTCATTATGATGTGCCTTAGAGTAGGTTTGTTGGGGTTATGAAAACTCGGAGTTCTGTTTGCTTCTTGAATTTGAGGCTTTAGTTCTTTCCACAGGCTTGGGAAGTTCTCATGTGTTATTTGTTTGAATATGTTCTCCATTCCATTTTCTCTCTCTTCTCCCTCTGATATACCTATTATTCTTATGTTACTCTTTTTGATGGAGTCAGACAATTCCTCTAGGGCTTTCTCATTCTTTTTAATTTTTGAGTCTCTTTCTTCTTCTCTCTGTTGTGCCTCAAGTTGCTTGTCTTCTATTTCACTAATCCTACCTTCTATCTGGCATGTTCTATTAGCTAAGCTTCTGACCCCATTTTTAGCTCATGAATTGAGTTTTTCATCTCTGTTTGATTTGTTTTTATAGTTTCAATTTCTTTGGTAATATATTCTTTGTGTTCATTGAGTTGTTTTCTGAGCTCCTTAAATTGCTTTTCTGTGTTTTCTTGTATATCTCTGAGTATTTTTAGGATTTCTATTTTAAATTCTCTGTCATTTAGCTTAGGTTTCCAATATATTAAGTTTTTTCTCCATAGATTTTTCCTCATCTACCTGTGCTACCTCTTTGTCTTTTGTATCCATGATATTTTATTTCTTTTTCCTTAATGGCATCTGAGGGTGGTTTTGTTGATAGTAGTAATGAGAATTAATAAAGAATAAAAAGTTAAAAATAAAAAAGAATAAATAAGAAAAAATTATTATCCCCCCCTTTTTCCCTCTCCTCTCCTCTTCCCTCCTGCTTGAGAAAATCTTGTGGTGAACTGTGAATTATATTGTTCTAAATAGAAGAAAAACTACCTATAATGGAGGGCCTGCATTGGGGAGAAGTGATAAAGGGGCAAAAAAGGGGGTATGGACTCACAAAATGCAAAAAAGGACCAAATGGACATAATATACATTTACAGGACATTTCATCCCAGAACATTAGATTATACATTCTTCTCCAGGGTACATGAAATATTTTCAAAGATAGACCATGTATTGGGCCACAAAACTAACATCAACAAATTCAGCAAGATTGAAATTATGCCAAACATATTTTCTAACCATAAGGCTTTGAAATTAGAATTCAGCTGCAAAAAAAGAAGTAGAAAAACCCACAAAAATATGGAAATGAAACAACATACTTCTGGGTAAACAACAAAAAGTGACTGGGTCAAAAAAGAAATAAAAGCAGAGACATATACAGACAAAAGAGAATAAAACACAGCATTTCAAAATATCTGGGATGCAGCAAAAACAGTGATAAGTGGGAAGTTTATATTATTACAGGCTTATATCAAGAAACAAGGAAGATCCCAAGTAAGCAACCTAAGATCACATCTATATATATATATATATAGAGAGAGAGAGAGAGAGAACAAAAGCAACTCAAAGTCAGCAGAAGAAAGGAAATAGTAAAAATTAGAACTAAATGAAATAGGAACAAAAAAAACTATAAAAAATATTACAACAAAGAGCTGATTCCATGAAAAGATCAATAAAATTGAAAAAACCCTGGCTAGCCTGTGGTGCCACAGTGGATAAAGTGCTGACCTGAAAAGCTGAGGTCGCTTGTTCAAAACCCTTGGATTGCCTGGTGTAGGCACATATGGGAATTGATGCTTTCTGCCCTTCCCTCTCTTATCTCTCTCTCTCTCTCTCTCTATTTATCTCTCTCTCTCTCTCTCTCTCTCTTTCTCTCCTCTCTAAAATGAAAAAATAGATTAAAAAAATTCCTGGCTAGATTCATTAAGGAAAAAAGAAAAAAAACCATAATACCAAAATGAAAAAGAATTACCATAAACATCATAGATATACAAAGATATACAATGGATCTTACTAGAATACTATGAAAGACCATATGCAACCAAATTTAACAATCTAGAAGAAATGGATAAGCTTCTAGAACTACAATCTCCCAAGACTGAGTTACAAAAAAGTGCAAAACCTAAATAGACCATAAGCAGGGAGGAAATCAAACAAGTATCACAAACCTTTCAAAAAATAAAAGTCCAGGACCAGATGGCTACACTAGTGAATTCTATCAAACACTAAAAGAAGACTAGTACTTAGTCTTCAAAATCTTCTAAAAAATAGAAGATGTAATACTCCCTAACACATTTTATGAGGCCAACATACCCTCATACTAAAACCTGGCAGAACAATACAAAAAAGGAAAACTACAGACAAATATGTTTAATGAATACAGATGCAAAAATTCTAAAGAAAATACTAGCAAATTGAATACAGCAACACATTTAAAAAATGATACATCATGATCAAGTGGGACTTATTTCAGGAAAACAAGGATGGTTCAACATATATTAATCAATTAATATAATACATCACATCAACAAAACAGAAAAATAATTATATGATTCTATCAATAGATGCAGAAAAGGCTTTTTGTAAGATACAACATCCATTTATGTTTAAAACACTCAATAAAATGTGTATAAAAGTAAAGTAACTCAGCATACCAAAGGCCATATATGACAAGCCATGAACTAATATACTAAATGGTGAAAAAAATGAAGATTTTTCCTCTAAAATCAGGCACAAGGAAAGGCTACCCACTCTCTCCACTCTTACTCAGCATAGTTCTGGAAGTTTTAGCCAGAGTTATCAGGCAAGAGAATGGAATAAAAGGCATCCATATCAAAAAGAAGAAGTAAATGTAACAATTTTTGCAGATGACATGATCCTGTACATAGAAAACCTCAAAGACCCCACTGAAAAACTATTAGAAACAAACCAATACAGTAAAATAACAGGATACAAAATTGGTATACTAAAGTCTATTGCTTTTCTATACCCCAACAACAAGATTTCAGAAAATGAACTAAAAAAATTATTTTACAATTGCAATAACAAAAAATACCTAAGAATAAACTTAACAAAGGATTTGAAGGATCTATATACTGAAAACTACAAAACATTATTGAAAGAAATAGAAAAAGACACAATGAAATGGGAAAATGAATAGAATCAACATAGTAAAAGTGGCCATATTATCCAAAGCAATATACTAATTTAATGCAATTCCCATCAAAATCCAAATGGTATGATCTAAAGAAATAGAACAACAACAACAACAACAAAAATCCAGGTTTGTATGGAATCATAAAAATCCCTGGAATAGCCAAAGCAATCCTGAGAAAAAAGGAAAAAGCTGGAGGTATCAAACTACCTGACTTCAAATTACACTACAGAGCCACAATAATTAAAACAGCATGATACTGGCAGAAAATCAGACATACAGACCAATGGAATAGAATTGAGAGCCCAGAAATAAGACCACATATATATGTACAAGTCATCTTCTACAAAAGAGTCCAAAACACACAATGGAGAAAAGAAAGCCTCTGTAATAAATGATGCAGGGACAATTGGAAAGCCGGATGCAAAACAATGAAACTTGACTTCAGTTTGTTCCCATGCATAAAAAAATTAATTCAAAATGGATCAAAGACCTAAATATAAGATCTGTAACAATAAATTCCATAGAAGAAAACATAGGTAATAAGTTCATGGACCTTGACCATAGAGAATAATTTATGAATTTGACTCCAAAAGCAAGGGAAGTAAAGGCAAAGATAAATAAATGGGACTATATCAAACCAAAAAGGCTTCTGCACAGCAAAAGAAACTGACAATAAAACAAAAAGGCAGTCAACCAAATAAGACATGATATTTGCGAACAATAGATCTGAATAGGGGGTAATATCCAAAAATATATAAAGAAGTCCCGGAACTCAGCAACAAACAAACAATCTGATTACAAAATGGGGAGAAAACCTGAACAAATACTTCTCCCATACAAATGGCCAACAGGTATATAAAAAGATGTTCATCTTCACTAGGTATTCAAGAAATGCAAATCAAAACTACAATGAGATACCACCTCACATCTTTTAGATTGGCTATTATCTACAGACATCTGATAACAAGTGTTGGAGACATTGTGGAAAAAAAGGAACCTTCATTCACTGCTTGTGGGAATGTAAACTGGTACAGCCAGTATGGAAGAAAGCATGGTGGTTTTTCAAAAACTAAAACTAGGACTACCATATGGCTCAGCAATACCTCTACTGCATATCTACCATAAAAATTAGAAAATATTGGTGCATAAAGACATATGCACCCCCATTGTCATCGCAACATTTTTCACATTGGCCAAGACATGGAAGCAACCAAAGTGTCCTTCAATGGAGGATTGGATAAAGATGTGGGACATATATACAGTGGAATACTACTCAGCCGTAAGAAATGATGACATAGTACCATTTATGACAACATGGATGGACCTTGAGAGCATTATACTAAGTGAAATAAGTAAATCAGAAAAAGCTAAGAACTACATAATTTCATGCATAGGTGAGATAGAAAACTGAGACTCATGGATATAGATAAAAGTGAAGTGGTTACCAGGAGAGGGGGATGTGAGGGAGGGAGTTGGGGGGAGGGAGTAAAAAGAGACAAGTACACGGTTACGGAGAGTGAGTTGACTTTGTGTGATGGTTATAGCACACAATCATCAGTTCAAATGTTATAGAGATGTTTACCTGAAACCTATGTATTTTTATTGATCAATGTCACCCTGTTACTTTTAATTTTCTAAATAAAAATAAATTTGTATTGTAGACTCATTTAGGCAGAATTAATATCATAATAACATTGAGTCTTCCATCCCTGAACTTAATGGTGCCATATCATCCTTTTTATGTATTAATGGATTGACATTGTTATATTTTCTTAATTTTTCATCATTGTTAATAAAAAAATAAACCTTGTTTATAATTTGAGTTATTATTATGTCTTTCTCAGTTTTATAGTCTATGTTATGGTGTCTCTTAAAAGGAGTTAGGACATGTTCCCCCTTTTTCAGTTCTTTGGAAGAATTTGTATAATATTGCTATAATATCTTTTTTAAATGTTTTAAAGAATTCACCAGTGAAACTATCTTGGCCTTGGTATTTTATTATGAGAATGTTTTCATTAATAATCCAACTTTTAGGCCCTGTCAATGGATAAGTGTTGTCCCAGTGCACTGAGGTCACGGGTTCAATTTTAAGTCAGGTCACGTAGAAGAAATAATTTGAGTGCACAACTAAAACATAGAACAACTAATAGATGCTTCTCTCTCTCTCTCTTTCTCCCTCCCCTCTGTCCTTTCTCTCTCTCAAATAAATGGAAAAAATATATATATATGATTATTTACATTTTGTATTTCCTTTTTTTGAAGCTTGTATCATGTTGGAAGAACATTCTAGAAGCTACTAATATGAAGATACGTAAGATATAACTCCTGCTCTAAAGAAACATTTCTATTACTTTTTATGACACACTTAATTAATGGGGTTTTGATTTATTAATTCACTTCATTCAAATCATCAAATTTATTAGAAAAAGTTTCATAATATGACCTTAATTGATGTATTATGATCACTGTTTTCATTTCTGAAAATTTGTTCTTTCTTTTTTGTGTCAATCTTGTGAAAAAAAAGCTATCAATTTTATTCAATTTTATCAATTACCAACCCTGAACTTTGTTTTGTTTCTTTTTTATTCCCCTTATTTTTTATTTTTGCTTTTTATTATTTCTTTCCTTGTGTTTTCTCTAGATCTTTTTTCTTCTATTACCTAGCCTCTTGAGTTGTTAAGTTTAATTAAACTGATTTTCAATCTTTTATAATATTCAGAGAATATTCTCTAGCCATAGTGGAATTAAACTAGAATTTAGAAATCATCTTGAACTGATTATAATGAAAATATATAAAAAATTATATTACTGCAATTGTTCTCTAAGTACATGCAGCAATACAATTTTTTAAAATGTTAAATTTCTATTGTAATTCAGTTTATATATATTTACATTTATTATTTTATATATAAAAATCAATAATTATTTTTATTCACCCACATATTTATTTCTCTGGGGTTCATAATTTCCTCCTTTATTTCTATGTTGCATACAAAATGACTTTTTCACCTGAAGCAAGTCCATTTAGTTTTACAAAAGTGGGCCTGTTGGTGACAAATCACTCACTTCTTTCTTTGACTAAAACTATCTTTATCTTCAGTTCTGAAGGATAGTATTTGTGTATAAAATTATAAGTTGGCAGCTATTTTCTTTCAATATTTTAAAAATGACATCTCATTGTATTCTAGCTTCCATTACATCTGTTGAGAAGGTAGATATCTCAGTGACCTTTTATTTAAGGCACTAATTTTAAATTTTTCTTACTGTATTTGGTTTTTAAATGATTTTGTAATATACTTTTGTATTTGGTTTTTAAATGATTTTGTAATATACTTAGGTATGTTTTTTCTTTATCTTCAATTTGGAGTTTCTACCATTCTTGAATCTCTCAGCTGACAAATTGCTCCAGTTTTAGAAAATTTAAATAGTGTTTCCCCCTGTCTTCTCTCTTTTTTTATTTTGTCACTCCTGATTTGATGTATATGTTAGATCTTTGGATCACCCTACATATCTCCATTTACTTTTTTTTCTAATTATTTCTATATGACTAATTTTATACATTTATATTTACTTGTATTTTAATTCACACATCCTATATACTGCTCTTCTAGCCTACTCTTCAATCTACCCATTGTGCTTTTAGTTTTAGATATTGTATTTTTCTGTTCTAGATTGTCATTACGGTGCTTTTTTTTTCAGAATTTTTAAAATAAATTTTCCATACTTTTATCTCTCTTTTTTCATCTTTTTCTCTAATTAATATATTTATCATAATTATTTCAAAGACCTTAGTTGGTAACTTGGATATCTGGATCATCTTTTGATCTCCTACTATTTTCTATTCTTTTCCACTTAATTGTCAATCATATTTTCCACATTTTTTTGCATACATAATAATATTTGATTGTGTTAGACATTGCATATAAGGGAGATGAGGATCAGAATGGTACTATCTTTCACTAGAAAGGGTTCCCTCTTTCCTCCATTGTGCAATTCAGGTAGGAAGCTGATCATTCTATCCAGTTAGTAATAGACCTGGGTCAGAAATTGATGGAAAAGTAGGTCTCAATACATATGTTTCAGCTCTCTTCTTTGGGAATGATTATTTCAAGCTTTTTGATTGACAGCTAAAATGGTCTCTTTCACCTCAATACTGAGAGACCAGATTTCAAGCTCTGTTGTTCATAAATTTCCAGCCCAGTCTCAGCCTCCCACTCCAGGCATCATAATAATCTAGCAAATGTCTTAACTGAGAGACAAATGGAGTACTTAAAGCAGGCTCACTCCCTCAGTATGTCTTAGATTTCACTTTGCTTTTTTGAAACCTTTGGCTTTCTTTCCCTATCTTCTTTCAGTGATGCTGCAGATCTCTAGAAATGAGCCAATGTTACATTCACATGCAATAAATTAGGTGTGCATTTGAAGAAGCCCCTTGAAAGGGTTGAGTTTGTCTCTCCAGCCTCCTACAACTGCTAAAAATCACATGGCTGGTTTCTCTTTCCTTCCTGGAAGTGTCTCAATGCCTGAACTAAACTCAGTCCGCAGGTCATATCATGAATCAGTTAAATTTCTTAAAAGAAAAAATTCTCAGGAACTATCAAATGTCCCCAAGAGAAAAAAAAATCAGCTCATCTTAGTTGTCCTCTCATCCTACAGTCTTTATCTTCTTTCCCCTTGGCTAGATGGCTAGGTAGTGTGAGAGTGGGGAGAAGGAAAGGATTGGTGAATTGACTAGCCAAGGTTTAATATGAACAGGGTAAGGGTGAAGTAAACAAAAGCTCATGGCGTTAAGGAGAAATTAGCTTAATACTTTTCTCATCATTCTACAGAATTATTGTCTGATTCTTGATTCTACTCAACTAAAATTTCACTCTTAAGTCCTCCTTCTCTACTCACTAAATTGAATGAGCATTTTTCAAGTTTTGCTCTTCATTTACCCTTCCATAGTACCTAATGCAATGTCTCAGAGACATCAGAATCTTACTTGGAAGTCATTACACAGCTTATTGGTCTTATCCATTTATAAATGAAAAAACTGTATATTATACTCTTCATCATATAATTAACTAATCTTAATTAAGATTGGATCCCATACCCAAACCCAATACCCTATTACTTTAACTCATATTAAATTTAAATATTCTATCAGCATACTCTAGTCTATAAAGTCTGTATAAATGTTACAGATACATAAAAGAGAACATGTACATTTATTACTGAGTTTTCTTTTAAAGCATCCAGAAACAATGACCAAAATGTTTCCAGTTTGTTAATGCACTCTGAATCATGGTCAATAGTTTATGCTTGCTTTTATCCAACAGTATTTATTACCCTAACATGCGACAAATTGAACTCACACTGAAAAATTAAGCTCATAGAACCTTTGGCTTTTTGACTATCAAAATTTAGCTTGTTCAGCAATTAGGGTTGTTGGCAACAGCGAGATGGCATAAGAAAGTGAAAGAAATTGCATGCCAGCTCCATTCATTTTGAAAGCTTTCAGCACTGGGTTACATAATGGAAAAATCTCAAGGACATTCCCTGTGTCTGTGTGTTTATAACAATTACACGAAAGTCAAGCACAACTCCAAAAAATGAATCACACTCAAATGCTTTGGAGTTAAAATACTGGGTATATGGACTGGGTTCCCTAATAGGGACTGGCACTTTTATGAAATGACTTGAATATCAGGATAGGACATTTGCTACATTATGAAGGTAACCTTTCTAATTGAACTTACTGAGATGAAACTGTTTAACAAAATTGTACAGGTTTCAGGTGGTGCCCAGTTCTACAGCACATGGGACTGGGTGTTTGCCCCCCAAAGTCAAGTCTTCATTCATCATCATTTATTGCCTCTATATCCTCTGCTACCTTACCACTCCCAGCAATCACCACACTGTTTGTGTCCATGACTTTTTTTTCTCTTTTTTGCCCTTTTTTGCTCAACCCATCCACCCCACGGATAGCTCTTAGCCTGTTTTTTATCTATTAGTCTGTTTCTATTGTGCTTGTTAGTTCATTTCTTTTGCATTAGATTCTGTGTGTGAGGGAAATCATAAGCTATTTGTCTTTCTCTGACTGGTTTATTTCATTTAGCATAATGCTCTCTGAGTCTACTCATGCTATTGCAAAAGGAAAGATTTTCTTCTTTTTATGGCCACATAGTATTCCGTTATATAAATGTACCACTGCTTTTTCATCAACTCACCTACTGGTAGGTGTTTGGGCTGCTTTAAAATCTTAGTTATTATAAATAATGCTTTAATGAACATAGGGGTGCATATATTTTTTTGAAATAGTGTTTTGAGTTTCTTTGGATAAATTCTCAGAAGCAGAATGAAAAGACAACCCATTGAATAAGTGAACATATCCACTGATACATCTGAAAAGGAATAAATATCTAAAATTTATAAACAACTTATGAAACTCAACAGCAAAAAAAAAAAAAAACAATCCAATTTAAAAATGAGCAAAGGATCTGAATAAATACTTCTTCAAAGAGGACATACAGATGGCCAGTAGATATATGAAAAAATGCTGAGTGAGTGTCACTAATCATCAGACAAATGCATATTAAAATCACAATGAGATATTACCTCACAACTGTCAGAATGGCTCTCATAAAAAACATCAATGAATACCAAAGTGTTGGAAAGGGTGTGGAGAAAAGGGAACCCTTCTGCACTGCTGGTGAGAATGCACATTGGCACAGCCACTGTGGAAAGCAGTGTGGAGTTACCTCAAAAAATTAAAAATGTAACTGCAATGTGAAGCTAATCTTGATCATATAGGTGAGCCAAAATAATGAGTTAATTTTAGATACCAGCACATAGATTAATATAGTAATTCACAACTTCATAAACTTGAGAATAAGCAAAATCTGTTTGTACTTATAATAATGTGGATATTCCATGAATAAAAATGTTAGTTGTTTTATTATTATTATTATTATTATTATTATTACCAGTCTACTTAAAAGCCATTTAGGATGCACCACCAATTCTTTGGTCGTGTCTTACGAGGACCACCATGGTCAGGAACCTTACTATCTTTGTAATCTCACCTCTGCAAAAATCCTGTATTTCATAGACTTTAAGTTAATTGAAATTTAAAATGCACAATGTTGTTTCTTATACTTAGAATTTCTTGGCCCTGGCCAGTTGACTCATTGGTAGAGTGTTGGCCTGACCTCCGGATGTCCTGGGTTCAAATCCCGGTCAGGGCACACAGGAGAAGCAACCATCTGCTTCTCTACCCTTCTCCATCCCCCTTATCTTTTTCTCTCTCTCTCTTCCCCTCTCACAGCCATGCATGGCTCAAGTGGTTTGAGCACATTTACCCCAGGCACATATAGCTAGGTTGCAAGCATGGCCTCATCTGGTCAGAACATCACCCCAGACAGGGATTGCTGGAGAGATACTGTTTGGGGTGCATGCAAGAGTCTGTCTCTCTATCTTCTCTCCTCTCATTTGGAAAAAGACAAAAAAAAATAGAATTTCTTTCCCCACCTTTCTTCTTAGACAGTGAATCCAATTAAAATGTCATCCTTGGCGCTGGCCGGTTGGCTCAGCGGTAGAGCGTCGGCCTAGCGTGCGGAGGACCCGGGTTCGATTCCCGGCCAGGCCACATAGGAGAAGCGCCCATTTGCTTCTCCACCCCTCCGCCGCGCCTTCCTCTCTGTCTCTCTCTTCCCCTCCCGCAGCCAAGGCTCCATTGGAGCAAGGATAGCCCGGGCGCTGGGGATGGCTCTGTGGCCTCTGCCTCAGGCGCTAGAGTGGCTCTGGTCGCAACATGGCGACGCCCAGGATGGGCAGAGCATCGCCCCCTGGTGGGCAGAGCGTCGCCCCATGGTGGGCGTGCCGGGTGGATCCCGGTCGGGCCCATGCAGGAGTCTGTCTGACTGTCTCTCCCTGTTTCCAGCTTCAGAAAAATGCAACAACAACAACAAAAAAAGTCATCCTTCCCTGACCTCCCTAAACATAGTTAGGCAATTTCTTTTTCTTGTTCTTACAGCATTCTATCCTTACATTTATTAGAGCCTCACCTCATTACTATCTCTTGCTTTTGAATCCTCTATGGCAGGAAAATATTCTAACACATTGATATCCCTAATATCAGTATTCTACCTGAAACACAGCAGCTATAATTAGTGGAGAAAGAGACATACAAAAGAAAAGAAAGACTTTAATCTTTAAATATGACAAAGAAAAATATAGAACCTAAATTTGCAATTAGCCCACAAAGAGCCCTAAATATTCAATCTGTAGTGATATAATAAAGAAGGGGGTTTATACATAATGTATAGGTTTATAATGTAATAACATCAGATGTAAATATATAGCAACTTATATTTTGGTCTCACTATATTTTATTTTGCCTTCCTCCAATGACACTTTATTTTCTTTCTTTCTTTCTTTCTTTCTTTCTTTCTTTCTTTCTCTCTTTCTTTTTATTAACTGAGAGTTAGGAGGCAGGGAGGTAGAGACATACTCCCTCATGAGCCCCTACCAACTGACTCACTGACCAGGATTCACCTGCCAAGCCCCCAACAGTGTGATGCTCTGCTCATCTGGGGCCACTGCTCCATGGCTTGGCAACTGAGTTATTTCAATACCTGAGGTGAGGCCATGGAGCCATCCTCAGACCCAGGGCTAAATTGCTTGAACCATTTGAGCCATGACTGCAGAAGGGGAGGAGAGAGAGAGAAAGAGAGAGAGAGATGGGTCAAGGGAAAGGATGGAGAAGCAGATGGTTGTTCCTGCTGTGTGCCCTGACTGGGAATTGAACTGGGACTTCCACATGCTGGACTGATGCTCTATCGCTCAGCCAACTGGCCAGGGCCAACACTTTATTGTCTTTTCTATTCATTTTCTGTTCAGAATTTGTGTTTTGTTGCTTTAGTTATTGCTCAATGGGCTTCTCTGTTCAGTGCTGGCAATTAATAAGGGCTTTAGGCATCATGGTGTAAATAATTCTGTATTATCTTTATCACTATGGTTTTATAGACTTAAATTTAGAGTTGTTGACATATAAAAATGATATAGGTTGGTGACATGCCAAATGCCAATTTTACTTTCTGAAACAATATTAAGTATTCATTAAAATCTGGACACAGCTCAGACATGCCCAAGATTCAGAATAATGTATTCTTCCATTCTATGATAGTTACATAGTGCTTATGAGTCACAAACTACCTCACATGTAACATCCATTTGAATATTTACCTTCCAGGTGGAGAAACTAAGGCTCTTAGAAGGTAAACAATGGACACAATCATTAAGAGCTTAGAACTGGTCTTCCGACTTCAAATTTTGTCCTTTTTTTTTTTCTCTTCTTTTTTTTTTACTATAGCAGAGTTGTCCTCTTGCACTTGCTTATTCTCTGGTGCCTTTTCATTATGTCCCCAAAACAAGATACTCTGCATGCTGGCTAATCACATGCTTTTTAAAACTTCAATGCTATATCTAAGTTCATTTTCATGCCTATGAAGGGGCAAACTTTCCAGGAGTACGGGTCAAAGTCTAGATGTCTCTATGAGTCACAAGGGCTTGATGGATGAACTCCTAATTAAAGTATACTTCAGTATCTACTGGATATAAGGAGATCAGCATTAATAGACAGTCCAGTGTGGTGGTCATTAATGTTGCTCACCAAATATTTTTAGTTCTCCTTCTGAGAAATTCCTTGCCCTTGAAGTTAGGTGTGGCCACTTAAATACTTTGGCCAGTGATGTGATGTGTGTTACTTCCATGAGAAAGTTATAAAAATCAGTGCATGATCTGCCTTGTTTCTTGTCTTGACAATCTGGATGCATGGACATATAGCCTCTCCTATCCTGTTTCCTGGCATAAGACAACAATGACAGCTCACTCGAGCCCTACTCCACAGAAACCAACCTACAATGAACATATAATTCGAGCAAACGTTTTAAACCTCCAAAGTTTTGGAGTTGTGTCTTACCAAGGATAACTTAGCCTGTCTTAACTGATGTACTCCATAGTATTGTAATACTCAATGAAATAAGTGAATGGAGTCTTGTTTGAATCCATGAAATTTTGATATGTTAGTTTTATCACCACAAATATTAAAATTGGAATGATACAGAGAAGATTAACATGGTCCTTGCACAAGGATGACAAGCAAATCTGTGAAGTGTTCCATATTATTGACAACATAAGTGGACCTAGAGGGCATTGTGCTAAGTGAAATATATCAGACAGAGAAAGACAAAAATTACATAATTTCAGTTATATGTGGAATTTATAGAGCAAAATAAATGAACAAAAAATAGAAACATATTCATAGATACAGATCAGACTGATGGTTCCTGGGGATTCAGGTGTCTGAGTGAAAAAGTTAAAGAGATAAAGAAATACAAACTGATAGTTACAAAGTAGTCAGAAATATAAAGTACAGCATAGGGAATAGAGTAAAAAATGTTGTAATAACTATGTACAGTGCCAGGTGGGTACTTGAAATATTGAGGGGAGCATTTTGTAAAGTCTATGATTGTCTAACCACTATGTTGTACACTTAAAACTAACGCACAATGATATTGAATGTAAACTATAATTGAAAAACAAATATTTTTTAGAAAAGAATTTTTCTTAAGACTAACAGTTAAACATTCAAACGTTCATTGGCAGCTTATTTCTAATAAACTTTTCAATAAGTATTTCAGTCTGTGACACTGAAAAACAAACCAGTGGAATAAAAAATTTTATGGACAGCCATCTGTGTAAGGAGATCGAGGAGGGGGAATAGGAATAGTTGCATTAAGAGAAACTTCTAATTTTCCTCTCCTCCCTTAGTCTCAACTGCCTCCAAAGGCCACAGTCTCAAGATCAGTTCTTCCTGTTTAGTCAAGCTAGACAATTCTTCCTTTAGAGACTTCAGACAAGTACTAATTTTGGCAAACCCTCTAAGATAGAGAGAGGTTGAGACATACTCAATTATTGCACCTTGATTTTCATCCAGCCTAAATAATTAGGTACTTCATTTCATAGATTTCAGGGTCCCTTCGGGCTTTATTAGTCTCATCTGGCAGCCCCAAGCAATAAGATGCCTGCAGCGAATAATTTGAGAATTCATTAATGGACTAAGTAATTTCCAGTTCTGTACATGACTACCACTCAGATTCAGCTACCTCAAGCCAAATCCTGTCCACACATGTGCTGACGAGTTTTCCTATCAAAGTGGTGATGGCTGTCTGAGCATAGCTAAGTGTAGAATTTAGCCCAAGTCTGTGTTTTAACTTAATATCTGTATTACAATTTTCATCTGAAACTTACCCTAATGAGTCAGGATTGAATTTCCAAATATGAAATTTGAGTAAATGAGAACTGGCCACAGAGATGTTCATTTATGACTCCCAATTCAACATAAGTGGATTCATCCATACTTTCACATAGTGATCATGCTCATCACCAATCAATATTGGGTCATCACACCTAATTGAAAGCACAATTAATTATAATCAAATTCAGAACAATCATTATCCCTAGATTTTTACTTAGATTTTTACCCCCAGATCTGAAATATAAAGCTAGAATTTGTATCAGAATTAAGAAATGCAATTTGGTTAGTAAAAAGGAACAAAAACTTTTAGAACTTATTAAATAAAGTAAGTTCAAATATAACAAAACATTTTTCATCTATTGAATTAATATGAATACAAAATTGAAGATAATATCAATAAATTTTGTCTGTATTTTTAATTAATTTAATGAGCATCAATACTTCTTAACAGCCAATGGCATAGATATATTGGCTTACTACATCACTACCTTAAAGTCAGTTGAAGATAGAAAGAAAAGTAATAAAGGGCTAGAACTTTTCTGGGAAGGTATATTTTGGTAATGTATCTTAAAAGCTCCATTTTTTGGTTTGAACATATTTTTTTATTCATTTTAGAGAGGAGAGGGAGGGAGGGAGGGAGGGAGGGAGAGAGAGAGAGAGAGAGAGAGAGAGAGAGAGAGAGAGAGAGAGGAGAAAGGGAAGAGCTGGAAGCATCAACTCCCATATGTGTCTTGACCAGGCAAGCCCAGGGTTTTGAACCGGCGACTTCAGCATTTCCAAGTCGACGCTTTATCCACTGCACCACCACAGGTCAGGCTGAACATATTTTTTAATTCTAACATCTTTTAATCAGTTTATAAATTTTAATTATTATATTTTACGTATATTAAATATGACTATTAGTTTTTAAAGAAACGCTATGGAAAATTACATTTAACTACGATTACACTCAATTAAGTAAGCCAAAAAATGTCCATATTGAGATTGCGATATAAATTCTAAAGACCTCAGAGATAGAATATACTTGAGAAAAATGCAGAATGAACACACGGTAAGCAAACCCACAGGAATAACAAACTATCTTTCAGGCACACTACCCCTTTCTAAGTCGTTTGAGATATACTACTATTTTCATACTCTGGGATAAAGAGAAAAGACTAAACCACATTCATCATCCCTTGCCAGGAAATAGCTCTGCAGATTCTCTTTGCTTGTGGCTGCATCAGGTCTGCAACAGCTGGGTGTGTGGGTGGTGCACATCAGGTTTGCTAGTTTCCAAAGAGGACCCTGGGCCTCCTGAAGTGTTATGATATTTCCCGGCTCTGTGGGGGGTCCAGGGCTCCTGTCTATGCATTGGGATGGGGCTGCATGTGGAATAGGGGAAGCACCTGAAAACACATGCTTGGCATCTATGGAGACCACCAGTATGTAAACCATTTATGTGACAAGACTAATTCTGAAGGGAAGAGGAGTAGCCATTTTCTCCCTTCGTTTCCAACAGCTGCAACCCTCCACACAGCTGCTACTCTGGACTCGGGATAGAGGAAAAAAACGAGAGAGAAGTGGAACTCTGCAGTGGTTTGGCTTCCTTAGAAGTGGGCAGAGTGTAAGGAAAGCCACCAAAAGAAGAGCATAAGTTTGCTCTCCATATGCCCTGCACTGTTCAGCAGAGGCTGTTACGCTGCTGTGCTACCCCACCCAATACCGCAGAGGTTGACTTCTTATTCACACAGAAACCTCTGCAGTGCAGGGTACTCTACAGCATAACTGTCCCCCCCCCGGGGTGACTCTGCGAAGCTGGATTGCAGAGTCTCTGCTCCCCTCCCCCCGACTGCGTAATCTAAAACACATGGCCCCCTCGGTCAGCATGGCAGTGGGAGAGAGCCGGAGAGTCCGACACCAGCCATCGGGATTATAAGTAATGCGCGTCACTGCTGTTCATGTTGAATTAGCTACCGCTAGTCCTCTACAGGCAACGCCTGACTTCAAAGGACATGCAATCGCAGTCACTGCGGCCACTGGTGCATATTAGAACCAGATGCCCTTTCCTCTGAAGCCCTGAACGCAAGTTCTAGTTATATGCAGCCTCAGTTTTCCAAAAGGCTGTACCTACCCATTCTGTGATGTCTAGAAGCCTCAATTTTTAACTCTGAATTCAACCCTCCCTCCCAAAGGAAAGAGAGAGAGGAGGAAAATACGCAGAGTATGTTCACCCTGTAAATTCTAAAAACAGAGAGTTGTTTCTTTAAAACTCTGTAAAGGCAAATGTAACCAAAATGCGTCACAGGTTAAACAGTTTTACCCAGTTCTGTCCCCTCTCTACCCTGACAACTAGTCATGCTTGGAAAGAGGTATTGACTTCTGTCTCTCTGAGCTTTGCATTACTGCCTTTTGTTTTATAAAAGACTTTTCTTATTTGCCTCTTGGATAGAATTTTTAGTGAAAAAAAGTAAAGGAAGAAGGGGAAAAAAAAGAATAGAAGGGAGGGAAAGAGAAAGGAAGGGAAGGCCGGGAAAAGAGGAGAGAGGGAAGGAAAAATGAACTGTGAGATTATAAAGTTTTTTCAAAGATATCAATTCATATGAGCTTCAAAAACCTTTAGAAGAACATTAATATGTATCCAAAGATACCAGTGAAGAAACTAAACTTAAAGAGACACATAAAGAGAACTTCCGTGGAAGCAGAGGCGTGCAGGAGCAGTTCCCGCTAATTTCAGTGATGACGAAAACCCAGAGATAACACCATGTTTTATCACATCCCTGGTCTCTTATGAATGTCAGATGTCACTTGCCTGTTTTTAAAATTAACATTTAGAGAGGGGAGGGTCTGTTGTTCCACTTCTTTATGCTGTCATTGGTTGAGTCTTGTATATCTTCTGACCGGGGATCGAAGTTGTCATGTCAGGGTGATGCTACCCAACTGACTACCTGGTCAAGGCCAGTTATCACTTGCCTTTTATTGCAATGGTTATTTTCATCATTGACAACATGTTGATTAGCTTTTTGTCCTAAGCAATTGCTTTAAAATCCCTGGTCTCCTCATCTTGCTCCACTCCACTGAAACTAAACCTGGGAACAAAAACTATACTTGCCCTTGTTTTCCATCAGAAACATAGCATTTTCAGGGGTCTCCTAAGGCTTCTCTTCTCATCTTCTCATGAATGAGGCTCCGGTTTAAACCAGCTCACTTGGTGGTTTGTTTTGCACCCTGAGCCACACCTCAGAGGTTACAGGTAAGCGTGGGAGGAGGGAGTGGGTGGGGGGACATTCCCTTCAGTCTTTGGGTTCATGTGCACAATGCTGAACGCCCCTTCAGCCTAGAAATGGAAAGTCAGGCTTTAGAACATAAAGGCAAAGGCTCCAATCTGCCAAGCTGCTTAGAAGAAAAACGTAAACGCCAGAAGCTCAGGCTGCTAGCAGGACTGCTGAAAGGTATGGGGACTTGCAAAGTGAGGCAGCAGCATCATGATCTCCTGGAGACAGGGCGGAGGCGGGCCAAGAGCTCTGAGAGAGGGAGGGAGGGAGTGGGAACGCCTTTCCCAAACAGCTTGTTTGAGAACAAGCAGTTATTTTCCCCAAAGCCGTCTGTGAGTCTCTCAACTTGTGCCGGCGAAAGAAAAGGGCAAGACACACAGAGAGAAGTGATTACTGGAAAAAGCAGGTATCTCTTTGGAGTTGCGAGGGCAGCAAAAAGACTGTCTACCGGTCTGTTAGTCTTGGCAGCTGCGTAGATGTGAATCTGGCCCCAGTCAGGGTTTCTAAGGCCCTGCTTCTGAAAAACATGGCAAGGGTTCAACCTGACATGTGGACTGTGGATGGCTCTGGTGTGATCTAAGTCAGAGGAAACTGTGCGTTCCCAACCTAGATTCCCTGGACACGTGGATTCACTCACGTGACACCGTGACTCGTTTGGCCCTTGCTTGCAGGCTGTCTTTAGTTCATGGAAGACTCTGGGAGAACATGTCTCAAATTAGACTCAAATCTCCCGGGAGGCAGGTCCACCCACATTTTCTGTCCCGTTTCATTGGAACCTGAGTGGTGTTCTGACGTAGAGGCGACAGATGAGAATGTCTTCATTGAAAATTAAGAGGCATTTTGCCAAACATCCTTCCCACACAACAGAGGGCACAGTGTTTCCTCTCAGCTACTTAGTATTCTACAAGAAATGTATCTTTTCTCTCCCACCCATAGGAGCTGCCTTGTTTAAGAGTGTCTTTGGTTGCAAGTAGCAGAAAACCTGCCTGAGGGCAGCTCAATACAAATGCAGATGTGTGGGTTTTTTTTCACATAACAAGATTTTGGAGTTAGATGGCAGCTGGCATTCATTCAGAGTTTAATGACATCTCTAAACAAGAGGGCTGCTGATCAGGGGATGAATGAATAAAGAAAATGTGGTATAGAGAGAGGGAAACAAAGAGTATTACTCAGCCTCACTGTAAGGCCAGGAGCCGCCATCGTGGCCATTCACATGCAGGTTCGCATTGGATTCGGACAGTCGGTAAAGAAACAGCGGAGCCAAATACTGATGGGCCATAGTCTTTAATTCTAGCTTGCACCCAGCAGGCAAGTAAAAATACACTCTGGGCTCCAAAACCCAGTCACATTCAGTGCTCACAAAGCTACTGACTTATCCAAGTTTCCTAGAATCAAAGGTTTCTAGCTCACCAGACTTATTCTCCTCAGTTCCCCATCTCCTTCCTCATCCCAGATACAAACTCTGCACAAACTGGCATCTCACTCAGCACTCCACCATCTTGGCTGCTTCTCCTGGCCTCCTCCACGTGGCCTTTCTCTGCTCTCCTCTGCTCTCTCTTCTAATGATAATCTCAGGAACCAAGAGCACAAACTCTGTTCTGCCCCCATTTTATATTGTAGCTTCACAACCTCTAATCCAATATACCAAATAGGGAAGTCTCTAATACAAAGTCACTTCTCTGAGGCATGATTGGATTGTACCACCCCACATCAAAAAGGGTGGGAAAGGCTTAACCCCAAAACCAAGCCCCAGGCTACAAGGATTCTCAACACACATTAATATCACCTGGGCGATGGCCTCACGTGGGCAGCGGAGCCATCTTAACAAAGTGAGCATAATACATTTTATCTGCCCAACACTCACAAAGGAAAGAAATCCTGCCCTTTGCAACAATATAGATAAACATAGGTGGTGGGGGGGGGAGCATTAAAGCTAAGTGAATTAAACCAGACACAGGAGGAAAAATATTGTCTGATCTCATTTATACATGGAATCTACATAGAAGCAGAAAATAGAACAGTAGATACCAGGAGCATGGAAGGAGCAGGTAGGATGATATTGATCAAAGGGTACAAAATTGCAGTTATGTAAGATGAACAAGTCTAGAGATCTGATGTACAGCATAATGACTATAGTTATCTAATACTGTATTGTATACTGGAAATTTACTAGGAGAGATTTCAGGTACTCTGACCACAAAAAAAAATTGTAACTATGTGAGGAGAAGGATACGCTAATTAACTTGATCACAAGAATCACTTCACTATGTATACGTGTATCTAAACATCATGTTGCATACCTTAAATATATACATATTTTTTAAATGGCTACCACATCAGTGGGCATGATGTTCATGTTCAAAGTAAGAAAAAAGGAGAAGGGCCGTGTTCCTTGTGATAATCCCTATTTCCCAGGGTAGCAGCTCCAAGGAAATCCCTATCAGACTTGTGTGTACATCCCACTCATCAGATCTCTGTCACACAACTACACCGGGAATTAAGGGAGCCTAAGGACGTGAGGATTTAGCGGGGCACCCTGCCAACCTCCAGGAAATCAGGACTCTACAGACTACAGAGAGGGTGTCAAGTGAGCGTCTGCCACGCCCTGTGCATAGCACTGATCAAATGGCATTGAAATGTTTTGTCTGTGTCTCCCCTCTCATCAGAATTAACGGCCCTTGGCAGACAGAGGCACCCAGTCATCCTTGTATTCCCAGCACATGGCACACTGCCTGGCACAAAATACTTAATAAACATAACTCCATGCAGCAGAATATCCCAAATCTAGACCTACATTAGGAGCAGAAACTATTTTTTGTTTGTTTGTTTGTTTTACATAGCAGCTTTGATTTTCCCCTAAAAAAAGAGTCCATTTTTCCTATAGACACTCATTTAGATGAGATACACATTAGGCTTCTTCTAAAGTGCCCAAACTCACACAATTTCCAAACTAAAGATACAAATTATAACGAGCAGAAGAACACATCAACTTAAATACTCAATGCCATCTCAAATCCAGAAGAGTCTCAGGTTTCTGTGACAGAGGAAGAATTTTGCTATAAAATACTTGAACTAAAATCCAGGCAAATTTGCACTATGTCTTCATCTGATTCTTAATTCTATTTTTTTTAATTCAGTGAGAGAAGGGGAGATAGAGACAGTCTCCCACATGCATCCCCAACGGGGATTGACCTGGCAAGCCCACTAGGGGGTGATGCTCTGCCCATCTGGGGCATTGCTGCTTTACTCAGCAACGGAACTCTTCTTAGCGTCTGAGGCAGAAGCCATGGAGCCATCCTTGGCCCCGGGGCCAACTCATTCCAGTGGAGCCATGACTGCAGGAGGGAGAGCGAGAGAGAGGAGCAAAAGGGGGAGGGGTGGAGAAACAGAAGGGCACTTCTCTTGTTTGCCCTAATCGATAATCGAATCTGGGACATCCACACACCTGCCGACGCTCTACCACTGAACCAACTGTCCAGGACCTCTTAGTTCTTTAACATACTGTAAGACTCTTAATCAAAGCTAATTATATAGCAACAAAATCTGAGAGTGTTTTATAAAAATTTGATTTAAAAATTTCTATATAAACTCCATTTGCTAATTATCTATTCTACAATTTAGCTGTTTCTTTGTTTCATCTGCATTCATTATTTTCCACAAGTTTGCAAGGATAATCCCTAAAACATCTATTAGTCCTAATGTTCAGTTGGAGGCAAATTTACCCTAACAATCCTCGGATTTGTGGCTGTGTAGAGTAAATCTGGTGAGTCAGATGGGCTCCGATAGCAGCCAGAGCAGTGTAGTAGGGCACAGTCTGACCACTGTTCACTCCCCCCAGACTCAGCGACCCGAGCATTGCTCCACTGAGGTCAGTGAGCCAGCCCTCGGTGTTTCCATGAAACCGTTGTGCCCTGGAATTAACATGAATCAGAGCATCATCCCTCTTCTCCTGTTGCGTGGATCATGTGATATATTAGAGTCCACATAATTCCAGAAAAATAAAGAAACAAACAGATGGCTCACAGGAGCCCTTGACAGCAGCCCATCCAAGTAATGCTCCTCAATTAAAAGTGAACCCCAGGCTAATGGAGGCCAGTAACTAATTCCTTTCATTAGCGGGTATGTGATGACAAGAAGTAAGGATGCTGCTCCAAGAGCTGTACTGTGGTCATTCCCACACAGAACACGCAATGCCGCTTCAGCTGCCCCCCTACAAAAAGGAAGGACTGAAATGTTGAAAGTCACCAGGAGCTGTTGGGCAATTTGCTGTTCTTGTAAACGACGTATCCTAGTCCCGGTCCCACATGTCATTAATAGTACAGCCTGCTCCACGCATCAGAACAGCTCAGTGCCGCCTGACCTGTGGTGACACAGTGGATAAAGCGTCGACCTGGAAATGCTGAGGTCGCCAGTTCAAAACCCTGGGCTTGCCTGGTCAAGGCACATATGGGAGTTGATGCTTCCAGATCCTCCCCCCTTCTCTCTCTCTCTGTCTCTCTCTCCTCTCTCTCCCTCTCTCTCCCCTCTCTAAAAAAAAAATGAATAAATAAATAAATAAAAATTAAAGTTAAAAAAAAAAAAAAGAACAGTTTAGTGCCAAAGAGGGGTAACATGGAACAATCTGGAAAACAACCCGGTTCAGCTGCCAAACCAGTGCTCCAGGTACATGGCAGACACAGCAGCCAGGTTCCAACGGGCTTGTCCAGCTGTGTGAGATGCACATAAAGCTGCAGAGGGTGGGGTGCAGAATCCGCAACTCCGCCAGGCCCACAGGCAGTGCCAACACAACACAAGCCCCAACATCACCCAGGGTGGCCACTCACTTGAGCCTCACGGTTATGCCTAGAAACTTGAACTTTAAAAAATTATTAAATTTATTGGGTGACATTGATTAAAATTACATAAGTTTTAAGTGTACAATTCTGTAATGTATCATCTGTATATTGTGTTGTGTGTTCACAACCCAAAGTCAAATCTCCTTCTGTCACCATTTAATTAACTCAATTCTGCCTGCCACGACTCCCGTTCTGACTCTTCTTTCAAGCAGCAGCCATTAGGCTAAACCTGAAGACAAACTGAGGTGTGTGTGTATGTGGCTTTGGGCCACTAGATGAAGCAGGTTATACGCTTCTATAACCTCAGATGAAAAATCGCAAACAAGGATGAAATGGCTGCATTTTGGATTATGAGTTCACATTGCCCACAATGGTCCACAAGTGACTGCAGTCCCCTGGTAAGTACCTCTTTCTCTAACCGATTACTGAAGCTCTGTGCCAACAGCTTGGAGTCAGGTACGCTTCAGTAGGGAAATATGATATTTCAATCCCGACTTATCTACAAGCCGATAGTATATAGCCGATAGTCTGTGGATATGTCCAAATAGTATCAGTTGCATTGCTCATGACAAATACAATACAAATGAGGCTGTCCATTAAAAAATCAGAACGTAATTCAATAAAACTTGCTCATGCAATTCAGAAACAGTCTTCTCTGAGGATTTCATTATACCCAGGGCCTTTGAGCTCATCCAAGTAGTGTTCATGGCATGTGCACTCCCCTGAAATGTTCACTTCTGAAAATATGTACAAACAAAGGGTGGATTGAGATGCAGTAGAAAACCTCAGATAAGTCACAGCAAACTGAAACTGGCTTATAAGAATCTTGAGGTCACCTGACCAGGCAGTGGCACAGTAGATAGAGCATCGGACTGGGATGCAGAGGACTCAGGTTCAAAACCCCAAGGTCGCCAGCTTGAGCCCAATGTCACTGGCTTGAGCAAGGGGTAACTTGATCTGCTATAGCCTCCCAGTCAAAGCACATATGAGAAAGCAATCAATGAACAACTAAGGTGTTGCAATGAAGAATTGATGCTTCTCATCTCTTTCCCTTCCTGTCTCTCTGTCCCTATCTGTCCCTCTCTCTGTCTCTATCTCTGTGTCACACACACACACACACACACACACACACAAGAATCTTGAGCTCAGCAGCAAGATACACACTGAGGTCTATAATCCTTTGGATGGAACAAGGGAGTTCTCCTTGAAACTGAGAAAACTATCCTGAGCTATTCAGGCACAAATAGAGACTGTACATTTTGGCAGGGAACACTGATCTGGGATTTCAAGCCAGAATTATAAGCACAAAATGAGAGAAAAGATGAACTAGTGTTGTCAGAAAGAGAATCATTTTATTCTTCATATTTTCCTCAGAATAACAATTATATATTCCAACAGTGATTTTATTATTGTTATTATTACCAAATGGATTACTCAGGAACTTCTCAGTCTGGCTTACTGATAACAAATATAATAATTGTTCAAATAAGAGTACAGAGTTTACAATTGGATAAACACTGGGAAAGAATGAAAGAAAATCCGATTGCATTGGTCTGAGAGTCTCTCATGCACTATGCGTCACCCTTAGTCCAGGACCTCTAGCCCAACTCTGTGTGGGCACACGCTCCTGGGGCTCAGCCCAGGACCTCCAGGGCAATGGTATCTATTCCTCCACTTGGCTGTGGTCTGCAAATGTCTCTCAACCAACTCTAAGTCAGAGGTAAATCCTGAAGTGGCCCATGTGGGGAAAGAAAAGTGGTTATCCCAATATCAACTTGTCAGAATCTCTACAATCGGGACCTCTCGGCTATGGCCAGAGATAAGCAGGATTGTAAGCTGGGGATGGGAGGCTCTCCCTTGAGCTCTATTGCTAGTTGCAAGTTACAGAATCAACATCTTATAAAAGAAGTAAAATGACTGGTTTGGGGTTTCAGCATCCATGACTGCAAGGGCTACTCAAGAGCACATTTATTATTCCAGAAAACATGGTGGGTTGTGAGAATAGAGGACAAATGCTGACCAGCAATGCCTGCAGGTGGAGAACTTCCAGCCTCTCCTTGGTAGACAATCTCATCTCAGTCCTGATGAAACCACTACAAATGCAATGACCAAAGGTATTGTGGTGCTGCAGAAACCACAGAAAAATATACAAGAAATAAATGAACTTCTTAATTTATTTTGTTGTTTTTTTTCATGAAAAAGTATTTGTATCACAATCTTTAAATGAAGGCACTAGGAAGATTAACTGAAAATAGCTTTGTATTAACTCATATCATAGAGGAACATTCTTGTTTGTAGTAAGCTTGTTTTTCTTTGTCCCTTTGTTGTTTTCAAATTAAGGGCTAAAGTCTCTTCTATCTTGAACATAAGGGGAGATAGATAAGAAAAACAGTTGACACATATAATTAAATATAAGCTGTTACATACTTTCATATAGTAAAACCTATCATAAATTAAAGAATAAAGGCAAATTAAATATTATGAAAAAGAATAATCTACAACCCTCATATGACATACTCTATGTCTAACCTTGGGTACTCTAAATATTTCAACCCTCCCTCCCTTTCTCTGAGAATGCTGGCCCAATACAATCAGAAAAACTAAGCGGTTAGAAATAGAAGTGGAAACTTCCCATGCAGTTGAAAGCCAAGAAAAGAAAACTGTGATGTGTATTTCACAGGTCAGATTTCTGTTCTCTAACCTGAATCCATTTTGGGTAATAATAACTAGCACTTCTAAAGCTCCCGCAGCATACGAAGAGTTTTTACATACGTGATCTCAGAGAAACAGTTTCATTCCACTTTGAAAAGTTTCTATTATGGGAAAATGTGTACGTAAAGCAGAACATGGATTATTCTTAAACAAGGTTCTCCTTTATTGATAGGTCAGCAAAAGCACGCATGGGTGTCTTAGGCCTGTAGTACTAGAAGCAGACCTTGAGACAGAATTCACTCACAAATGAGCAAGTTAAACAGGGAAGAGGAAACAGCCAAGCAAAGGGGGGATTTCAAACTTCAGCCTAGCCCGAAGAGGAATGCCAGAACCTACATTACATTTTAGAGTAAATCCCAACTAGAGGCACTGGGGGCTAGACTTTCATATTCCTGCACAGGTATTCATTGGCCAAGGGTTGCAGGGAGTGGAGGGATCAGGGAGCATAAATTGTGGGCATTGTGGCTGCCTGCACACATGAGGCTCCAGAAGCCAGTAGCAAGTGAGGACAGTTGGAAGAAAACCAATAGACAGGAGAGGGAGGTTCACAGACATAAATAGTAGAAGAGATTCCAGAAGGTCTGAGCTGAGTAACGACACAATTCACTGCGGGTTTAGCTCTATGGACAGCAGACTTTGTAAAAACCAACTGTGAAGCTGTGTTCAAAGTCTCGTGCCAAAACTATTGAAATCTATGCAAAAAGTATGTCATAGTGTGAGAGTAAAAAATAATAAAAGGAGAAGGACCAAAACCCCAAATGAAGTCTCACGCTATGGATGTTCAAGATGGTTTTAAAACATAAAAATCTATTGAGCAAGTTCCCGGGATTTTAGTAAGATCAGCACGAAATTAATTTTGACTATTACTGACTAGCCATGGACTTTGGATAAGTCATTTCATATTGCTGAGTCACAAGCACATAAGGTTCTAATAATAATAATTTACATTTATTTGTACAGCCCAAGACAAGTGCGAAGGGATTCACCTGCATGATCTTACGGTGCATTGGGTTTAATTTTCCCCATTCCGTAGGTCGCACAGCTAGTGAGGGAAAGAGCCATGGTTCAAAACTAAATGTGCGTGCTTCGAAATCTGAACAGTAAACTGTTCCACTACTGCTTCTCAGAGGGAGCCATGCCAAGGTGGCAGATGTGTAAACAGAGGGACACGGAGTAAACCAAGACACTCATAGAGTATTGTTCCCACATTGCATAACTCCTGGGGCACTGGTCACCACTTGCATCCCCCTTCCAGAGTTGTGCATGACTGAGATATCCCACAGGGTGCTGAGGAAGGAAGCCTGGATGACTTCTCCCATGTCAATTCTTCATGATGTACTCAACTAATATGTCGGTACTTTAGTTGCACAAATTAGCCCAAAGATGCCAGAGCCTAATGACCTCATTAAATGGTATCTTTTTGCATAAAAAAAAAAATTAAGGCATTTTTTTTCCCACTGTGTGTTTCTCAAAAGTTGTTGGTTCTTAAGTAATTCTTAATTTTCAAAGCTATAGTTTTCCCTAAGTTAGAATGTTATCTCTTTCCAGTATCAAAAGACTTCACACCAACATAAACACCTTAAAACACATCACCTTAAAAGCTCATGCCATTTATGATGCTAGAAGTGTTGTATCAGAACAGCAAGAAACAAACGTCTTACCACACAATCAATTAGCCAAATTAGGGAGTCTTTAATAACCCAGCTGCGTGACCACATGGAGACCTAAGTCATTCAAATCAATGCAGCAGGGAATATAATTTGGGACTGGCTTTTATTTATTTTTTATTTTTTGTATTTTTCTGAAGTTGGAAATGGGGAGGCAGTCAGACAGACTCCCACATGCACCTGACCAGGATCCACCCGGCATGCCCACCAGGGGGCGCTGCTCTGCCCATCTGGGGCGTTGCTCTGTTGCAACCAGAGCCATTCTAGCGCCTGAGGCAGAGGCCATAGAACCACCCCCAGCGCCCCGGCCAACTTTGCTCCAAGGAAGCCTTGGCTGCGGGAGGGGAAGAGAGAGACAAGAGAGGAAGGAGAGGGGAGGGGTGGAGAAACAGATGGGCACTTCTCCTGTGTGCCCTGGCCGGAAATTGAACACAGGACTCCTGCACGCCAGGCCGACGCTCTACCACTGAGCCAACTGGCCAGGACCTTGGGGCTGGTTTTTAAAGGGAAAATTACATATTGACTGAGGAATGGGGAGGAGAGAAAGTATAGCAATAAAACAAAGCAGTGAAACAAGCTTTCTTCCAATGCTTATCGATAGAGTTAATTGAGGGAGAAACATTCTGAGAACACCTGCAACTTTGCAAAGCTAGCTCAAGGCCACAGCCTGGGAAACTATCCCCAAGGCCAGGAATAGGGAGTCTTTTCAGAAAAAGTAAGTTCTGCTAAAAGTCTCTTTGTTTTAGAGAAAGTAAGTTTTGCCAAAAGTTATTCATGTTAAGAGCCTTTCTTTTTCACACTTCAGAAGGAGGTGCTTTTTCACCTCACACACCATATCATGCAGGCACACTGATCTATGTTTTAAGCCCTAGCCAAGACTCTGACCGAGTTTAAGGATCTGAAGAATAGCACAACATTGGAGTTCTATAGAAGTGCTATCAGACAGAATTGATTTCATCAAAAAAGCTCAAAAGACCTTAACATGAAAATCTACTCCACTATTGCTGGTACATGTCTCCACCACAGAAATTAGCACATTACCGTTATCAATTTACGTGAACTCATGAATGTCCCCTCTTGAAGGTAAATGCTCCTTAAGTGCAAAGCCATGACTTAGGTATCTCCATGTCCCTGGGTCTTCACCCCAAGCTTGGTACATGACAGCTTACTCACTACTAGGGAATGAATGAGTGTGCAGGACTGAGCAAGCACCCTCATATCCCGAGGTAGTAGAAGGCAGGGGTCATGTGTAAATAGTCAAGTCATACTGTTTGTTCCTTAGAGGTTTACCAATCTAACTCACCCTGTGAAAAGAGGTGCTTTATCAGAAAACCTAAAATAAAACGTCAAGGCATATGTATTATATTGGGTAGGACTAGAAATGTGTATTTTTATAGTACGGGCTATACTTATTCAAACATAGAATAGATATTTATTTATCTAATATGGTTTTCAGGTTCCATATACCTTTCTATAAATTCTCCCCAACCCACTCTTTGCTTTCAAGATACACTCTCACAGTTTTATTTCCTTAGCACAGGCTTTAGACTAAAATGTAAATCCCTGTAGAATAGGTAACACTTTATAGTTAGCAATCATTTACATTTTAACATAAATAAATGCTGCCATAGCAGAATTTTTATTAAAAGTCACCGGGGAAGTGAAGGGATTAAAAATAAAATGAAATCCAAAAACAAAACAAACAAACAAAACAACAACAAAAAATCGCAGAGCTTTCTGAAGGTACATGTCACCTCTTTACTGACTTGCTTGGGGCTGGCCTTGACTACAGCCATCTTGTCTTTCCCTGCACTCACGTGTGGGCAGCAGAACCAAAGCCCTCCCAGATGTAAGAGCTCAAACACACTTCAAACTTCAACACTTCTTTCAATGAGCACATATGCTGCTGTTGCCTTCTCTTCAGATGGGAAATCACAGAACATCTGTCAGATAGTGCCGAGTGCAGACGCAGGCCCAGTCAAAACTCCACATCTCCTCAGTTGTGAGTCAGGAAGGGAGTAGGATGTCACAAACTTTCGCAAGTTACATAATGATCTGAAGCTTGTAATCGTGAGATGGGAGTGTGCCAACTTAGCTATGTAACTTTAAGGCTTTGGCTTCCATAAATTCTGCATTAAAACAAAGTCAATTTAATTCTTTTCATTTTCTTTTTTCCTTTTTCCTTTGTTTTTTAGGATTCCTAAGGGACTCTAACATGTTACTATGCACTGTGAATCTCTGGAAAGAGAAAGAGACTTCCATGTTTCCCAAACTTATTTTATCTTGGAACCTTATTTCAAAATATCATCTCTCAGAACTAGTATTCTACTGGCCACACCACTAGCCTTTAGCTAGACTCAGAGACTCTCAAAGCTCTTCTGAGCAGTAATGTTCTGAAATGTTATCCTATGAGTCTCTTCTTTTTCCTTCCAATCCTAGTCAGGACCTCCACTTTAGATTCTACAATTTGGTACTTTGATGTAGCTCTTTGCAAACATCAAAGTACCAAATAACTGTTAGTTTTAATAACACAGGGCCAGGGCCTGGGGAAGATGGACCATATCCTTCTGTCATTATGCTTCCTGGCAAGAAACCCGGGGAGCCTGGAGAATAGTCTCCACTAGAGTCTCTGAGCATTGACTTTTGAGTTTGATACACACACACACACACACACACACACACACACACACACTGTATATACACATTCACACATATACATACAGACATACCTATATATATATCCGTGCTTAATGACACACTTAGAAAATAAATTCTAGGATTCTGGCACCATTTTGTTTAAAAAAATAATAAAAGCCTTTGTTTTGTGTTAATGGTGTTGTAACTAATTAAGTGGGAAGTAAGCGGCCAGGTTACATGAAAAGACAAGTCTTGATTCCGCTGACCTCTTCTTTGCTTCCATGAGAAGCGAGCTGATGGTCTGCTGCCTGTGTGGTGTTCAGCTCAGCCTCTGACGACTGGGACTCATTAGCTAAGGGTTACAAATATGTAACCAATACTTTTTCCAGATTCTGCACCGCAAACCAAGTACCACAATGTCCGTCCCCTGCCTTAAAGGCCTGGGTCTGAGCCACTCAAGACGCTTTCTCCAGCTCAGCCTGGAGCCTGGGATTTTCATTAGGTGAAGGACCTCACGTCCGAGCAAGTGCTGCTGCACTAGAAATGTTGCTCTGTTGCTCCTTTCTTTGTGGGAAGGTGGAATAGGAGATGAATATGCTAATAAACAGCTACCTTGTAATTTCTTACTCTTAATGTCTCATAGACAATGTCTTGTTCTACTTTTATTTTTCCTAAGGCTAAATCAATATGTAGTCTAAGTGGCTTTGGCATTTGGATAGGTATTTCAAAAGCTTGTTCTCTTAATGGGAGTTTGTCACATTCTGTGATTTAGGAGGCTTATTATAAGCAACATTAAACCAGAAGATCCCTAGAACTGCTGATGTTCTGTGGGGCCCAGGGTAATAGAATGTCACTGCAAACATCAGAGGCCTGAGTGAACACAAAAATCCACACACAGCCCAAGAGCACAGTCCAATTTTCACTGCTCTGGAACAAGGTGATGGGTAGGTAAGTTCAAAGCCCGCCTGAGCAAGGGAGCCTCACACCTCGTAGGACACCTCCCTGGCTTTCCCCGCTTTGCCCTGAAAGATTCTTCTTCAGGTCAGAGAGCAATAGCAGATTCACTGTCTCTAGGTGGCTACTGTTAAAATCTACAAGTATTGCTTACCTTGCATTTAGCTATCAGATTAAAGAACTGGGGAAAACAAAACCATGTCTAAGGAACATGATTATGGGAAATGCGCTGGGGTCTTGACAGGACCTGGGTGACAGAGAATGGCAGGGGCAAAGGGCTGCCCCAGGACATTCGTGCTCCACAGGACCTGGTCAGCCAGGGCAGGAGAGGTGGAGCTAGAGAAGTGTGCCCAGGAAGAATTCCAGAAGGGAACTCCGAGGAATAGTGGAGGAGCGACGGAGGCCGGCCGGCTTCACGGAGCTGGTAACAGCGCGCCAGAGAAACGCATGCGCTCTCCAGGCAGGGCAGCGTGCTCACTCTCATGAGAGCTTTTCCTTCCTGGTCAAACAAGAAGTTATCCACACTCTCAAAATAAGAAGAAAAAGAAAGAAAACAATGAAACAATGAATCCAAATCACTTTAACTATGTAAGTCTTCCAGGGACCCTGGCAATATTTCAGAGTGACACAAAACAACAATGGCAATATTTCAGAGTGACATAAAAATACATGTTTTCTCAAATAAAAAAAATAATAAAAAAATACATGTTTTCTCAGCAACCAGAGGTCCCACACCTTAGAGCTCCAGCCAGTTCAATTCAAGCAGAAATTCATGCCCCTGGGATGGTGATTTAGCTGGTCCCCCCCCCTCCCCAAAGAGAGGAAGGGCAGTCAGTATAAACAAGACTAACCTCCTGCATTTGGCTAAGAGAGAGAAGAAAAATAAACATCTAAGTTGAGTAGCCTTGTTATGCTCCAGCTGAGGCTACCTTCTCAAATATTACCCACTCATATTCGGTGGTGAGAACTCCAAACTTGGGCGGTTCTGTAGTTTTACCACTAACTTTATTCTTGAGAAGCCAAAAGTAGCAGAAACCCTAACTGTAAGCTTCCTTTTTTTGAGAGAGCCTTGAACTCCCTTTGCAGAAAACTTCTATGGACAAACAAGGTAGAGTAAACTTGAGCATAGCTGTTTAAAAAAAAATTAAACTTTTCTATGTCCAGGATATTCCACCTGAACTGTGGTTAAATTTCAATAAATAAATCCATAAAATAAAATAAATCAAGAGTCTTTTCTCCTGGACCAACAGAGACTTTGAAGGAACCCAAATGCATGCATGACCTTGGGGGAAAACAGAAGGGCTACTTAAATAAGCTTCATTTTAATGAACTACAGCATAGCTGATTGCTGATGTACCCTCAGCACTACATTTTATTCTCCTGTCTGCTGGTAAAATAGGTGGCTGGGCTTTTTGTTTGCTTTATCCCAAAGGAATGCATTTCTCTATGAGCACAGCATATCAGACCTGGGTCTGGATTGTACCCAAGGAATGTAAGATCAGAGAGTGCCTGACATTACTAGATAATGGCCAACAGGCAACGAAGCTTTTGATTCTGTAAAATAAAGACTTGGACTAGGTAAATTCTAAGAGTCTTCCAGCTTGAACATTCTGTGATTCTATGATTCCACCCCACAATCCATATTCATTGACAAACAAGGAAAATCAGATCTTGACTGGTGTTTTTTGAAACTTCATGATTCCATAAAGCACCAAGTAAATGTGGTCATACCAGCCATATTCAATTTGCACGTATTTCATCATTCCTGAGCCCTTTCCAAATGCTGAACTGGGGCTAGGGTTCAAGAGCATTCAGAAAAAAGATCTCAAACAGGTCTTGCTATTGAGTTTGTGTTGTATTAACATGAGAAAAACAGTAAAGATTCTGAGACATTCTTAAGAGGTGCCCATAATCCTGAAAGCTACAGTCAGATCTACACAAGGGAACTCGTTGAGGAGAAAAATCCTATGGGAAAAACTTGGGAAAAGAACTCATAATGGTCAGTCTGGAAGTTTCATCCACCTCTTATCAGCAATGTGTTTGGCTAAGACTTACTATACGTTAGGAAAATTAAAAAAAAAAAGGGTTTGTTTTCCAAAAATAAAATCTGTTTAGATAATAAGAACAAAGAAGTTATACAGCTACTTTTTAAAATTAAGTTTTAATTTACATCTAGAAAATTCACCCTTTGTAGTTTACAGTTCTATGAGTGGACGAACACATATGATTATGTGTGATGACTACCACAGTCAAGTTGCAGAATGGTTCCATCATCTACAAAAGTCCTCCCATGCCTCTTGTAGTCAATGCCTCCCTCCTTGCCCAGCCCCTGGAAACCACCTATCTGTTCTCTCTTGACGATTGAGTTTGCTTTTGAAAGAATGTCATCTACACAGAATTGTATAGTAGTCAGCTTTTTGAGCCTAATTTCTTTCACTCGCACACTACATCTGAGATTCATTCATGTTTTCACATGTATCAATAAGTTGTTCTTTTTTATTGCTGTGTAGTATTCCATTATTTGGTGAGACCACAGTTCAGAGCCATTTAGGTTGTTTTCAGTTATTATATGCTTATAGTATTTTATAAAATATTATTTAAAAAAATCCCTGTACAGGTTTTTGTGTGGGTGGAAGTTTTCATTTCTCTAGAGTAAGTATTTAGGGAGTAAGAATGCTAGGTTTGTATGCCAAGTGTATGTTTAACTCAGTGGTTCTCAAAGTGTGCACCAGGGTGCACTGGTGTGCCTTAGAAGATTTCCAGGTGTGCCCTATGGTATTCCAGAGAAATATGTACCTGTTGGGGACCAAAAAATCAAAAGGGTATTTGGGGGACAGAGCTATGGGGAATTGGCTGTAAACTGACAGTCTGCCCAATCCCTCACCTCACTTGCCTGAATAGGTTACAAAAGTTGTTAAACTGTGGTGCTGGATTGTTTACACTACCCCTCATGTTCCCCGGAAAGACTGGAGGCAAGTTTCTTCTATCCTTTGTTTGGTTTAATGTTAACATGATATGTATGGTGGGGGTTTTCTACACTCAACACAAGAGTAAAAAGAGAAGAAATTTTCAATTGGCGAGGAAATGAGAGTTTGCCTTTCAAATGTATGCCCAAACATTGAAGAAATTGGTAGGACACATCAGGCTCATGTTTCTCATAAACACAAGAATTAAAAAAACATAACACATTTGTGCTGGGACCTGTCGAATTTACTAAATCTTACTAAGAATGTATCTATATATATAAAAAGATAACTTTTTGTCATTTTTTAAATTTTTTTAGCCCCTCCTTTTTAAGAATTCTAAAAAGCATAATTCAAAAAATGTAACAAAAAATGTTTTTTAATGTCAGAATAAATTTAATTTTGTCATATTTATTTCATTTAATTATCATAAAAGCACACTTGAACTTTATTTTTTTTCTTTAATATTTGACTTAATTATTATATTTCTCAGAAATTTGTATACAGTGTGCCTACAATTATTTGTAGGATTTTAAATGCACCCCAACTTCAAAAAGTTAAGTTTAAGAACCACTGGTTTAACTTAATAAGAACCTGCCAAACATTATTCCTAAGTGGTTGAACCAGAATGTACTAGAATTCAAGTTTCTCTACATCCTAGCCCATACTTGGCATGAGCAGTTTCTTCTTTAAGTATTTTTAATAAATATGCAATGACAATTAATGTGGTTTAGTTTGCATTTCACTGATGACTAATGATGTTGACCATCATTCCATATGCTTATTTACATTCCATATTTTTGTTTGGTGAAGTGACTGTTCAGATCTTTTGCCCATTTTTATTCAGTTGTTCATTTTCTTATTATTGCCTTTTCAGTGTCCTTTCAAATTCTGAATATGTCTTTTATCAAATATGTAATTTCGAAATATTTTCTTTTTCCTCGTCTTCTCATTCTAACAGATTTTTGGAAAGCTCTAGGCCTACTTTAGAAGCTCACAGTTCAGGGTCGATAGATAATAAAGAGATGATGAAAGGTCACACTGCTTTTTTTCTTACTTTTTTTTAATTTTAAAATTAAATTTATTGTGTTGACATGGTTTCAAGTGTCCCACTCAATATAACACCCTCTACACCCCACATTGTGCCCCCCATGTTTCATGCAAAGTCTCTTTCTATCCCCATTTCCCCCACCTTTGCCTCTCCTCCCCCTAACTCCATCCCCCTTTCCCTCTGCCTGTTTCTACCCTGTTGTCTGTATCTATGTGTTATGCATAATTTTAAAAAATATTTTATTTATTCATTTTATAGAGAAGAGAGAGAGAGAGAGAGAGGAGAGAGCAGGAAGCATCAACTCCCATATGTGCCTTGACCAAGAAAGCCCAGGGTTTCAAACCAGTGACCTCAGCGTTTCTGGTCGTAGCTTTATCCACTGCGTCACCATAGGTCAGGCTACTATATATGATTTTGGATAATCCCTTCACCTTCATTGATCCCTTCCCCTCTTCCCCCTTCCCTTCTTATGCCAGTATCAAACATTTATTCTTATGCTGCTATCAGACATTTAGATTGTAACTGCCTTGTAGTATAGCTTGATATCAGGAAATTGGATACCTTCCACTTTGTTCTTCATTTTCAAGATTGCTGAGGTTATTCAGGTTTCTTTTCTGGTTCCATAAAAACTTTTGGAATATTAGTTCTATATCTGTGAAGTATGCCTTTGGTATTTTAATAGGAATTGCATTGAATCTATAGATTGCTTTGGGTCACATGGATATTTTAATGACACTAATTCTTCCTATCTATGAACATGGTATATGCTTCCACTTGTTTGTATTTTCCTTGATTTATTTTTTCAATGTCTTAAAATTTTCAGAGTATAAGTCTTTTACTCATTGATTAAATTTATTTGTAAGTACTTTATTTTGTTGTTATTGTTCTTGAAACAGTAAATGTAATATTTTTAAATTGTCTTTCTGATAGTTCAATATTGGTGTGTAAAAATGCCACTGATTATTGCATATTAATTTTATGTCCTGCCACTTTGCTGAACTCACTTATCAGGTCTAGCAGTTTTTTGGCAAAGACTTTAGTGCAGCAGTTCTCAACCTGTGGGTTGTATAATAAATGTATTGTATAATAAATATGTATTTTCCGATGGCTTTAGGCGACCCCTGTGTTTTGGTCATTCGACCCCGCCAGGGTCACGACCCACACATTGAGAACCGCTGCTTTAGTGTTTCCTATGTACACTATCATGTCATCAGCACATAATGACAGTTTTACTTCTTTCTTTCCAAATTAGATGTCTTTTATTTCTTCTAGTTATCAATTGCTGTGGCTAGGACTTCCTGTACTATGTCGAATAAGAGTGGTGAAAGAGTCACCCCTGTCTTGTTCCTGATCTTAAGGGTATTGCACTTAATTTTTGTCCATTGAGTATGATGTTGGTTGTCAGTTTATCATATATGGCCTTTATTATGTTGAGGTCACTTTGCTGAGAGTTTTTGTCCTAAATGGGTGCTAGATTTTATCAAAAGTTTTTTCTAGGCCTGACCTGTGGTGGCGCAGTGGATAAAGCCTCGACCTGGAATGCTGAGGTTGCCGGTTCAAAACCCTGGGCTTGCCTGGTCAGGGCACATGTGGGAGTTGAGGCTTCCTGCTCCTCCCCCCTTCTCTCTCTCCCTCTCTCCTCTAAAATGAATAAATAAATAAAAATAATTTAAAAAAAGTTTTTACTGCATCTATTGATATAATCATGTGATTTTTATCCTTCATTTTGTTTATATGATGAATCATGATTTTTTTTTTTTACAGAGGCGGAGAGAGAGTCAGAGAGAGGGATAGATAAGGACAGACAGACAGGAACGGAGACAGATGAGAAGCATCAATCATCAGTTTTTCATTGTGATACCTTAGTTGTTCATTGATTGCTTTCTTATATGTGCCTTGACCATGGGCCTTCAGCAGACCGAGTAACCCCTTGCTCAAGCCAGTGACCTTGGGTCCAAGCTGGTGAGCTTTGCTCAAACCAGATGAGCCCATGCTCAAGCTGCTGATCTCAAGGTCTCAAACCTGGGTCCTTCACATCCCAGTCCAACACTCTATCCATTGCTCCACTGCTTGGTCAGGCTGAATCATGATTATTGGTTTGTGAATATTGTACCAGCTTTGTTTCTCCTGCAAAATCCCACTTGACCATGGTGTTTGATCTTTTCAATGTATTGGTGGATCTGATTTGCTGATATTTTGTTGAGTATTTTAGCATCTATATTCTTCAGGGATATTGGCTTATAGTTTTCTTTCTTTGTAGTGTCTTTACCTGGTTTTTGAACTAGAATAATGCATGCTTTGTAAAATCAGCTTGGAAGTCTTCCCTCCTCTTGAGTTTTTTGAAAAACCTTGAGAAAGATAGGTTTTAGATCTTCTGTGAATGTTCGGTAAAATTCCCTTATGAAGCCATTTGGTCCAGGACTTTTGTTTGCTGAGAGTTTTTTTATAACTGTTACAGTTTCATTTTTTGTAAGTGGTCTGCTCAAGTTTTTTAATTCTTCCAGATTCAGTTTTGAAAGATTGTATGTTTCTAGGAATTTATCAATTTCACCCAGGCTGTCCAACTTTTGGCACATTGTTCTTCATAGTATTTTCTTACATTCCTTTGTATTTCTTTGATATCAATTGTTACTTCTCTCCTTTCATTTCTGATTTTATTTATTTGGGTCCTCTCTCTTTTTTTTCCTGATGAGCCTCGTTAAAGGTTCATCAATCTTGTTTACCTTTTAAAAGAACTAGTTTTTTATTTCATTCAGCCTCTATGTCATTTATTTCTGCTCTGATTTTTATTATTTCCTTCCTTATATTTCCTCTGGGCTTCATTTCTTGTTCTTTTTTGAATTATTATGGTGCAAAGTTAGATTGTTTATTTGATATTTTTCTTGCTTCTTGAGGTATGCCTGTAATGCTATGAACTTCCCTCTTAGCACTGCTTTCTCTGTGTACCATAGATTTTGGGTTTTTCTATGTTTATTTTCATTTGTTTCAAGGACATTTTCTATTTCTTCTTTGATCTCATTGTTAACCCATTCATTGTTTAATAACATGCTATTTAGCCTCCAAGTGTTTAAATGTTTTTAAATTTTTCTGTTGTAATTGACTTCTAGTTTCACATCATTGTGGTCAGAGAAGATGCTTAATATGCTTTCAATCTTCTTAAATTTATTGAGACTTGTTTTGTGTCCTAACATGTTGTCTATCTTAAAGAATATATACCAGCTGTACTTAAAAAGAATGTATATTCTGCTGCTTTGGGGTAAGATGTTTTGAAGATATCAATTAAATCCAGTTGATCTAGTGTATCATTTAAGCCCACTGTTGTTACTTTGTTGATTTTCTGTCTGGAGAATCTATCCATTGATGTCAGTGAGGTGTTAAAATCTCCTACTATTACCATATTGCTGTCAATCTCTCCCTTTATGTCCATAAAAATATGCTTTATATATTTATGTGCCCTTATATTGGGTGCATAAATATTTACAATGGTTATATCCTCTTATTGGATTGTTCCTTTTTATCATTGTGTAGTGACCTGCTTTGTCCCTTACTATAGATTTTGTTTTAAATATTATTTTGCCAGATATAAGTATTGTTACTCCAGCTTTTTTTAAATTTCCATTTTCATGGAATAATTTTTTCCATCCTTTCACTTTTAGTCTATGTGTATTTTTTTGTTCTGAGGTGGGTCTCTTATAGACACCATACATATGGGTCATGTTTTCTTATCTATTCAGCTATCATATGTTTTTTGAGTAAATAGCAAATCCATTTACATTTTTTAAAATTCTTTTCCAAGTAAAAGGAAGGGAGATAGAGAGACAGACTCCTGTATTCTGACTGAGATCCACCCAGCAACCCCAGTCTGGAGCCAATATTCTGCCCAGCTGGAGTCATGCTCGCAACCAAGTTATTTTTAGTGCCTAAGGCAGAGGCTTCACAGAGTCATCCTCAGCACCCAGGGCCAGTGAGCTCAAATTGAGCCATGGCTATGAGAGGAAAACAGAGAGCTGAAGAGAGAAGGGGAGAGGGAGGGTGGAGAAGCAAATAGCTGTTTCTTCTGTGTGTCCTGACCCAGAATTGAACCTAGGACATCCACATGCCTGGCCAATACTCTATCACTCAGCCAACCAGACTAATCCATTTACATTTAAGTTTATTATTTACATGTGTTTATTTACTGCCATTTTATTCTTTACACTTTTAATCTTCTTTCTCTCACCTTTTCTTTTTCCTTTCCTCTTCTTATAGCAGTTCTTTTAACATTTCTTGCAATACTGATTTGGCAGTAATGAACTCCTTGAGTTTTCTTTTTTTGTCTAAGAAACTTTATTTCTTCTTTAATTTTAAATAATAACTTTGCTGGATAGAGTAGTCTTGGTTGTAGGTTCTTGTTTTGCATCGCTCTGAATATTTCTTGTCAATCTCTTCTGGCCTGAAGTGTTTCTGTGGAAAGTCAGATGTTAGTCTTATGGAGGTACCTGTGTATGTAATTAATTGGAAAGCCCACACTTCTTATTTGATATTCATCTTTTTGTTGAGGATGTTATCAAGAATAAATATTATACTACAAACACCAGCAAGAGGAGGTTGAAACCTAAATATATGAATAAATTTTAATAGAATATCATATTCTTTAAACAAGAACATAGAGTTTTTTTCAGAGGGAATCCCATCTCCTTTGCTTAAGAGAAATGCTAATGTCAGTTGTCCATGAGGAAATGAAAGACTAGTAAAGAAAGTAGGTGATACAGACACATCAAATGCCTTAGTTCCAAAACAGAGATGGAGACAAAAATAGCATACACCAAGACAGTGAGCTATACATCAATGCCAACAAGACCCCAGAATAGGAAAATATTGTGAGAACACAGATAGTTAACAATTTCTATTGGTAGTTTGCATAGGTTCATTAATAGGTCACATCAGATTGACCTACTTTTCTACTCTGGCAGAGCAAAGAAATGTAGTAAATACAAAACATGTGATGTCTGCATTTTGCAAAGTCTCTCTAAATAGCTTAGTTGACCATTTCAAAAGGGGGTCGGTGAAAGGATTATTTGGTTAGTTCTGCCATGAGTATTTATCCATGGGTCAGTGGCAACCTAAGAGAGGCTGTCTTGATTCTCTCATAGCAAATAATTTTATCAATGATACATATAAAATATGGAAGGTGGATATAAATGACTGTGAAAGATTTAGGACCCATTAAAAACTAAGTACATCTGTCTATGTTACAATGAATATAATGAGTTTTAAAGGAGAAGAATTTAAAGTTCTGAACTGAAGTCCAAAAACCAGTTTGTGTTCTGGATAGCTAAAGATACCAGGCTCAGTTAAAAAAAAAGGGGGGGGGGGTGAGAACATGACTTACAGTTTAAGTCAACAGGAAGCCTGATGTGAATCAACAATGAAGTGTGATGTTCATAATTCCTAACATGCAATCTTGGTATATACTAATAAAAGTTAACCAAATGAGGAAGGATGATCATTGTATTTGGACACACCTGGAATATGTGTCCAATTACTTTCCAGGAAGGTTTAAAACTGAAGCATGTTCTGAGAACAGTAATTATCCATAAAATGTAAGCAACGGCCAGATATATGGAAAAGATTTATATAGGCGGATGGGGATCCTCAAACCCCTCAGAGAGATCTTCTGAGAATGGCTTTTAAGATACCTAGAGGCAGAAAAAGCCCAATAGAGATCAGGGGAACTACCGGCTTTTAGGATACACCGTTAAAGGCTCCAACACCCCAAAGGGGTCTCATAGGATGCCATCTGGGTCCTGCTTCAATAATGGAAAGGAAGGTCATTGAGCTAAAGCCTGCCAGGCTTACACGCCTCTGCTGTGAGGAAACAGGGACACTGGAAGGTGGGCTTCCCCCTCGCTCCTCTAAGGGAGGGTTCAGTCTCTTCCAGCCCTGCTCCAGCCACCTATGACCTAACCTTGCCCAGAAAGCTGGGGTTTGCCACTGAAGGCTGAAGGCGCCCAGGGCCGTTGGCCCCATCTACGACACTGTGGACAAGCCTAGGGTATTTCTTCCAAGAAGCAGGTAAACTGATCTCATTCGCACAAGGGCCACTTAACTATGTTTTGCCTGAATAGTCAGGTTTTTTATTCTTCCCTCAAAGATCTCTGTTGTGGGTGTTGATAGTCCTATTTTCTGCTGCTTTGCTTAATATATAATGTTTCCTTTATCCCTCCTACCTCAATGCCCCACTCATATTTCAGGCTGGGACCTACTCCTAATTTAGAGCTCTCTTTCCTCCTTTTTCCAACTTGTATTATGAATTTACCTTTGCCACCCAGCTTAGTGTATCCCAAGGTTCTCTTTACCAGGCCACAGTCACAGAGCTCCAGGGAAAAGCAACCTGGTCTCAACTCTCCAGGCAGAGGAGAACAGAAGCCCCATATCCACGCATGCTGCAAAAGGCTTTTTCCAGTCTACCTGAATCATTACCAGCTAGAAGCAGCGGTCATTGGGACTTGGACATGAGCTGCAAAGTATAGAATGGTGACAACAATTCCAGTGCCATGCGGACTTTTCCTGTGGGGAACTTTCCTGGACTCCTGCTCCCTGTGACAGCTCCTAACAGACTGAACTGTGGTTGGGTTGCATTTTTCAGGGATTTGGCATGGTGATGGGGCCAACTTGGACTTGGGGAACATGTTAAGGACACTACTCTTTTAGGGATTCTTGCTGTAGTGGCCAAGAGTTTGCTTAAAGGCTTTTAATCACTATAAAAAAAAATAGAGGACTGGATGAAGAAGATGGGGCATATATACACCATGGTATATTATTCAGCTAGGAGAAATGGTGATATCGGATCACTTATAGAGAAATGGTAGAGTCTTGGTAGCATTGTGCGGGGTGAAATAAGTGAATCAGAAAAAAACAGGAACTGCAGGATTCCATACATTGGTGGGACATAAAAGCGAGACTAAGAGGCATGGAAAGGAGTGTGGTGGCTATGGGGGTGGGGGGAGGGAAGGAGGGAGAGGGAGAAGGGGAGGGGTACAGAGAGAACTGGATGGAGGGTGGCAGAGGACGATCTCTCTTCGGGTGATGGGTATGCAACAGAACTAAATGACAAGATAACCTGGAAATGTTTTCTTTGAATGTATGTACCCTGATTTATTGATGTCACCCCATTAAAATAAAAATTTATTTATAAAAAAAAAGAAAAGAAAATGAGAAAAGATGGACCTGTGAAGGCAAAAAAGAAAACTTTGGAAGCTTATACAGTATTTGCTGACATAAAATAATGAGGTGTTTATATGTGATTGGGTTAAAACCAGTCTTAGCCAAAATAACTCTTAAGGTATTATAACCCCAAGTGAACTTTAGAACTAAAACCAGGGGGAGAAAAGTCCTGGGATGAAAAAGTTTCTGAATAGTTACTCAAATATAAAATGTATTGTTTTAGAAGTTAGTAATTTTCCTTTCTTAGGAAGATTTCAAGAATAAACCAGATTATTTCTTGTAGAGATTATATATAAAGAAGCTTTTTAAATGTAGTGAGTAGATAAAATAACCATGAAGGTTTTATCCAATCTAATGAGTATGTGTTTCAATAATCATATGGTACTTGTTTGAATTTTCATTTTTTTGAAAGTTGGGGAAAAAAATGAACAAATATGTGGAAAGAAATGGGACCCATAACTCTAAAAGAGTATTTGGAATGAATTTGGAAATGTTTCCAAGAAGTTGCATTTTGGACAGTTTGGGTTGTTTTTGAATTTTGTGTCAAATATAAAATTAGATTTTAAAATTTTATGAGTTGCAGAGATATTAAATTTTTTACATTGTTTCTTCCACTTGACATTCATAAGAAATCATAAGCAACTAGTATAAAAGTAATAAACAAATAAAGCAAGAATTTGTTAAATAAAGCAAGAATTTTTTTATTAACTATAGTGAGAGCCATCTAGAGTTTTGGTGAAATTAAAAAAGAGAAAATAAACATGTGGAAGGGAAAAAAGGAGTGTACTTCATAGCTGAACTCAATATTGATCAATATAATACTAATAATTCTCCAGAATCATCAGTGCGGAATTTAAAAGGAACAAGAATTGCCTTAAGATGGTAAAATAAGTTGCATATAATACAAGATAATACACTTAAATAATGGAATTTTATAGGGATACAGCTGAGCAATGAGAACTTGCATGGTAGGAAAACTAAAAACCATCAAAATCTTGTCAATACAATTAATCACATCTCCTTTGAAAAGGAATCAGCACTAAATACTGACAGGAAATCATCCCAGAATCACTCTGCTCTGGGTTCATAGAGTTCAACTAGTTAAATGATTAAAAACAATTCAAAAGCTGAAAGGTTCACATGCTCTGGGGTAGAAAGTAACAGTGCCAGAAGCAAAAAAAAAAAAAAAAAAAATTAAATGAATTGAATTAAAAATTTCAAGACTTTTTCTTGGCAAAACAACTAACACCTTTTAGCACAATAACATGTTGTGCTATAACACATATACACATATATTTATATAATACATAAGCATACATATGTGTATAGAAAACTTTTTTTCATTCCCTTTTCCTTTACCCTCATCACTGAAGTTTACCCCAAGAATAAAAATGTAGAACTTGCACATATATATGTATATATATATAATGCACACACACACATGTATATACATATATATTATATATTATACATATATATACATATATATATTTCAAGTAATAGGATTCATTCATGAGTTTTTAAAGTATAAATAATACCATAACTAAGATTATATAGTTATACCAGCTCTGTCTTTAGAGCTCAACTAAATCTCCTAAAATTCCTTTGGAGGAGTATATATATTTTTAATTTTTTATTGTAATCAGAGTTAGTCTGACATCCAGGCAAAGGAGGTGGTGGCCACAACGGCTTTTCTTTGTGTGCTTTGGAAAGACACTTGGTAAAAATATATACAATTGGCCCTTGAACAGCATGGGTTTAAACTGTGTGGGTCCATTTATATGCAGATTTTAAAAAATAAATACACACTCAGCCCTCCATATCTCTAGGTTTTGCATCCTCAATTCAATCAATCACAGATCAAAAAACAGTATTTTCAATCCACAGTTTTGAATTTATAGATGCAGAGGACCAACTGAATATATTATGTCATTTTCTGTAAGGGACTTGAACATCCACAGAATTTTCTATATGCCAGGGAGTCCTGAAACCCATCCACCACAGACACCAAAGGACAACTGTAGCTGAGGTTTTGGAAAGTCAAGAGCAATACCTGGACTTCCCACTGTCCGCATTTGGCACCTCAACCCCTGTGTTGTTCAAGGGTCAACTGTATCTCTAGCCTCCAAATGTATCTATATCAGAAATTTTATTTATTTATTTTTTTGGTTAAGCACAGCTTGCTTTTTCATTTCATTTTATTTTTATTTTTTAAGAGAAGAGAGAAGATAAAGAGATAGATTCTTGCATGCGCCCCAACCAGGATCCACCGAACAATCCCATCTGCAACCCATGCTAGAGTCAATTGAGCTATTCTGAACTCCCGGTCCCAACACTTGAACCAATTGAGCCACTGGCTGTGAGAGAGAAAGAGACAGAGAAGGGCGAGAGAGAGGGGAAGAGAAGCAGATGGTTGCTTCTCCTGTGAGCCCTGACCGGGAATTGAATCTGGGACATCTGCACACCAGACCAAAACTCTATTCACTGTGCCAACCAGCCACAGACACATAGTCTGCTTTTTATAAGTTTCTTTAACAACCACAGTTCTCAGAGAAGAAACTAACATTAAGTTCTAAAATCTAAATACCAATGAATTTGTTTATCTCTTTCCCACCCTACAAGGGTACAGAAGGATAGGGAAACCCCAGATATTCAACACAATGATAAGGGAAAGGGAAGGGGCCAAGGAAGGAAGGGTAGAAGAATATGAAATCATTAGGAAACATCTCTGACAATCACCACTTTTCTTCCCACCTTTGTTCCAGCAGACCCTGTCTTTCATGATATTATTCCCAAATCATCTAGCACGATGCGGCCAAGTTTTCCTTGGTGATGAACAAAATAAAAAAATTTAAAGCTATTAAAAAAAATGGCTGGAACTCCTCATTTCACATTGTCTTAAGGAGGACACTAAAGAAATCCCCAACCTTCTCCCCAGTCTTCACTCTTCATGCTATTCTTGGGTTCTATGAGCCCTTCTCTTAGCACTTCCTTCATTCTAATGAATCATTCATATTCATGCCAACTCTTTTACATTCCCAGAATGTAGCCCAATACTTCCCACAGTGATGGAGTTGATAACAGTTATACGTGAATAACCAAATACCAAAATATCTGTTACATTGTAAGTGCATGTTCCTTGACTATTTGGGTAAATGACAAGCTTCTGGGAAGATACATTTAATTATAGGACAAGGCTTTCCAGCAGCAACACTTTCCTCAAAGTATTGCTTTTGGATTATATGGAATTATTTTCCCCTTATAAACTTAAAAAACTTAGATTATATGGCATCTTTATCCTCCTTATAACTTAGGAAACTTAAAATACGTTACTAAAACTTTAATAAATAGTAGGTGGTGATCTTCCCCCACCAGGAAGATAGATTAGATGACTTATTTGGAATTTTCCTTCTTCACAGAACCGTTTCAGAAGCACTAACAAATAAATATTATACAAATTGGCAATGCAGGCAGCAGTTATAATGTCTCCTTTGTCATCACTGCTTTCATTTCATTTTTGTGAAAATATCAATATGTTTGGGGAGGTCCCAGGGAAATGAACCAAACCTATTTAGTCAGAACAACTCAATCTTCCTTTCTTTTGAGTCCACATCCTCTTAGTCTGTGGACCAACATAGAAACCATTTCCCTCCTGCAAAGGAGCCTGCCCTTGCCAAGCCAAACAGCCAGCACAAAAGCTAATGGAGCGGGTGCCCTGGCTCTGCCTCCAGGCCCTACCTTGGATTGGCAATAGGCGTTTTCTCCCTCCTTCCTGCGCCTTGCACAGGATGCTCACTGACCTCCCAAGGAAGTTCCAAGTTCTGCTCATGGAGAGGCCAGTTGGATTTCTCCTGAAGGGTTTAAATTTCTCCACCCTACCACCTAGTCATGAAGAATTTCAGAAGTTGTAAAAGCTCTGGAATCAATGGCTTCTTTTTTATATATATATAAAAGAATATCTTACTATGCAACCACTGACCAAAATAGCATAAACTTTTAAGTGTCAGTGAATGTCAATGTTCACTTTGGGATAGTTCTGGATAGTTTAAGTACTTGTAATATATACACTATATATATATATACTGAAAGATATACACTAAAATCCAGATATATCCTCCAGCTTTTGCCATTATCTATAACTTATCTCACTTTTTCTCTAGAACCTTTATTAAGACAGAGTAGGGGAAAAAGCTTTTTTATTTCAGATTTTACAATGATTTCCTTTTGGTTAATTTAGTCAACTGTAAGTTTCTCATTTCTTTAGAGGTTACCCCTCACCCCCACTCCACCTTCCAGAGATGGCATCAAGTACAGAAGAGGCTTACATACCCTTGGTTGGTGATTTCTTCCCTCTCTACATAAGAGTTGATCCAGTCTTGCCCCTAGGAATCCTTCCATAATATTGGCTGAGATGAAACTGGATCTTGGCATGGTGCTAGTTGAATGACTTCTGCTGATTCCTTGCCTTGATTTAGCACTTAGGTGTCTCCTCCCCAAAGCACACAGAAATACTTAGATCCCCTAAGGGCCACTATCAACCTTCAGGTTACCAGAACATCAAGTCTAGCTTATCTGCTTTGACATTTCAAAGTACTTAGCTGGTTGGCATCATAATTCTTGGATACATGGAGAAAGAAACAAATTCTTTATAGAGCCGGCTTCCTTATTCCATGTTTGAGAGGTAGAAGGAGCAAGCCATCTACACTGGGAGTTTTCCAAAACTACCTAAGAGCTTCTGCTTCTCACTTCCACTTCCTGGGGATCTTGCCAAGGAAGGAAAACTAGGACAATAATATCTTTTTGTTTCTCTTCCTCCTACCTTCCTGTCTCCATGGGAAAACAAAACAAAAAACACAAAATCAAAAAACTTAACACCCTGATAGGAACTTTCCTTATAACAGAATTCCAACATTCTATACAATGACTTATAATAAAACTCTATGAAGCAAGTTTGCCAGGTTTAATTTTTGATATGCATAGTGAGGGAAAGTGAAAATTTTAATAAATCTTTTTTATAAGAAAAATAGATTTCAAAATCATTTTATTACTGTGAACTCAAAAAGTCATCTTTGAGGTTCATTCCCAAGGCAAAACAAAAACAAAAACAAAATACAACCTTCATTGCTTAATCTTAATGACAGGAGGGCTTCAGGAAAAGATAATGTAAGAAAAATTTAAAAATATAATTGTTATATATTTTTAAAATATTGATACATTTATAGATGTATTCTTAACATAAGAAACAACAGAAATTTTATATTAGACTCCTTTTTTTCTATACTATGGTCCACCCTAGAGAGCTGATAAAGAGAAGTCATACAAATAAAGGTTTGACAAATTCCAAATAAATACAACTAACTTCCCTAAAAGCATTTGGATCTGATGTTTTAAATTAAAACTTGCAATTTAAGAAACAAACCAAACCGACATAGGTAGGACCTGCCATATGCCAGGCACTGGGGAAAAAATAAATAAAGATTCCAGTCACAATGCTCATCATTTTCATGCTTGTTCCTGGATGATGTTTTCTTCTTTCTTATTTATTTATTTATTTATTTATTTATTTATTTATTTATTTATTTTACAGGGATAGAGAGCGTCAGAGAGAGGGATACACAGGGACAGACAGAAACGGAGAGAGATGAGAAGCATAAATCATCAGTGTTTCGTTGCGATACCTTAGTTGTTCATTGATTGCTTTCTCATATGTGCCTTGACCACGGGCCTTCAGCAGACCGAGTAACCCCTTGCTCGAGCCAGTGACCTTGGGTCCAAGCTAGTGAGCTTTGCTCAAACCAGATAAGCCCATGTTCAAGCTGGTGACCTCGGGGTCTCAAACCTGGGTCCTCTGCATCCCAGTCCGACGCTTTATCCACTGCGCCACCTCCTGGTCAGGCATTCTTCTTTTTTTTAACCTATTTCATACACAATTACATTTATATTTACGTTCTATACTAAGAGCAAAACAATGATAGTGTTACCGAATTTAAACTAAAATAGGTTAAAACTCTCCTAAATGGATAGGAATGCTCTTCCACTATTTTTTTTAGACTTTTCTAGATAAATTTAAAGTTTATTTTTAGGAATTCCTCAAAGAGCATTGCTCTGCACATACTCTGGATGACACCTGACTGGGAAAGCAAAGAGTTCCTGGAAAGCAAAGAGCTCCATTCTGCACCTGTGCCATGGTTACCAGCTCATAGCAGGAACCTGGACAACAAAGATAGGAACCTGGAAAGCAAATCTACTCTGCACCTGTGTGCAGACCCAGCCTTATTTGTGTAAGCTGGACCCCAGTAGCAGTTTCAAAGCCTTTCTTCATTAGCACGTACTCCCTTGATGCATCAAGCTCTCTCTTTCTCCTTTCCCCGCACTTTTCCTGTAAACCTCTTTTTTTGTTTCTGTGTCTCCTCCTCTCTTGATTTCTATCATGAGAAGGGAGGTAAGAACCCCATCGAGGGTGAAAAAGGTGTTCCTTGCTTGGGGTTTTCTTTTCAAAGAGACGTGGTTGTCACAAGATAGATTTATTTACTTTCAGCAAGTAAATAAAACACAAGATTCATGTCCAAAGCTCTGTCTCTCTAAGGAAGACGAATGGAGGCCTAGCCATTGCTTACATATAACATTTGGTAAATTATATGTTGATTTCTTTTTGAAATTGACTACATTCATCTAGTTGAGTTCCTGTTTATATCTACATCTACAGAATACTGTGCTACATTTCAATATTTAGCAAGAATAACATTTAGAATTGCCCAGACCTTAGGATCCTTGTCTTATCTAACAATAGCACCTTGCTATTTTTAAAAATTTGTATGACAGACATTGTAACAAGAGAAAGTATTTATAAACTCATATAGACAGTCAAATTGAAATCCTACAGATTGAAGTAAACTGTCCAAAGTTACCCAAATTATTAGTAATAAATTGAAACTTAAACCCAACTCTCTTAGCACTGAGTCTGCTACTTCTACTGCACCATTCCATGTCTCCTAGTAATCATAATCTCTCCAAGAAACGGAGAGATTTCCCCCCAAGGGGCCAGGGAATATGCAATTCAGAACTCTGGATATGTAAGTCGGTGCTAGGATAATTAGAGAATTTGAGGGGTAAAGCCAAACATCCTATTCATGTATATTTCTGCATATTGCCACCCTCAAGATTTGACACTTGTAGCCTGGTATTTTTCTATATGAATAGAACTGTATTTTAGCTGGGCACCTTCTCTCCCTGTCCCCCTTTTCTGTAGCAGATATGTGAAGTGGAAGAAAGCTATCAAGGACCATCTGGACAAGGACAAGATTTAGGGATGGTGAAGCAACAGGATGCAAGGGTCTTAGAGACCTGACTCTGTGGAACCAAGCTACCAGTATGGACTGCTTAAGGCTAGACTCTTAATAGACTGAGCAATGAATTTTAATCTTACATAAGCCACTTTTAGGGTTGGTCTTTCTTAGACCAGATGGACCTATACTTTAACTACGCTTGTCTTCCTGGTCCCCAATCACTCCCTTCCCACCATTTTTTCTACTATTTCTTTTCATTCTAGTCTGACTGATGGACACATTGTTTCTTGAACATCCTTCCACCATCCCTCCTCCCCAAAAAGACATCAATGAACTCTAATTTCTAAAACCCACTTTATTCCTTCAATGCACTGTTTACAGCCCACCTTTGAATCCACAATATCCTATGCCCCAAACACTGCTTTCTTTTGTTGTTAAGAATAAGAAAAGCACTGAAAGAGATTAGAGAAAGGAGAAAGAAAAGGAGGAGAGGGAGACAGAAGATATAAGAAGCAAGAGTATGAGTAAGCAAAAACAATTAGAAATGGCTAACCATATGTTTCAATGTAGACAATGATGGAGTATCATAGGTGATGCATTAAAAAAAAAAGACTATAGGCCCGTGTCAGTTAGTTCAGTGGTAGAGCATCAGCCAAGTATGTAGATGTCCCTGGTTTGTTTCCTGGTCAGGGCACACAAAGGAAGCACACATCTGCTTCTCACCCCTCCCCCTCTTGTCTTTCTCTCTCTCTCTCTCTCTCTCTCTCTCTCTCTCTCTATCTATCTATCTATCTATCTTCCACTCCTGCAGCCATGGCTCGAGTGGAGCAAATTGGCCCCAGGTGCTGAGGAAAGCTCCATGGCTTCCACCTCAGACACTAAGAAGAGCTTGGTTACTGAGCAACAGAGCAAAGCCCCAAATAAGCAGATCATCACCCCTAGTGGGCTTGCTGGGTGGATCCTGGTAGGGGGACATGCAGAAATCAATCTCTGCTTCTCCTCCTCTTACTGAATTTAAAGAAGGAAGGAAAAAAGAGGAAGGAAGGAAGGAAGGAAGGAAGGAAGGAAGGAAGGAAGGAAGGAAGGAAGGAAGGAAAGGAGGGAGGGAGGGAGGGAGGAAGGAAGGAAGGAAGGAAGGAAGGAAGGAAGGAAGGAAGGAAGGAAGGAAGGAAGGAAGGAGAGAAGGAAGGGAGGAAGAAAGGGGAGGAGGGAGGGAGGGAAAGAGAGAGAGAAAGAAAGAAAGAAAGAAAGAAAGAAAGAAAGAAAGAAAGAAAGAGAAAGAAAGAAAGAAAGAAAGAAAGAAAGAAAGAAAGAAAGAAAGAAAGAAAGAAAGAAAGAAAGAAAGAAAGAAAGAAAAAAAGAAAGAAAGAAAAAGAGAGAGAGAAAGAAACTATAAAGTTCTGAGAGCATGGGGGGAAGTCTTGTGACTATAAGTATATCATATCTTTCATGAACTTTCTATTAGATTGTTTATTATTTATTCCTTAAGAAAGCAATTAGGGTAATGAGAAACATTTAGAAATTGGTTTCCATTTATTTACTAAACTATTTTTTCTAATGTGGAGTAATTTAAATAAACCAAAACTAATTTTCATTTAGGGTGCTAAAATGTCTTAGAGCATTTTGGGATATTTAATGTGGCTATTTGTTTTTGTTTTAGATTTTATTCATTCATTTTTAGAGAGGGAAGAGAGAGAAAAAGAGAGAGAGAGAGAGAGAGAGGGAGAGAAGGTGGAGCAGCAGGAAGCATCAACTCCCATATGTGCCTTGACCAGGCAAGCCTCGGGTTTCAAAGCAGCAACCTCAGCATTCCAGGTCAACACTTTATCTACCACACCACCACAAGTCAGGCCAAATGTGGCTATTTGAAACTGTATTTTTCAGGACAATCTGATTGAAAGTTAAAGTCCTAGTGTATACATATATTTGAAAGGAACACCATTCTGTTCTCATGTAGGGTTTTGTGTATTGTTTTCCCTAACATAACACCACAGCTTAGGATATATTAAATTATCTCCCCTTTAAGGGAAAATTTATTTGGATTATTGAAAGTGGTAAGAGAGAATTAGCAAGAATCCTATAAAAAAGTGTAAGTTCATCTAAAAGAAGTTGACATGAGTTTGATAACTAAATGTTATGAGACTAAACCACTGGAGCTCTTCTTCTGACTTTAAGTTTCCATGTTTATCCCTAAGCCTGTATTTCTAAGTAGTTCCAATATTCTTGAAGAGTGTACCCTCATGGTGATAATTATATCTAAAGAAGTCCAGTATCCCCTAATAACAAAGGTAATAGGTATCCCTCATGATACTTGAGAGAAGTACTGCCTGACTTTATTAACAAGCATTGGATCCAGGCAATTGTATGCACTGGCTACTTGGTACAAGATTTAGCCTGAGGGTAAATTTAGCATGAAGATCTTATGAACCAGCCTGTGGGCAGGCCAAAGTGATCCTCTTGCTCTCAGTGGCCAGGAAAAAGGCAAGCCTCCTGAAGAGCAAGACTCAATATATAAGTGTGTTGCATAGATAATAATAAAGTCAGGGATAATATCTTTAAACTGAATTGCTTACATTCCACTCAAATATAATATCATCAGGCTCTGGCCAATTGGCTCAGTGGTAGAGCATTGGTCTGGTGTGTGGATGACCTGGCCTAGATTCCCAAACAGGAGAATCGATCATCTACTACTCCACCCTGCCCCTCCGCCTATGTCTCTTGTTCTTCCCCTTTCACAGCCATAGCTTGATTGTTTCAAGCGCATCAGCCCAGGCCCTGAGGGTGGCTCTGTGGAGCCTTTGCCTCAGGTGTTAAAAATAGCTTGGTTGTAAGCATGGCCCCAGATGGGCAAAGCATCAGCCCCAGATGAGGGTTGCTAGGTGGATCCTTGTTGGAGCACATAAGGGAATCTGTCTCTCTATCCCCCCTCCTCTCAATTTAGAAAAGAAGGAAATATTTATAGGTACAGGCATATATTATCATCAGAAGCAAACTCAAGTCTGCTTTGAATTTACATTCTCCAGACTTGTTACACTGTACCATGATTTACTGGGATATAAAGCAGATGTACAAATACCTGGCACTTCCTTTTTTATTAGATTAAAATTATGATTCATGATTTAATGCCAACATATCTTGCTATGTTACAAAGGTACTTTTAAAATAACAGTATTTTACATTTGTATCACATTTTATAGTGTCACATTTATTATTGTATAATTGTTTCTGTATAATTGTCTTGTTAAATTTTTGGAAAATGTGTCATTTCATGTTGCCAATATTTTTATTTAATACACATTTAATTCAACAAGCACTAATTGAGCACCTACTATCTTCCAAGCTACTGTCACACTCTATACATGTTTGCTTAAGTTAAACAAAATACTTTTCCATCACAACCTGAGACAAATGGATCTATTAGACCAGTGGTAGTCAACCTGGTCCCTACTGCCCACTAGTGGGCATTCCAGCTTTCATGGTGGGTGATAGTGGAACAACCAAAGTATAAATAAAAAGATAGATTTAACTATAGTACATTGTTTTAAAGATTTATTCTGCCAAACTTAGGGAAATCTGACATAAAGTACTTGGTAAGTAATTATTATTATATGCTTTAACTTGCTGTAACTCTGCTTTATACATTTTATAAAGTAAAGTTACTTTTCTACTTTATAAATCACATTACTGTGGAACCGGTAGGCGGTTAGAAAATTTTACTACTAACAGAGATACAAAAGTGGGCGGTAGGTATAAAAAGGTTGACTATCCCTGTATTAGACAATAAATCTCATGTCAATCACATTAATAACCATACCTTGCTAAATGTCATTTCCAGTAGAAGAAAGAAGGTTAAGAATTATTTAAATCAATTAAGCTTTGGATGACTACATAAGATTTTCTTTGGATAAAGTTCTATAAACTGGGATAAGCATACAGCTTTTTCTTTTTCAAGCAGCTGCCCATTTCAATTCACCAAATAGGTCATAAAAGAGCTCTGGTGTCGTGTTCAATGTAGATTAACAAAACTGTACAACAACAAGAGATAAACAACATTGATTTTTTTTTCTTTTTTTTTTTTTTACACAAGGAAGTATTTTCCTCTGATACTTTGGGTTTGCATTAATCTGTGGATGGTTCCCACAGCCGGAAGCTATCCTTATGTGCCCTCAACTTTTATAACTACTTGCTGCCTACTCTTCTTGTTCCGCAGTCACGCCTTAAGGTCTTTCAGCCAACCTTTGTCTCACAGTTGACCCTTTCCCTGGAATACACCCTCCTGTCATCTTTTTCTCCCAGACAATTTGCTCTTCTCCATAGACAGTATGTCCAAACAACTGCAGTTTGTATCCCGTGACCTTTCCAGCCACCCACACACCCTTTTAAATGGATGTTTTACTCATACAATCATGATACTTTTCTTGTGTCCCTAGGATTCTATGTATTAGAGAGTTTACAGAACAGTGACCTGCTTTTTAAATCATAGGCTTAAGAGCTAAGATTTATTGGATACGTGTACTGTGCCAGGTGCCATGAGAGGAATCTCATTTGAGCTCAGTTTTTCAAGGTCAGTATTAACCTACAATATGGCTGAGGAAACATCCTTGGAGAGTTAAATGACTGGCCCAAATGACTTTCTCATGTTGGGTCATAAATAGACTCTAAACTTACATCTGTCAGAATCAGCCTCATTCGTAGCACAGCCGGAAACCAATTCCTATACCTAGTAATTCAACAAAGGGAGTTTACCTTGGGGTATTTGTTGCAAAGGTATTAGAAAAGCCCAAAGAGCAAACATTGGAAGGTGAGACAACCAGGAGTTTCCAACTACAGGCGACTGTTATCCCCAGAGCTGGATGGATCAAGGTAGACAATGTTGTCACTCGAGTTCAGGAGCTGAAGACACAGTAGAAGCTGGAATCCAGCTGGCTGAGACAGTGGGGATTGGGGCCATGGAAGAGCAAGCTCTCCTTCATACCTGCTATCTCCTGTCAGTGCCCCTGCCCTCAGTGCTACTCCTAGGGAGAAGCTAGTTGGCAAAGAAGTCTTGGAAATAGCAAGGATAGCTTCTTTATAACAAAGTCAGGGGAGCAGGGGAAAGACAGGAAATGAATTTGAGAATAAACAGGCAACAATCTTGTTTATTAGAATGACTGCAAAGTCCATTCTAACTTTACTAAGACAAGACTACTACCTTCCATTATTTCTTTTCAGAACTGATAACAAATAGTGTAGTCATCATTTGTCAATTGAATAATGAATGTTGTTCCTCCTAATCATCACCAAACAGCTCACACAGAGACCAGAACATGGGGGCACCCAGTCAATGGGGGCCTGTTTTTATTTTCTCTTAAATGTTGACTAAGGTAATTAAATTATTTATAGCTATGGTAGTATAAACATAAGACATGGGTCTCAAGTAACTAAATACTAAGAAGAGAGATCACCCTTTCCCATGAGTCAAGAAAGATGAGAACAGCATAATTTTTCAATTCTGGTTTCCACACAACATTATTTTATGAACTTTATTGCTAAATTAGTCCCATGGCTCAGATAACCAGGAATTCACCACACAAGCCACAAAGCTGTCTAGGTAGTCTGGGAGGCCCTTGGTGAGCTGTCACTTACTACCTAGCCCCCACTTCCTCCTCCTGAAAAGCAGAAAATACCAATACCACTTTAATGCTGTCAAAAGGTCATTTGCTCTGCCTTTGTTGCACCAGTTAATATTATTGTTGGAATTCATTACTTTTCGAGTGTCTTCTATTTAATCTCTTTTACATTCATGAAGAGTTTGAAATCCAAAACCAGCACAGACTCAATTATACTCATTATTTGATCTTGAAAGTGATTCCCTAACATATGCAAGGGGAATATTTTGGGGAAATGTCAATGGGTCTGGAGCATCAGAGTGACAAAGTTCAAATGCTGGATACTCACCCAAACATATTTAATCCCTTCATTATAAAAATTACACAAGAAATTTCATAAGAACCATCTTACTAGCAGAATTCTAGGTATTTCCTGTTCCCAAGAGCAGAGAAATACTGCAACATCAACATTTTTTAATGACATTTCAGTACTGTCTCTCTTGGCTGAAAACAGAAAGAGCAAGAAACACAGAAAAAGAAAAAAGAAAAAAGTTAATTAAACATTTTCAGCTATTAAAATTTTTAAAACCAATTTGTATTTTATCCAAACAAGTTTGCCTATCCCTGGTGGCAATATCATGAATAAATTAATATAAACATCTACTTCCTTTAAATTTAATTCCTCCATAATAACTATAATGAGAAATAAGTATTACTACTTCAATGCAGAGTGAATACCACTTGAGAGAATTGTTTGGCTGTTTCAATATTTTAGAATAAAACCCTATCTGCTACTACTCATTTGGAATACAGTTTTAGTTTTAGATAAGCTCATTTGAACTGGTTGTAAATTCTAATGTTTAGTAAAGTCTGTGAAATGAATTCACACTGCATATGATCCTTTGGTCTAAAATTTGAGGATCAAACCAGCACAAATTTCAGCTCTTCTAGCAGGAAAATTAAGAATTTCTCACAATTTCAGACTACCGCCCTCAACACACACACACACACACACACACACACACTCCTTTTTCTCCATCATATTACCCAGAAGACTACTATGAAAAGAACAGGCTGAACTTTGGTCTGTTTGCTCTCAAATCTGTCTTCTTCTCTTGCCTGCGAGGGCTGCTCTGTAAAAAGGAGGTACTGCCCCCTGCAGGCTTCGTTCCACACTCTAACTTCAGCCAAGGAGAAGCAACTTGTGCGAAGATCACAGAGCAGGAGAAACTCAAAAACCTGGACATTTCTACCTCTCTATCTGCCTCAGGCTGCATTTCCTGCAGGAATCATGGCAGGAAAGACTCAGCTGCAGTTCCAAATTTCACTACATGACCCCAAATCCAAGGATGCCGTAAAAATCATATTGCGATATATAAATGCATCAAATCAATGCATTGCACACCTTAGATTTACATAATGTAAATCTATCATTTGTATAATTGTATAACATATCAATTATATCTCAATTTAAGAAATACCCTTCTTTTGTTTCTAATCTCTGGTTGCCATTCTATCTCTTTCTTATTTGGTTTCTTAGCTTTTTCATCATTATACAACCAATTCACCATCTTAAATTCCCATATTTTAGTTATCTTAATTTTTTTTATTGATTTTGAGAAAGAGAGAGAAAGATAAAGAAAGAGGAAGAGAGAGAGAAAGAGAGAGAGTCACCAATTCATTGTTCCACTTAGTAGTTTATTTAGCTGTGCACTCACTGATTGCTCCCAGTATGTGCCCTGACTGGGGATTGAACCCACAACCTCAGTGCACAAGGTCAACACTTTATCCACTGAGCCAACCGGACAGGGCCAAATTCTCATATTTTAAATACTTTAAGTGGTTTTTATATTTATAGTTGGATACTGACTAAAATAAATAGTTTAAATCAAAGATGACAAGGACTATAACCCACAGTTTTTTATTTCCTCTCACTTGGGCTTCATAGATACCAAAACCCTGAGAGAAAGAAAGAAGAAGACAGGAGAAGACAGTGCAGGAGGAGAAGGGGAGGGGAGTAGAAGGGAAAACTGAAGAGATAGGAGGGAATGGAAGAGGAAGAAAGGAGAGAACTCCATGTGCCTCCACAGGGTTCAGTGTTGTTTTCTGGGGAGATCCCTGTCTGGGTCTTTTTGTTTACCATTTGCTCCAAAACGGAACTAAGTCTGGCTGATATGGGCCATGACACCCCCCACCCCCACTGTATAGTCTCTGCTCTTCCTGTAATCAGAACAATCCAGTCTCAAACACAGGCCCCCAGAGTGTCACTTCTCACAGCAAAGTCAGGAATAGTCCATGGCCAGCTCATCCCACTGAGGTTCCATGTCAGGAAGAAGCAAGAACCTGGGTGGCCAAGAATCCCCTAGGAACATGAAGGGGAAGTTCAGTTGCAAAACGCTGCAGCACGGTATCCTGGGAAATGCCTCCTCAGGCCCGAGAAACCTCACTTTCGGCACTGCCGGCCCTAAGAATGCCAACCTGCCTGCCAAGGGAGCTGGGTGCAGAAGCTCCCAAAGCTTCCTGTCTATAGAGGGTGCAAGAACATTCCTCCCTAACTCTGCACCTCATTTTCTGCCTCCTGGGCTCCAAGGAAGCTCTGCCAGCCAGAATCTCCAAAACTTGCCCAGCCAGTTCTTCGGTACTCATCTGTCTAAAGATAAGAATTGCAGATGGTCTCCTGAACTGTACAGGAGTGGGTAGGTCCTCGTGATCTCTTCTGCTGCTCCTCTCTTCACTTCCTCAACCCTACGTCATCTTGCCCCCACTCCTCGATAAAATGGCAGGGGATGTCAAGAAATAGAAAAGGGGCTCTGGCCGGTTGGCTCAGTGGTAGAGCGTCAGCCTGGCGTGCAGAAGTCCCGGGTTCGATTCCCAGCCAGGGCACACAGGAGAAGCGCCCATCTGCTTCTCCACCCCTCCCCCTCTTCTACTTCTCTGTCTCTCTCTTCCCCTCCCGCAGCAAGGCTCCATTGGAGCAAAGATGGCCCGGGCACTGGGGATGGCTCCTTGGCCTCTGCCCCAGGCGCTAGAGTGGCTCTGGTCGCGACATAGCGACACCCCGGAGGGGCAGAGCATTGCCCACTGGTGGGCAGAGTGTCGCCCCCTGGTGGGCTTGCCGGGTGGATCCCGGTCGGGCGCATGCGGGAGTCTGTCTGTCTCTCCCGGTTTCTAGCTTCAGAAAAATACAAAAATAAAAATAAAATAGGAAAGGTTCTTTAGCAGCACTGTGTAATTTATAAGTGGCACAATATTGGAAGTGATAAAAGATCCAACCTCTGAGCTCCATAGAACTCTGCATCCTGAGAGAGACAAACATGGGAATACAAGAGGTAAATGCTAACACAGCTCTATGTACAGAGTGCTGGGGGCCAGCGCGGAGAGGGGAAGCCAGGCCGGCTGGGAGGCAGGGCAGCCAGGCCTCTCCTTTCACCACGGCTACAACAGACTTCTAGCTCAGAAAATACCAGCAGGTCTGATGTTCACTTAAAAATCACATTGACTTTAGCCATAGACATTCAAGAAATTCAATTACTCTTTTCTTTTTCTCAGCTCCTTTTTGGGACTTAGTTATTATTGTTAATTTTGTTCCTTTTTTTTTTTTTTTACAAAAATTTGAGCTTTATGGAAAAATCCTAAGTATATTTACTGTGACCAGATGCTACTCTTGCCAAAATTTCTTGCTGTGAGAAGTACTGCAGAGTACAAGGATCTGGGAAAAGAAAAATTAATTCTAGGTTCATGGACCTAATAATTGTTTTTATATTTATATTTTGTGAAGCTTTCATAAAATGCTCTGATTTCTTTTTTCCTAGTGGGTTTTTCCACTATTTTTTTTTTAATTATAGCATCAATATTTATAACTAACTCTTGGACTGTGTTAATTAACTACAGCAGCATGGACATTCAGGCCTTATAAAGCCAGTTGGTCCCAGTTTTTGACTGGTCAGTTAATCGTGAGATTTAGCACTTGATTCAATGAATTCTTTTTTGTTATTATTGTTCCCATTGATGCTGTAAAATTCCAATGAAGACATAATCTTTAACAAACACATAGCTAGAATGCTTTATTTCTTAGCTTGCATGTCCGTTTAGCTTATGAGAAAGAATGATACTCATAGTAATGTGAGGAACTTCCGGAAGGGTCGCTATGAGCCTAGATTTCCATATTATTCCTTTTTTGGGGGGGAAAACAAGTCTAGGTTGCATACTTGAAATGTTTTCAATCGGCAGTCTCACATGCCAAACTAAATCCGCTTTCTACTTCCCTGGTCAAATCTCTGAGATTTGTGAGGACAGTGAACTTTTTCAACTGGTCAGCCCCTTTGTGGAGTCAGATGTTCCCATGCTAAGCTCTAAGTCAGTTCACTGGAACAACATTACCTGCCCGAACTGTAGACAGCTTTCTGTCCAGTGGGTTTATGGGGGCACAATCTCCCTCACGCAGCTTGGATGAGGGTGTTTGAAAAATCATTCCAGGGCCTACTTAGGAACTCTGAGTAAGCCTGTTCTTCACAGGAAGACCTATACTACTAAAATTACTATGAAAGTTCCAGATACATAATAAGTAGAAAAGTTACTATTATTATTGATAGTATTACATTCTGAGTAGAAAAAAAATAAAACAGAATTCTATTAGCTAATGGCACCACTGACAAAAGAAAATACACAGGTGGGAACATAGAGCAAACTACCAACAAAAAGTCTATGCTCACATCTTGGGAAGTCTATAGCCTTAGAAATACAAAAGGGCACACTGTTGAAATAACACACTAGGAAGGTCCTGCAGATGAAGAAGGTGTAAATGTCATGTAACTATATGCACCTTTTGCCTCCAGGTGGATCAAATGCAACAGCAGCATGTCAGTAAATAAGAGAGAAAAGAGTCTTTTCCCACGCTGGTGACGGAGCATGTGACAGCTGGCCAGGATGAGGAGAAAGCACGAAGCAAGAAACCCACAGCAGTCCTCACGCTCTAGGCTCTATGGCAAACCATGAGTCCGGCCTCACAAGAACAACATTTGGATGGACTGACAGTTGTCATCTGGTTATTTAACTAACTTTTTTTTTTTCATTAGTCTTGGCTGATTTTTAAAGCAAGTCTTCTACTTTATCCCTGATTCTTTTTCTTCTTGATCTTAATGAATACGTGTATTTCTGTAAGTCATTATTACAGTGTGTACATAGTTGTGGGCTCTGTTTACAGACAAGAACTATAAAGGGGGAAAGGTGTGAAAGTGTTATGACACTCTTGCTCTTTTGGCTCCTCTGGCAGTGGTGTATATCTTCAAAGAGCTTTCAGACACATGGCTCCAGACCCAGTTTAAAGTCAATAAATGCTCTGGAGCTTCAGCTGAAATGAAGGACCCACCCAGCCCTCCTCTAATCGACAGCATTAAACTCTTTTTGAAAGGGATTATAATACTTTCCAGTCATCTAAGCCTCCCTTGCTGACAGTGCAGCATTTCTGGGGTAGATGAACTAATGCCGGACTTACCCTTCAGCTCCTCGCGCGGGCCTACGTTGCACACTGTAGGTTCAGCAGCGCACAGCTTGTAGGCAGCAGAAACGACACCTTCGAAAGAGGTGACCATGAACCACAAACATTAAATAATTTCCCCAGATGAAGCTTCTGGATTTTTAAATTCTAAAAAATTAAGGTTTTCATTCACTCAATTAAGGTTTATTACAACTGCAAAGTTTTCATTATTAATATGCAATCAGAAAATTTTACCATCCCTATCAAACCTATAGTTTTCTCCAGATGACCATGAATCATAAAGTTTTAAATGTGTTTGGGCTTTTGGCCACGTGAAATATGGCATTGACCGGGCCAATATCTCTGTCCTATGCTGAAGAAGAGAGAAGAATTGAAATAGATATAAAAAAGCATCAAAATACCAAACTTGACAGTATTTTGGCCACAGTGAAAAGTATTCAGTGGTAGAGCATCGGCCTGGCGTGCAGGAGTCCCGGGTTCGATTCCCGGCCAGGGCACACAGGAGAAGCGCCCATCTGCTTCTCCACCCCCCCTCTCCTTCCTCTCAGTCTCTCTCTTCCCCTCCCGCAGCCGAGGCTCCACTGGAGCAAAGATGGCCCGGGCGCTGGGGATGGCTCCTCGGCCTCTGCCCCAAGTGCTAGAGTGGCTCTGGTCACAACAGAGCAACGCCCCAGAGGGGCAGAGCATCGCCCCCTGGTGGGCATGCTGGGTGGATCCTGATCCGGTGCATGCGGGAGTCTGCCTGACTGTCTCTCCCCGTTTCCAGCTTCAGAAAAATACAAAAAAAAAAAAAAAAAAAAAAAAAAAAAAAAAAAAAGAAAGAAAAGAAAAGAAAAGTATTCAGGTGGAATATATTTAATTACATGGTAAAGCCCAGTTCAATATATCAGACATTTACTGGGTAGTTCAAGGCTAAAAATTATGGATAGAAGTTCAGGGCCTCAAGGTACCTGTGGTAATGTTAGCGCCTAATATTACCTTAATTATAATCAGGAAACTTAAGTCAACTGGAAAAGGAGCTAGCTTAAACATGAGTAAACCTGAATGGTTATTTCAGGGAAAAAAATAAACAAGATTTTTCCCACGGAGTCAATAATTGTAAACATTTTTACTGAACATTCAGAAAGTCTTTACACTCCAGGATCACAAACATATACTTATTTCCCTCTTTACATAAAATAATTAAGAGAAGTTCCAAGTGATATTTATGACCTAAGAGTCAAATATATCTCTCATGAGGTAAGTGTAGAGATGACACCACTATTAAATAAATAGCTGAGAGCTGGGGTTCTTAAAGTGTTGTCTATGACCCAGCAGCATCAGCACTACCAGGGGACTAGTTAGAAATGCTAACCGTAGGGCTGCATTCTGTACCTACTGAATCAGAAGTCCTGGCGGCAGGCCCAAAAATCTGTGTTACAATTTTGGCAACCGTTAGCCTACAGATATAGATGTAAGATTGCGAAGCAAAGGTGCTCCTACCTCTCTTCTTTTCTCCGAATCTGGCTGAAAAGTACAAGAAGGAACAGAAAGAAAGAAGTTCTATCTTAAATGGTAATAGCTACGATAATACCAAACCCAAAACTACCATAATATCGTAAGATTTGGGTTCAGTTTAGTGTAATAGATGCATACCTTAACAGAGCTCAGGCAGGGCATGGAATTCTACAAAGGAAGGAGAGACAGCCGCAAGGCACCTGACCAGTGATTTCTTATTTGAAACATCAAGTTGTGGAGAGTGACAGGTAATGTGGGGCTAAATGAGGAATGAGGTAGACACACCATCTTTGCAACTGGCAGCAATAGAGCAAAGAGAGGTAGATGGTGGGTGACAGTCAGTTGGCATTTTGCAGTTGCTGCTCAAAACTGGCAAAGTAAAATGAACACGAATTCCCGATACATTGCTCCATTGCAAAATAAACAAACTGATTGGGCACATACTGAGAAAAGTATGCTAAACTCTGTCTGAATGGGCAAATACTGAGAAAAGTGTGTTATTTCCTTTTAGGAAAAGAACTGAGACAACATAAGCACAATGAAGCCATCTCTTGCCCAGCTTGCTCCCCCAGTCCTTTCTGAGACTCTCGTCTCGGCTTAGTAGCTAGCACTGAAAGAATGGCTCCATTTAAAGAAAAGAAAAATATCATAAAGGAACTGGCATAAAACCAATATACATAGATACTACAAGAAAAAAATGTTTTGAGGATAATATAAAGGAGGCACACACACAAAAATCACATAGAGAAACTACATAAGAAATAAATGATTCTCTCAGATATTTATCAGTGATATTGAAAAAGTTAAAGAAAACAGTCTATTTGAAAAAAATATTTAGAACAAGAGAAAATGGCTCAAAGAAGAAAAGAAATTCACAGAATATTAAAAGTAAGCTTAATGTTATCAAAAGAATTATAAATCATTAGAAAAAGTAAATAAAGAGAAGTGAAAATGGATATGAGAGACAAACTCCAGAAAGAAAACAAATTAGAAAATGTTTAAAGTTATATTAGAGGAAAGCATTCCAAGGTCATGCAAATAAAGAATAAAGTTTGAATTCAGGGCAAAAGTGTTATATTAGTCTAAGAAAGAGATTTCATGATGATAAAGTATGTAGTCTATAATAAAGATCTAACTATCCCAAATCTCTAAGCACCAAATAATACAGTGTGTCCGTAAAGTCATGGTGCACTTTTGACCGGTCACAGGAAAGCACAAAAGACGATAGAAATGTGAAATCTGCACCAAATAAAAGGAAAACTCTCCCAGTTTCATACCTATTCATTGCAGTTCAATGTGGGCTCACACACAGATTTTTTTAGGGCTCCTTAGGTAGCTATCCCGTATAGCCTCTACAGACTCGTCACTGACTGATGGCCTACCAGAACGGGGTTTCTCCACCAAACTGCCAGTTTCCTTCAACTGCTTATCCCACCGAGTAACGTTATTTCTATGTGGTGGTGCTTCGTTATAAACACACCGATATTCACATTGCACTTTGGTCACGGATTCGAATTTAGCGAGCCACAGAACACACTGAACTTTCCTCTGTACCGTCCACATCTCGACTGGCATGGCCGTGGGCTGCTCTGCTGTATACATGGTGTTATGTCATCATCTGTGCATGTGCACATGCTGCCACATTATCCTACAGAAACTGGGAGGGTTTTCCTTTTATTTGGTGCAGACTTCACATTTCTATCACCTTTTGTTGCTTTCCTGTGACCGGTCAAGTGTACCATGACTTTACAGACACACTGTATATCATCAAAACACATAGAGCAAAAAGCTTTTATAGATGCAAGAAGAAATAGACATAAATGAATTGTAACAAAAGATGTATAGTTCTTGACAGATGATATAGATTAAAAATTAGTACCACATCAGAAAAAAACTAAGAAATACACACATTCATAAAACAGCCACATTAATTATGTTTCTTAGTATAGACATTCACATAAAAGATAAAATTTTTAAAATAACAACTTCTAAAGGCACATGGAAAATATATTAAAACTGGCAGTGTAATAACCCCTGAGGAAAACCTCAAGTTCTCCTAAGTGAAACAAGATAGACAATGTTTTCTAATCATAATACCATGACATTAAAAATTTATAATAAAAATCAATCCATAAGTTGTATACCTTAAACTTATACAATGTATATGTCAATTATATCTCAAAAATAATTTTAAAAATTAAGGCTAACATACCTAGGAATAAAACATTCTTAAGTGACTCTAGAGTCAAACAGGAAATCAAAACTAAAATAGCCAGAACAGGAGACTGAGACCTTGAGGGTTCTTGGTTCCAATTCCTAGGCAAGGCTACCAGACTAAAGCTTTTAGAAATAGCTTCAAAAAGAAAATAAACAAAAAACTTTATAAATAGTAACAGCCATATATAAGATTAATTGCTGTCTTGTATATACATAATCATTGACTTGAAATTTATAGGAGACAAATTTTCATTTTCTATAGCAACTTTGTCAGGGTCCAACAAAATAGAGTCCTGACATAAAATTAAATACAGAATATTTAATAGAAAAACCAGTTGTGAAGATATTCCATTAGCTGAAAGAGCAAATAAGGGAAAGTATTGCTTAAAAATTAGTAATAGCAGAAAGCTGTTAATGTCCTTAGGCTGGAAGGATAAATGAAGGGGATGGTAGTCCTAAAGTCTAGGACTAGGTCCCCCAAGGAAACTAGCAGTCTACAGGACTGCCCATAAGAAACAAAAACAATAGAGGGAGCTGGAGCCACAGAGAACATTCAACCACAGTGGTTGAGAAGCCACCAAAAACAGACGGATGAGGAGAGCTGTCCTTACACCTTCCCTCCATTGTCTTTCCTCTGCCTCCCCCTGGCCATACATACATGGAAGCCACCTGGGGAGGGAACCTAAGAGTGTGATATACATAGTGTTCTACTCTGTGAATGCCAGTTCAAGGGAAGAGAAAGAAATGGATCTAAAAACAAATGGATAAAAGGCCAAGACATAGGAACCACAAGACAAAAAAGAAAATTAAGAAAGAGGAAATTAGCTTCATTTTCCTTACTTTACTTTCAGGGCCTGAATAGGAACTATGTTATACATAATGCATGTGTCTTTTTAATTATTTTTAAATATTAATTTTCTGAGTACAGGTCTTTTACCTCTTTGTTTAAATTTATTTCTATGTACCTTTTTTTGTTTTGTTTTGGGTGAAATAGTAAGTTGGACTATTTTCTTGATTTCTATTTTTGTCAGTTTGTTATTGGTATATAAAATGCCACCAATTTCTGGGTGTTAATTCTGTATTCTAAATTCATTTATTAGTTCTAGTAGCTTTTTGGTGGAATCTTTAGGGTTCCCTATATACAGCATCATGTCTTCTGTGAATAATGACAGTTTTACTTCCTCCTTTCCAATTTGGATGACTTTTATTTCTTATTCTTGTCTGATTGCTGTGGCTAAGACTTCCCATACTATGTTGAATAAGAGTGATACAAGTGGATATCCTTGTCTTGTTCCTTAAGGGAAATGCTTGTAGTTTTTGCCTATTGAGTATGATGTTGGCTGTGAGTTTGTCATTTATGGTCTTTATTCTGTTGAGGTATGATCTCTCTATTCTTACCTTGATCAGATATTTTATCATGAATGGGATGCTTTTACTGCATCAATTGATATAATCATGTAGTTTTTATCCTTCATTTTGTTTATATGGTGTATTATGATTATTGATTTGTAAAAATTGTACCAACCTTGCTTTCCCAAAATGAATTCCACTTGATCATGAATGTTAGTTCTTCTTTGAATGTTTGGTAAAATTCACCTATGAGTTCATATCTAGCACAGGGCTTTTGTTTGCTGAGAGTTTTTTGGTATTCTTTCAATTTCAGTACTTTTAATTTGTCTATTCATATTTTTGATTCTTCATGATTTAGTTTTGGAAGATGTGTGTTTCTAGAAATTGATCCATTTCACCCAGATTGTCCAATTTGTTAGCATATAGTCACTCATAATATTTTCTTACAATCCTTTGTATTTCTATGTCAGTTATTACTTCTCCTCTTTCATTGTATTTGGTTGGGTTCTCTAATTTTTTCTTGATTAGTCTGGTTAAAGGTTTGTCAATCTTGTTTATCATTTCAAAAAAACAGTTTTTGGTTTCTTTGATCTCTTGAATTGTTTTTAGTCTCTATGTCATTTATTTCTGTTTTAATCTTTATTATTTCTTTCCTTCTACTTATTCTGGACTTTGTTCCTCTCTTTTCTAGTTCCTTTAGGTATAGAATTAGATTAAGATTTTTCTTGCTTCTTGAGGTATGCCTGTACTATGAATTTTGCTCTCAGGATTGTTTTCATTGTGTCCCATCGATTTTGGTTGCTGTATGCTCATTTTTGTTTGTCTCTAGGTAACTTGATTTCCTCCTTGATTTCATCGTTAATCCATTAATTATTTAATAATATGTTATTTAGCTTTCATGTATTTGTGTGTTTTTTATTGTAATTGATTTCTAGTTTTATACCATAGTGGTCACAGGAGGTGTTTGATATGATTTCAATCTTTTTGAATTTATTAATGCTTATCTTGTTTACTAGTATATAGTATATCTTAGAAAATATTCCATGTGCACTTGAAAAGAATGTATGTTCTGTTAATTTGCAATGAAATGTTCCTTAAATATCAATTAAATAAATCCAGTTGTGCATCATTTAAGGTCACTGTTACCTTATTGACTTATTGTCTGGAAGATCTATCCATTGATGTCAATAGGATGTTAAAACCTCCAAAGCTCTAGTCAGTTGGCTCAGTGGGTAAAACATCGGCCTGGTATGTAGATGTCCTGGGTTCAATTCCCACTCAGGGCACACAAGAGAAGCAACCATCTGCTTCTCTCCCCCCTTCTTCTCTCTCTTCTCTCCCTCTTCCCCTCCTGCAGCCAGTGGCTTGATTGGTTCAAACTTCAGCCCCAGGCCACTGAAGATAGTAGGGTTGGTCTGAGTCAGCCTCAGGTGTTAAAAATAACTTGATTGATTCAAGCATTGGCCCCAGATGGGGGTTGCCTGGTGGATCCCAGTTGGGGCACATGTGGGAGTCTATCTCACTATTTCTCCTCCTTTCACTTGAAACAAAACAAACAAAAACACAACTCTGACTGTATTACAGTTGATCCTTCCTTTAATATCCACCAAGATTTTCTTTATATATTTAGTGACCCTATGTTGGGTGAATATATGTTAACAGAGGTTATATCCTCTTGTTGTATCTACCCTTTTAGTATTATGTAATGTCCTTCATTATCTCTTATTTGTTTTCTTTTTAAGGTTTCATTTATTGATTTTATGGGGGGAGAGCAAGAACTATCAACTCATAGTTGCTTCACTTTAGTTGTTCGTTGCTTGCTTGTTGTAAGTGCCTTGACTGGGCAAGCCTAGGGTTTCGAAACAGTGGCCTCAATGTTCCAGGTGGATGCTCTATCCTCTGTGCCACTACAGGCCAGGCCTTCATTGTCTCTTGTTATGGCCTTTGTTTTGAAGTCTATTTTGTCTATTATAAATATTCCTATCCCATATATTTTTTTACTTCCACTTGCATGTAATATTTTTTCTCATCTCTTCACTTTCAGCCTGTTTGTTCTGATGTGAGTCTCTTGTAGACAGTAAATATATGAGTCATATTTTCTTATCCATTCAGCTACCTTATGTCTTTTTTATAAATTAAAAAAATTATTTAATTTATTGATTTTAGGGAGAGAGGAAGAGAGAGAGAGAGAGAGAAACATTGATTTGTTGTTAAACTTACCTATGCATTCATTGTTTGACTCTCGTATGTGCCTTAACTGGGTATCAAACCTGAAACCTTGGTGTGTTCTCATGATGCTCTAACCAACTGAGGTACCTGAAATGGTGGTAATGAAATCTTTGTGGGGCTTTTTTGTTTGTTTGTTTGTTTGTTTATCTGTTCATGTTTTTATTTTTGTTTTGTCTGGGAAGCTCTTGATTTTACCTGTTATTTTAAATAATAACCTTGCTAAATAAAGTAGTTTTGGTTATAGGTCCTTGCTTTTCATCATTTTGAATATTTCATGCAAATCTCTTCTGAAATATTTCTGTGAAGAAATCATCTGACAGACTATGGGAGCTCCCTATAGGTAGTTTATTTAATTAATTGTTTTTCTGTTGCTACTTTTAAGATTTTTTTTTTGTCTTTAAACTTTGCCATTTTAATTATGATGTGTCTTGATGTGGGTTATTTTGAGTTCATCTTGATAGGGACTTCTTTTGCTTCCTGGACTTGTGTGACTTTTTCCTTCATTACGTTAGGGAAGTTTTCAAGCATTATTTTGTCAAATGGGTTCTCAATCCCTTGCTCATTCTTTTCTCCTTCTGGTAACCCTATGGTACAGATGTTGTTACACTTGATGTTGTCCCAGAGTTCCCTTAGATGTTCCTCATTTTTAAAAATTCTCTTTTTATTTCTTGCTCTATTCTGTGCTTACTGTTTTCTTGTTATCTAAATCGTGATCTTCTGCTTTATCTAACCTGCTATTGATTCCTTCTAGTGTATTCTTCATTTCATATATTGTATTTTTCATTTTTGACTGGTTCTTTTTTATGATTTCTATGTCATTTTGAATATTTATAATCTCTTTGTTTATGGTCTTACTGAGATCATTCATTTTTCCCCTAAGATCCTTCAGTATCCTTATAACCATTGTTTTAAACTCTGCATTCAATATCATGGTTGCTTTTATTTCATTTAATTCTTTTTCTGAGGATTTTTCTTGTTCTTTCTTTTGGGGCATATTTCTTTGTCTCTCCATTTTGTCTGTCTTTTTGTGTCTGAATCTGCATATTAGGTAGATCTGCTGTGACCCACAAACTTGTTATGAGGCCTTTCTGATGTAAATAACTTGTATGTCTCAATAGCACAACTTCTAGATCACCTGAACTAACTTCTTTAGAAATGTTTCTTGCATGGGTTATGTGCTCCCTCATGTTGTAGTGAGTCATGAATGCTACTGGCCCATTCGTGGGTGGCATTAACACTGAAGCTGGCTGAGTAGCACAGACCTTCTTCACAGTGTATGAGTCACTGTTCAGGAGCTATCTCCTAAGGCAGAGGTATTCTCAGCAGGTTCTGATGCCTGCAAGTATCCTTTTTTGGCTGTGTCATCTGTGTGACTAGTTAGATTGACCTCTGGTGAGGTTTAAAGCCCACAACTGGTTGTGTTGGTATTGGGCCCACTTGGACAGAATTACTTTGCAGGTTGGTATGAAATGTTACGTGTAACTGGCCTTGGGCTACCTGTCTGGAGCTACCATGCTATTCACTGACTGTGGCTGTGTCTACTCGGCCTGGGTGTGCATTGGAGGGGACAAGCTGTATACAGAGCTCTGCTTCCTGCAGCTTTGAGCTGAAAGCAGGTCAATAAAACGTTCAAGTCTCTCTGATGTTGACAGCCACCTGTCAGCTACTCTACTACCCACTGAAGTTACCTGGAATTTCTCCAAAGCCTTTTGAATAAAAACAGTAGTATGGGCCCAAGCCAGCACATCACACTGCCCCTTTTACATGGTGCAAACTTAGTAGAGTAGGGATACCCAGCTGGGAGGATGAGGCTAGTGAATATTGTTCTTGGGAGCATGTAACCAAGCACTCAATGAGGAGAATGGGACCCCTACTCTAGAGCCATATCACTCAGTCTGTACAAGAGTCCCAAACTCTAGCTTTCTTAAGAGGAGTAAAGCACTGGTTCAGATTAGGTATAGACAGCAGTTTGCACTGCAAGAGCAAGCGCAGCAGGGCGGGGCATCCGGGACTTGAAAAAATAGATCAAGACAGTCTCTCTTTAGTGGTGATACTGGCTGAACCTGCAGATGGGGAGAAGACTGGCCTCCTTTCCAAAGCCTCACAGTTCAATGTCTGTCTGAGCATCTGCCTATAGTTTCTTCAAAGAAAGAACACACCAAAGGTTCCTGTTGGATGCAGCCAACTGTCCTTTCCACTAGATTCAAGTTTGACACCGTGGTGTTGCCAGTATTTGGAGGACTGAGTTAGTGTACTTCCCATACTGGTGGTGTAAGAATAAGAAGAGTGTCTGACCCTAGATGGCCTAAGGGCAGTGTGGAATATTGACTCAGGGCTAGGACCTCAGTAGTTGACCCTCCAGATCTCTCTTTGGTGCCATGCCACACAGGTCTTTTCTTTATGACTCCCACATCTCCTGAGTCACTTTGTCTCTGCCAGAACCCTGGGCGAGTGCTTCAGAGCACGCTTTTGTGGGGTCTTTTAGAAGAGTAACTGGGATTCTAGCAAAATCCCTTCTCCTCCTGGTGGACAGAGTCCTGATGATTTTCACTGCTAAATGCTATGCGGGCTTCACTTCCCAGCCCTAGTCCTCTGGGTTAGAAGTCTTGAGGTGGAATTGAGACCCCAGGCTCCTCAGGGGAAACTTTTGCAACCAAAATATCCCTCTGGCTTCTTAGCCTCCACACCTGGATGCAGAGACAAATACTCTGTGTCTCTGTCTTTCTTACCTGTCTCAATATAGCTTCTTCTATAAATCCTTGGATGTAATACTTCTGTTCAGCTGTCCTTTAGTTGGTCATTCAGATTGATTGTTCTATAATTTAGCTTTAAATCCAGTTTGGCACCTGGAGGAGGTGAGTTTCTTCCACCTACTCTTCAACCCTCTTAAAACTCCCATTGCTGTTATATTTTCAAGAGCAAAGAAGAAAAAAGCAATGCCCCTTTCCCTTTTATTGATACATTTTAAAGTTAAGGTAAAAGCATCTTGGAAACTCATTCCCTAATATCATAGGATTTTTACATTGGCCTCTCTCTCTAACCCCTGTATTTTCCTTTGATACTTGTAAAGCACTAGGGGTTCTTTAAATCTCCCCCCAGAAAGAAAGTTAAAAAAATAAAATGTTGGAAAGAGAGCATGAGGATAAAAATGTTGAACATCACCATAAATTTGAATAGTTGTTGATTTAACTATCTTCAAAAGGAATTAGTTATAATGCAGTTCTAAAATAAAAGTGCTATATGCAGTCAATAAAAATCACATGACAGACCATGCTTTTAAGGCAGTAGAAATTGCCAAATTTCCAAAAAGATCATAGTACTTTCAAAGTTAAAAGAATTTAGTGGAAACACATAGATTCCAACAGACTATCAGGCAAATTCTAAACATTTGACCATTTCAGACAATTTCTGAAGGAAGCTGCTTAATTTCCAATGACATATAATTCAATTAAGAAAGAAACAAAATCAAGAATTTAATCAAATAGAAAATTATAATAAAATTTTTGTATTCTTCAATACATCTTAAAATTATTCTATCAGTTTTAAAGGTAAAATTGCTGAAATAACCAGCATTGTTTATAAAAAAAGTCACATGACCTTAAATACTTCTGTTAAAGGCCAAAGGTAATCCTGAAGAATCTTTAGAATAATAATATAAAAAGTGGGCAGCTTTAACTTTGGGATGTTGAAGAAAAGTGATATGGAAATTTACTTTTAACAGTAAGACACTTTTAATTTTAAAATTTTATATTAGTGTTTTTCCCAGAAAGATTGCATTAAATAAGTATTTGCATTGAGTAAGTAAGACAATTAGCTGAGATAAATTTCAGTGACATATTACTAAGTTAGAAAAAAATGCTAGAAAAATACTGTGAGGAGTTAATAATACCAAAGGAGTGATTTGTTACTTAATCTCAGGAGAGTCAGGAAAGGTTTCTACATAATTTCCCAAATTTTAAATAAGTTATGAAGAATGAGACTTAGATCCCTAATAATAGAAGAAGAAAATGGCATTGCAGGAAAATAGTAGTTGCAAAAACACTGAGTCATATTTCAAGAAAAATGGGAAAAGTTTAGTTGACTTCTGGCTGGAGTGTATATGTTTAGTAGAAAGAGATAGGCAGGAATGTTGAGTGGGACCATGATATATATACTGTGGAGTTTGAGCTATGCTTAAACACCCAAGCTTCTTTAATAACAAGCAATAATGCTGAACTATAGAGCCATATGTTTTATCACAGCACATTAATGACCACATGTTAGAGAGGAAACTGGAAAATAACCATAGGCTATGGCAATGACTCAAACATTCTATTTCAGTCTCCAGAGCACCAGCATGCAAGATGACACTTGGGGGTAAACTTCTTTTATGTCATATTAAACTATGCAGAAGTCTAATTATTTCAGCATTAAAAACAAAACAAAACAAAAACCCTGGCCAGATAGTTCAATTGGCTAGAAGAGCATCATTCCAAAATATGCCAAATTTGCAGGTTTAATCCTTGGTCAGGGCACATACAAGAATCAACCAATGAATGTATAAATAAGTGAAACAACAAATCAATCTCTCTTTCTCTCTCTCACTCTCTCTCTAAAAGTCAATCAACAAATTTTTAAAAACTTAAAAAAAAACTAGATCTTGATGAAAATTAACAGGATAAAATTGGTGTTGCTAAATCCATGTATTGAAGAGTTCTACATCCTTCCAATATTTAATGGAAGTACAGTCATGAAAAATGTAGAAAACACAGTATTGGAGAACCCCTGAACTCTCAAGGTCTCAGGGCTTCTGACCTTCTGAAACCAAAAAGTAGATTTGACTTCTTTTAGAATCTGTGAAGTTTCTCCAGACATATTTTCTCTTTCCTTATCTTACTGCAGTGGTGGGATTCAAATAATTCAACAACCGATTCTCTGCCCTAATAATCGTTTTAAGTATAAAATAACAATATATCAAAAGGTAGTTTATTATTTAATGCATTTAATACTTAAATAAGAACAATAAAAGAGATACACAAAACTGGGCTATGTTTTAAGAGTTTTAAAATATTAATAAAAATATTAAATAATACCTGGAAAAACTATAAAACTATTATTTAAGATATTTCCAGCCTGACCTGTGGTGGCGCAGTGGATAAAGCGTCAACCTGGAACGCTGAGATCGCCTGTTCGATACCCTGGGCTTGCCTGGTCAAGGCACATATGGGAGTTGATGCTTCCTGCTCCTCCCCTTTCTCTCTCTCTCTCTCAAAATTGAATAAATAAAATAAAAAAAACGATATTTCCATATTGCTTCTTGATTGGCATCCTCACTTGCAATTTTCTTCACTTTTATCTGAGCATCATCAGCTGTGTGATTTATCCTTAGCCATCTTTTCACTGTAGAAGTAGGATACCATTCCTTTACCTACGGACAGAATGAACATTACTACCTGAACTTAGAATACACTATCGTGCACATGAATGTTAAAAAAGGGTAAGGAATGTAAATTTGTGATTTCCACATTGGGCAGCTGCCAAGGTGCCCACCTTAGAGAGAACCCTGACTAAAAGTGCCATTTTAAGGACTGATTCGCCAAACTCAACAAAAAATTAGGTATCAGTTCTTCTGAACTGGTGTGAACTGGCTGAATCCCACCACTGCCCTACTGATATCTTTTCTCTTACTATACACCTCCTGGTTTTTGATCATATCATTTTCAACACTCTCTTCATCCAATCTGCCTGTTCAGATTTCACCTATTCTCCTTCTCCCAGATCAAGAGTCACTGAGCAGGTATTAGAAGTAAGATATGTGTTTGATAGCATATGGGGGTGATAATGCAAGAGAAATGGATCAAACCTATATGGAACCCCTAGAACATACCAATCCCTGGGAAGAGTTTCAGATAATTAATTTCATACAATCCTTTGTCAAAAACTATCAGTGCTCTAGAGTCTAGACCCAAATGCCTGCTCTTATTCATTGGGTTTAGTCTCATTCAACACTGTCCTCTTTCTTCTTTACCTATTATGCTTTCACTAGATTTATTAATATTCAATGTTTCCTTGTTTGCCTTATATTTTTTTCTTCAAACACTCCTTATTTCTTATTGAATCCAAACTTTCTCCTGATAATTTCAAAGCCCTAAAAATACACTTACAATTAAAGATTTTCTAAACAAAATTATTGTCACATTAAAGGCTCTACAGACTTAGTTTTCTCACCAAACAGAAGGAGACATTTTCAGGATCATTTCTTTAGTCTTTCTTAAGTATTTAGTAATTAATTATGGGTTTTTTTGCAAGACAAAGAAATAAAAGGCATACAAATCAGAAAGCAAGAAGGAAAACTGTCACTATTTATAAGCAATATAATTTTATACATAGAAAATCTCAAAGAATCAACCAAAAAGCTGTTGGAATCAATTAGTGATTTCATTAAAGTTGCAACATATAAAATCAACATTTATAAATCAAAGACATCTCTATACACTAATAATGAAACATCTAAAAAAGAAATAAAGAAAACTAGCCCGTTCATAATATCATTAAAAAAAAAACAACAATAAAATACCTGGGAATAAATTTAACCAAGGAGGTAAAAGATTTGTACTAAGAAAACAACAAGAATTTGATGAAAGAAATTGAAGATACAAATGGAAAAGCCTGTGTTCATGATTTTAAAGAACTAATATTGTTAAAATGTCTATACTACTTAATGTAATGTACAGATTCCATGAAATCCCATCAAATTGCCAATGTCATTTTTCAAGAAATAGAAAACATTAATAGTAAAGTTTTTATGGAATCACCAAAGATCCAAAATAGCCAAAGCAATCCTGAGGAAAAAAGAACAAAGCCAGAAGTATTGTGCTTTCTGATTTCGAACTACACTACAAAGCTATAGTAATAAAAAGTATAAACTGGAATAAAAATAGACACATCCATTCAATAACAAAAAGGTCTGATTAAAAAAAATGGACAGAAAAAATAAAGACATTTTTCCAAAAACAGAT